>NW_005054456.1:391382-392859 GCF_000277835.1 Geospiza fortis
TTTCCATGAAGAAGAGAATCCATGGAGAGTTGCATCCATACCCCAATAGCCAGGGGATTTCAGTGAGATTTTGCCATCTCCCTGCAGGTTCTGATCCTGTTTGGGGAAGGCAGGACTGAACGTGTGTCCCATTCCATGGAGGTGATTCCTGAAGCTGAATGTTGGAGAGGTGTGCAATGGACTCAGAGCTGCTGGGAGCTCCATCCATGAGTGTGTGAAATTCCATAAGTGTGGGAGCAGGCACGAATGAAATTCCATGGAAAAGTGACTCAGAGCCTGTGTATTTCTGTCAGTTCTGACTCCGTGCATGGGTGATTTTATAAATGTGTGGGATGTGGCCGAGGCTCAGGAAGTGCATCGGAAGCAGGAGCCAAACTTCCAAGTTTGGCTTCCAAGCAAAGCCAGGGCTTCTCCTTTTCCTTTGTCTCCCAGCACAGCTCCTGTAACGGATCTGCCCCCCATTAGTGTGGTTTACAGCCTGGCTATAAACATTTGCTTCTGTTTGAAAAGCAACAAATATCAGCGGAAATCTGTTCCCAGCTTTCTGCATCCCGGTAAAGGATTCCAGGGAAGCGTTTCAAGGCCAGCCCTCTCCTTGGAAGCAGAGTGTTTACATTGCTGTAGATTTTGGTGGCGCAAACACTCATTTCCAATGGTGCAGATGGAAAGAAAGCAGAAAACCCAGGGATGTCAGAGGGAATTACACATCCCTGAACTTGAAAATGAGGACAGAGCTCCCAAAAGCATCCGCTGAGCTCCTTTTGGATTGGGATGGATTTGGGCTCAGTGACTTGTGCTGGATGGGGCCTGAGGTTTGAACTGTTCACCTCAGAGATGTCCTAGAAGGGCTGCAGGGGCCTGGAGTGGCTTCTCCAGAGTCAGGCCACCAGCACTGGGACAAGCTGGTTTGTGCCATCCCTTGTAACCAAGGCCAGGATTCAGGCGGGGTTAGGATGGGGTTGGATTTAGTGCTGTGTGCTGGAAATGATAGAATTATAGAATTCCGGGATGGTTTGGGTTGGAAGAGATCTTCAAGATCATCTCCTTCCACTCCCCTGCCATGGGCAGGGACACCTTCCACTAGCCCAGGCTGCTCCAACCTGGCCTTGGACACTTCCAGGGATGGAACAGCCACAGCTTCTCTGGGTATCCAGGGCCTCCCCACCCTCACAGGGCAGGATTTCTTCCCAATATCCAATGTAAACCACCCCCCTTCCTGCCATTAATGCCCTTTACCATGTTAGGGAATGAGCTCCCTTTCCCCTCTCCAGGGGCAGATTTCCAGCCCGGTTTGGGGCCAGTCCTGGTGTCAAGACTGGCAGTGCTGGGAACGGGAGATTATTTACCCAGCTGCACATCTTTATTCCTCCCATGCCCGTTGTTGTTGCCATTTTGCATATTCCATTGTGGAAGAGGGACGGGGAGGAGGGACGTGAGGCCGGGGCCGTGGGGCTGCTCCGCTCTCCCGGCGGCAGCG
>NW_005054456.1:392869-411032 GCF_000277835.1 Geospiza fortis
ACATCCACATCTGCTCCCGATTTGTGGACAATGGAGCACCAGCCCCTGGCTGCACACGGATGAGCTGTGACAACTTGACAGCCTGCCCAGGAATTCCGACCCAGCCGTTCCTATCCAAAGCCATCAGCGCTGCCTGAGCCAGCGCTGGAAGGAGTGGGGGTGAATCATCATTTCAAAGGGAAGGAAAGAAAAGAAGTGTTGCTTCTTTTTTTGGGATTTGGGATGAGCCGCATCAGATCCTCCCTTCATCTGGTCACAGGGATGCAGCAGCACAGGAGCTGGGTTGCTGCAAAACAGGGCAGGGTGTTCTCTGCCCTCTGCTCCTGGATGGCCCTTTGGATGTCCCCTTGCCCCTGGAGCAGCCAGGGCATGGTAGCAGCTCTGTCCAGCCTTTCCCTGCCTGCAGACAGGGAGGCAGAGAAGGGCTGTCCTCCTTTTCCACCTGCTCCTCATGTGCCCCATCCCAGTTCTGTGCTCTCTGGAGCTCTGCTCAGCCCCTTGGATGGATAAGGGTGGGAGGGTCTTTGTCCTCTGCAGCTCATTCTGGAAGAAAATCTCTGCTCCTGCTCTCACCTGTCCTGCAGAACATAATTCTTCCTCCACCCATCCATCCATGGATCCATCCATGGATCCCATCCCACCATCCCACACAGAGCAATACAGCACAGTGAGCTCTCCTGACAATTCCTGAGTCAGGACTGGGACTGCCCAGCCCCTCTTCAGGCTCAGGACCTCTGCCCCAGTCTCACCGAGTGCTGCTCACCCCATTCTCCCCCAGAGCACCCTGCTGAAGGACAGCAGAGCCTGGAGAAGGATGAGGATGTCCCTGCTCCGTGAGGATGCTGCAGATCCCTTCCCTCCCCTGGCACAGCCAGCAGGTGTAAAGCAGGGCTGAGCCAGCCTGACAAAATGCGAGGGACCAAAATTGCATTACCTGGCTCAGGAGCTGGGGCTGTGACCGTGGGGATTAATTAGATAAACAACCCCCTTGCACAGAGCCTTCTCTAAATGTCCCAGCAAGGCCCCATTAAGGATTTTGCTGTCACTAACCTCAGCCCTCAGTGATTTAATTAGACAATTAGAAGGTGCTTGGGAATGCTCTATAGTACCCAGAGATATTAACACCATTTGTATTTATATTTAATGACATTGCAGAAGGGACTTTAATTATTTTTTCTTGTCTTTAAACTTCCAAGCAGGAAAGTCTCCTCTGACTTCTGCAGCCTCTTGCAGGTGCTGTCACTGACTCATGTCCCAGGGCCAGAGATCTTTGCCATTGCCCCTTGGCAGGTGGGTTGTTCCTTGGGATCCTACAGGAGGAGCAGGAACCAGCAGGGTCAGGACCAGGGAGTGTCCCCTGGCTGTGCAGAGGTTTTGTGGGGTTCTTTAGGACTCTAAAATCCATGGAAGGTTCAATAACTGCCCATGGAAGAGCCACCAGCACATCCCTTGGTCCTTGGCATGCTGGAAAGAGCAGGATGTTTCCTGGCACAGCAAGAGAGGGATTTGATGGATGAGGAAAACAAAGCCCATCCTCACTCAGGTCCTTGGCAGCCTCCGAGTCACCCAGAATATCCGATAAATCTGGGGCTGGGCACAGGCTCCAGCTGCCAGCAGCTGCAGCTGGGATCTGAGCTGGGATCCCTGCAGGAGCAGGGGCTGGAAAAGCTTTGTCCCAGCACCAGGCAGCTCCCAGCCCCCTCCTCACCCCCACCAGCCCTTCCTTCCTGCCCTCCCAAAGATGCCATCCTTGCAATCTCTTCCAATAATTGTGTTTTCCCTGGATTACAGCCCCAGTAATACAATTAAGCCTAAATAATACAGATGAAGTGGGGAATAATTTGATTTGCCAACTAATGTTTGATTCAAGGGGTTTTTTTTCCCCTGTTTTCCTGAATCTACAGTTGACAAGTCCCACAACCATTCCCCTCTCCCTGTCCTTCAGTGAGACACGGACACAGAGGAGTGATTCATCACAGGGGTTGGATGCAGCCTGCTGAAAACCACGGATGTTTGTGTTGGTTTATGCATGGAAGGGGTGGGATCCCCCTGGGAGCTCCTGGAGGCAGTGAAAGGGATTGTCTTGGATAATCAAAGACAACGAGGGAAAGTGGGGTCAATGATCCGTTTGACAAAAGCAGAAGGCAGAGGATGCACGGAGCAATTCCAGAGCTGGGGATGTGACAAGAGGCTGCTGCCAGGAGCCATCTGGCCAGAAGGGAGAGGGAGAGGGGGAGCACCAGCCTGTGGAATGGGTACCTTGGGAACGGTGCCTTCACACCTGGAGCCTCCAGGCATGACACAACCGTGCTTGGGGCCACTCTGAGAGTTCCCTGGGACAGAATGGGACATTCCACCTGACAGAGCCACTGCTGGTGTCCCAAGGCATGAAAAGAACCTTTGGGACACCCCGTGTAGGTGTCGGGGTGTGAGGTGCTTTTCCAGGTGATTGACTGGAGGCAGCCCCGGCGAGTGGTTTCAGAAGGATTTTTGCAGGGAGTCACTCAGGGTCAGGGCTTTGGAACGTTCTGCTGGTCTTTTCCATTTGCAAAGGGTAAAAATATGAGAGAGGAGCTGGAACAACCTGTGTAAATAAGGAATGAGAAAGGAAAAATGAAACTGCAGGGAGCAGCTTCCTCCCGGGCGCTTTTCTCTGCCTTTTATAGGCAAATCTGCTGCTGGGCCTCAGCACCTCCCAGCTGCCCCTAAGCCCCACTGTCCCAGCAAGCCAGGAACCAGTTCATGCTCAGGCTACACCTGGGATGAGCTGATTTCCAGGGATATGAGGGATCTCTGCAGAAAAGCAATGCAGCAGGGGCCAGGCTGGGCCAGCTCTGGAGGGGGCTCTGGTGGAATAGTTCCTAAATCCTTTTTATTCCTGGTTTACTGAAAGATGCTGAGAAAAAAACCCAAAAATCCGTGGCTTTGGGTGGATGCCTCAAGTTCAGAGCCCAGCCTGCCCTGATATCCCATTTATTTGGAAGGGTTAGTGCTGGTCCAGGCCACATTCCTGCCTCCATCCCAGGCAGAGCAGCAGTCAGGGTTAGGTGATGGCAGAGGAAATTCCAGGATGCTTCATTCCAAGTAGATGTGCTCTCTGGGCTGCCAGACAGGGAAGGAAATTGAAAAAATGATCTCTTTCATGTGGGTTTTGGTCCTTGTTGAGAGGAGTCAGGCTGGGATTAACTGTCCCACTGCAGAAGGGCCATGGAGCAGGAGCTCTCCTGGTGGGGCCCTGCTGGAGCCATGGGAGGGAGCTGGGGGGTATTTGGGGGGTTTCCCAGTGCTCCCAGCGTGCAGCAGGCAGGGCTCCCTCTGCCAGACCTGGTTTTCCATGTTCTGGAAAAGCCCAAGGACAGACCTAGAGCTCTGTGGGCTCTGGAGCAGCCGCTGTGCTGAGCAGGTCGCTGCTGAGGGCTCTGTGTGGGACAGCCCCTGTCCCTCTGCTGTGATGGTGGTGTCCCCACACCCAGCTCACCCCAACAGTGAGAAAATAACAGGGTCTGGACAGGCACAGCTCGGGGAGGAGCCTGTTCCAAAGGGAGATGGATGCACTGCCTTCCTCAGGAGGACAAGGTGGTTCCTTGGGGGACAGAATTCACAGAATTCACAGAATTCACACAATGACCAGGTTGGAAGAGACCTTCAGCATCATCGAGTCCAACCCAGCCCCAACACCTCAACTAAACCCTGGCCCCCAGTGCCACATCCAGGCTTTGTTAAACATACCCAGGGATGGTGACCCCACCACCTCCCTGGGCAGAACATTCCAGAATTTTATCACTCCTTCCATTAAAAACTTTGTCCTGGTATCCCACCTGTATTTCCCTTGGTGCAGCCTGAGGCTGTGTGCTCTGTTCTGTCAGTGCTGCTGGAGAAAGAGCCCAGCCCCAGCTGAGCACAGGCGCCTTTCAGGGAACAATTGCTCCCTGTCTAGCAGGGAGCTGGAATGAGATGATCCTTCAGGTCCCCCCCAACCCAAAGCACTCTGTGATTCCATGACAAGGGAGCTCAGCTGTGCATGGATGGAAGGGGCCCAGAGCCAAGGAAAGGTGCCTGGGAAAGCCTGAGCTGTTCCCTGTCGGAGGTGCAGGGAGGGTGCTGATGTCCCACAACATCTGCCTGGGATTCAAAGTGTGGCTCAGGGCTCTTCTGTCACTTAGGCTCGGCTTAAAAACGATGTTTGTTCCCCCTCATCCAACTACAGCCAGGAAATATCCCAGAGCAGCGTGGGGAGGGGTGAAATGGAGCCTGGGGGAGGGATGGGGAGGTTCCCCAGCAAGAACTCGCTCCTGCCCGAGGCACAGAGTTCACGCTCGGCTCTCCAGAGAGCCCCAGCCGGGATGGAGGGTGTCCAACAGGGCTGACATGATGGATGGGGAGGAGAGTGAGGAGGAAAGGCTGAAATGAGCAGTTTCATGCACACAGGGGCTGTGCCAAAGCCCAGAACTCCTGGTTTTCCCTTGGCATCTGTGACAGCAGCCTGAGCTCTGTGGAACAAAGCGGCCGTGCCTCCAGAGCTCATCCTGTAATTCCCAGGGTGGGCTGGGGGTGACCCAGGGCCTGTCCCAGCACACACCAGCTCTGACGGACACTTTCCAGCCCCTCCATGTTCCATGTGAGCTTCAGGAGTGTGATCCCATCCCAACCACTGCCCAAATGGAAACACGGATCTGCAGCGCTGGAGACAGGAACGGGCTGGGTTTGTGAACACAAGGTATCGATCCTCTGCTCTCCCTCCAGGCTGGAGCTGCTCCCTCCTTCCCAGCACAAACGCCTGCGGTGCTCTGCACTTGCACTCAGCTGCCCACCCCGGCTCTCACCTGCAGAGCCCCTCCCAGCCAGGCCTGGATGGATTTCCCCAAGGAGCAGAGCCCTGGGGCACTGAGCCACGGATTAACAACCACAGGGGACAGCTCTGCCAGCTGGGGACATCTGGGAACCTCCCCAGCTGAATGTCACCACTGTCCTGTGCAGGGGAAGCAGGGGAGGGTGGGACAGCGCCGTGCACTGGGGACATGGAGCTGCTCAGCAATGGGGAGGCTGAAAGAGCCCAGTCCTCACCCACATCCATGGCCAAACATTCCCCAGCCCCCTCTGGTCTGGGGGCTCCAGGAAGGCTGGAGGGGGATCCCAGAGCTTTGCCCATGAAAAGGGCAGGAGGCACAGCAGGATTTGCCCCCCAGCCAGGACCAAGCTTCTCCCTCCATGGCAGCTGCTGTCCCTCCCATTTTCCTCCTGGCAGCTAAGTTGTTAATAAGCCTCCTTTTCTCAGAGTCCATTGAAATGACTATTTTAAAACAACTACAGATGTGCTAAATTGGCTCAGCATAATAGGATGAGATGGAGAATAAAGGTTTCCCCAGTGGGCTGTCGCCAGCACAGGTAATTTATTACCTGGGTGGCTAATTACACGCTTCCCAGCTTTCCAGGGTGAAAACATCTTGATATTTCCTAGTTAAGGAGCCCTGACACGAGTGAAATGACCAGACATGTGAATAGGAAACACGGTGATGAAGTACCTGCGAGCTGAAGAATGCAAAGGAAAAGGCATTCTGCAGCCAGGAAAAATGAACTGTGGGATTTCCCCCAGCGCCTTGGGGGAGCGGGGAAGGGCTGCACCCCTCCAACGCCAGCCAATTCCTGCACTTTCTGCAGGAAAACGGCTGCTAACTGAATTCCAAGCTGGGGAAAAAAAAAAAATCCCTCCTGTAAAGCAGAGAGGAGAAAGAATTTCATGAGTTCTGCACAAGCACTCGTGAGCTTTGGGGGCTGTGGGAAGGGGAAAGCTCTGCAGTCCTCCCCTCTGCCTGGGGCTGGCAACACCCCCTGGCCCTGCTGATGGATATTCCTCCCCACCAGAAGCTCATGTATGAGAAGCTCCCTCATTCCAGGAGAACCCTCCCATCTCCAGCTCCTCTCCACCCTGAGGAATCACCCCTTCCCCTGGTGCATTCCGAGCAGTGCAGGTAGGAAACACATCTCCGTTATTTCTGGTTTGTTATTTGATTATAAAATGTAATGTTTGCTTGGTTAATGGCTTTGAGACAAGGCATCCTATAAAATACACACTCCCTGAACACAGCAAATGGGCCAATTTTCCCAGGATTTAAAATCAATGGCTTGGAGCAAATCCCATCCAGGAGAAAGATGCCTGGTGGAAGTGCCTGTGGCAGCCCAGGGCCTCCAGCCGCAGCACAGGAGCTGGGGTTGGCAATTGCAGGGCCAAACAAAACTTGGGAAAAGGGTTTCTTTTTCCCTGGCCAGACTGGAGTGGTGGGATTGGGCTGGGTTGTGGGCTCACTGCCTGCTGGGTGACCCATTCCTGTCACCAGCTTTGGAGGCTGCTGCTGGTGACCTGACCTTGTCCCACGGCCAGCAGAGGGGCCAGAGCCCTGCCGGCTTCTGGGAGCTCACCCTGGGCTTGGATCTTCCCATAAGGACAGGAAATTATCTCAGCTGAAATGGAATCCAGGCTTCCAGGCCCCTGGGTGCTTTTTTAGCACCCAAAAACCACCCAGAAATGAGGATGTACCTGGTTTTTCTCAGGTGTTTCCCACTCTGTTCAAGATCCCGCTGTTCACTGAAGGAAACTGTCTTGGAGCTGGCACAGCTGCCAAGGAAATCTGAGCAGGCAACTTTCCTGGAAGCCATGGGAAGATTCTGGAGCTCTTCTCTCTCCTGACTTTACAGAAGTGGCAGGAACAGAGATGGCACCGCCTGGGAAGAGTCCCGAGGTCCTCCCTGGCTCTCTGCAGTGGGGGAGCTGCAAACCCTGTTTTGTCTCTCCTGGGACCCCATTTCACAGCAGGCAGCAGGGAAGGATGGGGCTGGGTGGTGCCATGGCCAGGGATGGATGTAGTTCCAATGGTGCCCAAAATGTGGATCATAGAAAAATTGGATTATTTGGGTTGGAAAAGACCTTAAAGCCCATCCAGTCCAACCCCTGCCATGGACAGGGACACCTTCCACTGTCCTGGGGTGCTCCAAGCTTTGTCCAACCAGGCCCTGGACACTTCCAGGGATGCAAATCCATTCTGGGATGAGATCCCATCTGCTGTCACCTTGTAACACTGAAATTCTGTGCATTTTCCAAAAAAAAATCCCCCATATTTGTGTGACACGTGGGGCTGGGGTGATCCCGACTGTCTCTGGAAAGAGGAGAGTTGGGGCTAAAGGGAAGAGCAGGAAACGAGGTGTTTGGGGTATGAAAGGGGCCTCATTGCCAGGGATAAAAGGGAGGGATGTGTGTTCACGTCTTTGGATCCGCAGCATCTCCCAAAGCTCGAGGTTTCTGCTTCTTTATCCTTCGACTCCTTCCTTAATGAGAAATTAATTAGCCTTGTAGCTCCTGCTTGGGAACTTGTAAACACTCAGCGCTGCCTGTTGCTCTCCCCACCTGGGTCCCACCCCCGTCCCTGCAGCCCAAGATATCTGACAAAAACACTCGCGAACAAAGCGCGCCGCTAATTCGGGGAATTATCGGGAAGCCGGAGCAGGGCTGAGATATGCTGCTGGCTCCACTGCCTCGCTCTTGGGGAAAAAAAAAAGGAAAAGCAGTGATTGCTTGGCGGTCCTGGTTGTGATGTCCCCACTGTGATGTCCTCACTGTGATGTCCTCATTTCCATGTCCTTCCTTCCATGTCCTCCTCCCCCCCGGGCTCTGTGTGGTCCCCGTGCCTTGAGCAGCTCCCGATGGTTCAGTCCCTGGCAGAGGAAGCTCTGCAGCTCTGCATCCCTTCGCCAAGCCCTGCCTGAGAATTCCTGGGCTCCGCTGCCTCATCCCAGCCCTTCTCCAGCCTCTCCAAGCCCACCCTCATCCCTGCCAGCAGCCACAGCCTCTCCTGCTCAGCAGAGAGCTGGAAGTGCACAATGGAGCATCCTCAGGAGCACATCCAGAGCCATGGAAACACATCCCTGACACCGCACAGGACCTGTGAGCAGGATGTGCTCCCAGAGCAGCCAGAGAGGGGTAAAAGAGGTGGGAACAAGGCTGGGAAAAGTGGGCTCAGCCCAGTGGATCACATTGCTGGGACACACCCTGGTTCCATGGCACGGAGCAGGATCATCTTCGTGCCAGGACCTCATTCATTTTCATTAAAATATCATTTTTCTGAAGAGAGAAGTTTAATTGACAGGGAACTCATGGGATTAATCGTTGCAAATTCAGAAGACAAGGAGTGCGCTGAGGCCACAGGGCAGCAAAGAGCACGAGCTGTGTGCAAACTCCAGCCCTGGGCAGTGATGAGGCACTTCCCACTCCCACTGAGCCAAGGAGGATGGACCCTGTATCCAAAGCCTGCAGCAGAAACAGGCTGCTTTGCCCCAAAATCCCTGTCCCGCCCTGCTGGGGCACAGCTGTTGATGCAGGGCACTTCCCACTCCCATTGAGCCAAGGAGCATGGACCCTGTGTGCAAAGCCTGCAGCAGAACCGGCTGCTTTTTTTTTGGGGCTGCTTTGCCCCAAAATCCCTGTCCTGCCCTGCTGGGGCACAGCTGTTGATGCATCAAGGGACAGCTCTGCAGCCCTGAGGCCCAGCTCTGCTGCTGAGACACTTTTCCCTGCACAGTCAGGGAACAACCCTGGAGTTTCCTACCCACAGGAGTTTCCTACCCACAGGAGTTTCCTACCCACAGGAAGGTGGGTCCCACGAGCAGGTTTGGTGGCAGGGAAGTCTCCTGATGCCTCCTGCTCCTTCCTCCTGCGCTGCTCAGCTGATGGGACAGAATGGGTTTGTGTCATTTCCTCAAGGAGGAAATGTGCTGTTCCAAAGAGGACTTGGAGCTCCTTCAGCAGTGAGTCATGACTTTGTGTATAAGCTAAACATTGGAGCAGAATCATAAATAAATAAAACTGCCTTCATAAACTGGAAATTAAACACATCCCGTCCTTGTTTGCGATGCACCATGATTCATGCTGCTGCTTCCTACTTCAAGGGTTATTTTAAACCAGGCTTTTCAGGCTCTTTGTGCCTTTTATCCATCCCTTGATTTGCCCTGCGCTGCTGCTCGAGGAACGTTGTTTGATATGATAACAAATTCCTCCCTCGTGTTCCCTCTCCTCGAGTTGTGTCCTTGCAGGGCTGGTGGCAGTGGCAGGCGTGAAGGAGCTGCCCTGGAGGCCATGGGACATTCTGAGTTCACCAGGTCACCTCCCTCTCCACTCAGGGCTGAGGAAATGCTGCCTGGAGCAGGAGCCAGAGCTGGAATCTGCTCACACAGGGCTGGAAGTGCTGATCCCACCTACTCCATTCCCCAGCCCCTCTCCCCTCCTCCCTATAGCAGCAGAATCTGAGCAGGCAAAGCTGGGTCAGGCACTTGATGACAGAATAGAATCATGGAATTACAAGATTCTTTGGGTTGGAAGTGGCCTTAAAGTTCATCCCAATCCACCCCCCTTCCACTCTCCCAGGTGGCTCCAAACCTCATCCAACCTGGCCTTGGACACTTCCAGGGATGGGGGAGCCACAGCTTCTCTGGACAGCCTGTGCCAGGGCCTCCCCACTCTCATCAAACCTTCTTCAAGATCAGACCTCATCAGCAATTATTTTTTTCTCACCAGGATGGTTTCCAGCTGGATCAATTCCCGAGCCTGACTCCCGAGGAGCAGTGGGAGGAGCAGCTGAGATGCCACCACAGCAGATCTGTCACCCAAGGGAGAGGTGGGGAACAGCCCAAACTCTTCTGTACAAAGCCTGTGCTCAGCTGCTCTGGGATTCCTCCTGCCCCAAGATCCCTCCTGCCTGCATTGGACGTCCCCTGTAGAAGCATAAATCACTTACACATGCAGAGAGGTGAGAAGGTGCCTCGTACCCAATCTCCCCCATCCTCCTCCTCACTCCAAATGGGATCTAGACACTGGATTAGACCAAAGAAGCCATTCCCACAGTGCCTGTCCCAAATTTTACATTTCAAGTGGGAGCTGGCTGATGCTCAGAGGCACCCAGCCCAAACTCATCCTGTTCTGCCCTCACAGCTGTCCCCCAGCTGAGCCCTGCAGCAGCAGTGACACCGCGGTGGAGGCATGGGAGGGATATTTTGGGATGTTTTGGATCCTAATCCTGCCCCACCAGCCCTGGCTCCGGGGTGTCTGTGGAGCTCTGGGCTCAGGCTGCTCCGAGGGCTCTCTGGGTGAATAGGTCACCTCAGGCATCTGGGGTCACCTTAGGGTTACCCTGCTCCTCATTTAGGCCAGGAAAAATAAGTCTGGCTCTGCCAGCCCCTGGGCTGTGAGGAGGAGTGGGCTGAGTGACCTGTGAGCCATTGGTGTCATTTTCCAGGTGGGATGTCCTTCTCTGCCGCTGCCTGGAAGGGTTTGGGCTGAGGCTGGGAAGAACCAGGCCGGATTCTCCTCGTGGGTGGTGCCAGGAGCCTTGGTGCATCCCAGAGCATGAGCTGGGAAGACAGAAAGGGTCTGGACACTGCACACCTACCCTAATTCTTGTCCTCTAAATCCAGGTATCCCCTGAAATCCAGGTATTTCCTCCTGCTTGTACTGTATCCTAATCACAAAGCACTGGGTTCATCCCTTCCTTAACACTGAGCCAGATCCTGCCTGCGATTCCACTGTGTTCAGAAACCTCAGAGATTTCGGTGCAAAAGGGTCCAGCTCCCCTTCCCCAGTGAAATACCTGCAGGTCCTCGCTCCAGCTCTCATTCTCCAGCTAAATCCTGCGGTTCCCAGCTCCAACTCTCCCTCTCCAGCTAAAAACCTGCAGTTCCCAGCTCCAACTCTCACTTTCCAGCGAAATACCTGCGGTTCCCAGCTCCAACTCTCCCTCTCCAGTGAAATACCTGTGATTCCCTGTCTTGGCAGAGCTCAGCTGCTGGATCTGCTCCCTCCAAACCAGGCTGGAACACGTCAAACAGGAACGTTAACTGTTTCTCCAGCTGTCTGGAGCTCTCGATCCATAAAACACACGCTGACGTTGAACCTCCCCACCTCGCCAAGGAGATGCCAGTGATGCTGGGATTGCTAGGTTGCTTGGTTTTTTTTCTTTTCCTTTTTAATGATTTTTAGAACTTGGAGGAAATCCTTGCCAGTGGTGATTCTCCTGCAGGTTGGGTGGGTGTCACTCCTTGGCAAAGGTAGGACCAGGCAAGTGAGACCATTGCCAGCACAGCTCCAGCAGGTGCCACCCTGGAGGCAGAAGTCACAGAATCCCAGAATGGTTTGGGTTAGAAAAGATCTTATAGATCATCCAGTGCCACTCCTTGCCATGGGCAAGGACGCCTTCCACCATCCCAGGCTGCTCCAGGACCTGTCCAACCTGGTCTGGGACAATTCCAGGGATGGAGCAGCCACAGCTTCTCTGGGAAAACCATTCCAAGGCCTTCCTACCCTCCCAGACTCCAGATGGGGAGGTGGAACAGCCCCAGACTTTGGAGTCAGCTCTATCTGTTCCCTGCAGCAGCGCTGAGATGCTTGAAGACCCCAGTCCATGCCAGTTGGTCCCAATTTTGGGTGGAATGGTGCATTAAATGGGCCAGTCTGAAACCAATTTGAGTCCATCTTTGAACCCGATTCCTCCCTGAGATTGTTTGGGATAGACCTGATCCTAAAGGGAGCAGCAGACAGAGCAGACTAAACATGCAATATTAAATAGCAAGTGCTAATATGAGAGCCATTAAACACGAGCCCTCTCCTGCCTCTGGAGCAGCTGGAACTGGGGCTGCTCTCCCACTGACAGACCCTGGTGCTACCGAAACCGGGCCGGCCGCACGTGGAGGGATCAAATTGCTGGAATGAGGGAGAAATTCCTGTTTCCTGCTGCCAATCTTTCTGCCGTTCCATCCCCTGCCCCTGCTCTCAGCCAGGGTCCTTTTCCCCTGGCACATGTGGGAAGGGGGAGTGTGGCTGTCCAGCTCCTGGCTCTGGGAAGGTTGGCAGGGAGGCTTCTCCTCCAGCCTGCTGGAAAATTAGAGAAATTTTGTTTTGTTTTGTTTTGGGATGAATCCAAGAGGTTTTGATGTCCTGGGAGGGATCTGCTGGCCTTGCAAAAACTTCTCTCCTCCCCTCTCTCTCTCTCTCCCAGCACTGGGATAAATCCAAGAGAGGGTTCCTGGATGGTCACAGTGATGGGGAGTGGATGCAGAGCACCCGGGCTCAGGCCAGAGGTTTTCCAGCTGTGCTGAGAACAGCAGGGACAGGGAGGTGTTGGTGCAGGAAATCACCTGGAGCAGCCTGAAAGAAAAGCCCCCGAGCTGGATCCCTCTTTGCTCCATGATTGCCCTGCACTTCTTTCCCATTTCACTCTCCCTCTGGGTGAAATTCCAGGAGAAACTGGGCAACCACCAATAGCCAAGTTCCCCATGGGCTGTGTGGGCTGCAACAGTGAAGGAATGAGAGAAATCCTGACCCCATCCCTGACCCCTGAGCACGATCCCCACCCCATTGTCAGCAGCAGTTGTGGTCTCAGATCCTTGCCCTTATCTGCTGAGCTGTTCCCCTTTCCTGGAGCCTCTTGATTATCACTTCGGAGCAAACCTTCCACTTGACTTAACACTAACCCACGTCCCATCCACATATCTGTCATTCCTTACAAATGAGCTGGGGACATGGATGGATGGAGAGCCTGTCAGCCTTTCAGCCCTTCCCCTTTTGGGATCCCTCCTGGGAATGGAGGTGAGGCCCTTCCTGGTGCTCCTGATCCATGCTCCCTCTGCTTCCTCCATCTCCTCCGTGAGGTTCTGGAAAACATCCTTTCTCCTTTCCTCTCTCTCTCTCATTGAAGGGATTTTTTTGGTGTTTCAGTGAGGCAGCATCCTGAGGAACCAACATCCCAGCTCTGCAGAGGTGAAGAGTCTTCCCATGTCCTGCATCCCGAAAGATGGCACAGCCTGACTCCCCAAAGGGGCTCCTGCTGGCCCAGGAAGCACCAGCCCCCAGGGCAGAGGTGACCTGTGCTGGGACAGGAGGGGCAGAGCCGCTCCAAGCCCTCCAGGGCCCAGCTCCAGCATCCCTCTGCCTGCTCCATGGATTTCAGCTTAGGTACAAAACCACGGGAAGGCAGCTGGATGATGGATTTGTCAAAGGGTTTTCATGAGAAAACCTCCAAACTCTGGGTTCTGGTTCTGCTTTTCCAGCAGTGCAGCCTTCTGAGCAGAGGCTTCAAATCCTCCTGGAAGCATTCCCGTGGCCCAGCAATTCCCCCAGACTGGCATTGTCAGGGATTCTTTTGTTTTGAGCTTCTCCAGTTCCTGCAGCCCCTGGAGCGCCTGAGCACCAGCCCCTGAGTGCCTGCCATGGGAGCCTTGTTCCTGTGTCACTGAGAGCTGGAAGTGCTCGGGAGGCTGAGGAAAGTGAGGAATGGTCTGGGATGATCCCATGCAGAGAGGCCCTGCACTGATCCCAGAGTTATTAGGGCTGGAAGAAAGCTCCCCCAGCTCACCTGCTCCACTTTATCCTGCACATCAGGCTGGTAAACCATCCCTGTCAGATGTGTGCTTAGCCTTATCCTTGGATATCTCCGGGGAAAGCAATTCCGCAGCGTTCCACTGGCTGAACTCTTGTCAGAGCTATGAAGGTTTCCCTGATGTTTAACTTTCATTTTCTCCACTGCAACATAACCCCATTATGAGGCTTTGAGCTCCTGGATGGCGCCTTCTCCCTAAGCCCCCATTTCGAGGAGCTGGGATGAACTGACTCCCCCTTGGCTCTGACACAGTTCCAGCCAATTCCCTTTAATTTGAGTTAAGGTAGGCAGAGTTTATGGGATCAGAGCAGGTTTTAAACGGGCTTAGGCAACGCTCAAATGTCCTCTTGTGAGATGAGCTGGGCTGTGGAGCTGCTGCCTTGGCTGTGTCTTGTCCTCCTGGCTTGGGAATGAGGAGGGAGTGACCCCTCTGAAGGGCAGGTGGGCACTCAGGGGGTCAGCAGGCCCGTGGGGAAGAGCAACAGTGGGGAAATGAGGTCTCAGTGGGATTTGAGGGTCCTGCTTGGGGGTCCCTGCCCTCTGTCTCCTCTGCACCAGCTCCCATCCCTGTGGGCACCCAGTGACTGGAGTGGGTGGGATGTGCAGGGACACCCCCATTTCCTGCCTGGAGATAGGAGAATTTGCTAGATCTCAGCTATCTTCCTTCAAAACCCCCTTTTTGGGCTCTTCCCAGCCCTGGCACATCCCAGGCTGCTGAGGAGGAGCGCAGGGGCAGGCAGGGGCTGCCTGGAGTGGGGATGAGGGGAGGGTGGGAGCTGCACTGCCCAAACTCATCCCCTATGTCAGATGAGCTGGGACAGCTCCTGCAATCCAAACCAGAGAGAGGAGACTGGAATGGAGCAGGGAAATGAGGAAATTCCAAACTCTCCTGAGATGAAAAACAGTGAGGAGGGGTTTTTGGCAAATGAAGCAGTTCCCAATGGCTGCATTTTGACAAGGATCCTCAAAGCACTTGGAAGCACTTCCATGTGAGGACAAGGTGGAACTCAAGGCACCAACCTCCAGTTATTAACACGACTGTAGGATGAAGTAGGTCGATCCCCCCTGCCTGGTCCTGGAGGGGCTGAACTCATTTCCTGCCATCCCAGAGGTTATCAGAGATGGGGAGAGTGGGATGCAGGATGGCACAGGGCAGAAACAGTGCTGGAATCCACCAGGTATGGTTGGAAAAGCGTGGGAGTGGGGAGCATGGGAAGGCAATGCCAGCAGGGCTGGGAGGGCAATTCTCTCCTTCCACCCACGGGCTCTCTTAAGCCCTCACCTGTCAATCATTCCCTTATTCCCATGAATCCTAAATCCACTTGCAGCTCCTTTTAATAAAGCAGGAACACACACCTTCCCGGAGTGAAACATATTAGAGCAGTTTGTCACCGCCTCATCCAGGAGGGATTAATTCCCAAATCATTTCCTGACATGTTTTATCGGCACTTATTAAAGCAGGAGCAGCGTTGGGCAATCCTTGGATAAACGGAGCCATAATTTAACACCTCCTCCGTCCTATTAGTGAGGAGCAGGATTTATTTTCTCAGTGCAGCTTTAATTATGGAGAACACACGCAGGGGATGGAGCTGGCTGGATCCTGGAGGTTAAGGATGAATCCTGTGGAGAGCCCTAGGGCAAGGCACAGGATCTTCCCAGAGCTGCTGATTCACCTGTGGCTGGCGCGGCTGGCTCCAGGTCTGCAATGTCAGATCTGGCCCTCCCAAAGGTTGTTGTGGTGTTGTAGGGAGATGTGGAGCACTGGGAATGCCAAGGCTGGCTGGATGCCTGGCTCCCGTGCCTTGGGGGAAGCTGAGTTCTCCTGGCTCCCCATCGCTGCACACTTTCCCAGTGGAAAAGGAATGCAGCCCCAAATCGCTGCTCAGCTGAGCAACTCGGAGTTGCCTGACTGGGTTCCCTGGAATTTGGCCATTTGTGGCTCACTGGACTGAGAAAACTGGGAAAATCTGTGCTACCTCCAGCCCTGCTGAGGCTGGAATCCTTCCCTCAGTCTCTGCTCTTCCCAGTTGCTTTGAGTGCTTCCAGTGCAGCTGGGAATTCTGCAAAATCACCAAAGGGTCCAGCACTGCTGGCTCCAGACTCAGCTCAGAGGGCTACCAGAGCACTTGGAATCCCAGAGGTTGGCATTCCAGGTGGTTCCACGGGAGCAGGGCTCTCTGCTCCTGCAGCCTGTGTCCCTGGGGCAGAGCCAGCTGTGATCCCAGCCTGTGGGGATGCTGGAAAACAGCACCAGGGAGGTAGAGAAACCCCAGGAACTGACCCAGGGCCTTCTGGAAAAGCTGGATCCCTCCTCCCACGGTGGGAGTTAATGACTCTCCTGGCAAATATCACCAGGAGCTTGTCAGGAATCCTCACGTTCCCCCGAGCTCCGCCGTGTTCCTGCTCTTTTCCATGAATTTATATTCGGCTCTGGAAATTGTCTTTTAATTTCTGCACCTTTGTTCTCTGGCTGGGGGGTCTGGGGGCTGCCTCCTTCTCCTCAGTCACATGCTGGTGAGGCAGGGATGTGTCCAGTGGCTCTGGGAATGGGGATGCAGAATCCAGGCCCTTGGAACAGCTGAGGACCAGTTCTTGCTGCCACCTCTCCAGGGAAAGCTCCAGGGACGCTTGGCCCTGGTGCCAAGGGATGCAGGAAAGCTGTCCCTGTGGAAGGGCTGGGATGCTGGAGCAGCAAGGGGTTGGGATGCTCCCCAAGGATCCCTGCAAGCTGCCAAGAGAAACCAGCTGGATGCATCCACTGCTCCCTTGCAGCCACTGCCATTCCAGGCCCAATCACAGATCAGGAGAAATAATAATCCCTTATTAAACTCCAAATTCCAGAGCAGTTTGGGGCAGGGAAGGAGTGCAGAGGGAGGAGATGCTGGAACACCTCGGGCTGATGTCATTCCTTGCAGTTGGGAGCAGGAGAAACACAATCCAGTTCTGTTCCCCCTCTGCAGAACAACAGGGAAAATCCCCAAGGGAAGATTGGGAAAAGGGAAACAACAACAACCAACCCAAAGACCTCCAGACTGAGAGAGGAGGGGGAAAATAATAAAAGAAAGAAAAAAAAAAAAAAGGCCAGACAAACACATCCCTCTGAAGTGTCCCCTCAGTGTGGAACAGTTTTCCTCTTCCCCCACTTCCCCCAGCCCCAGCCGGGCTCCTGAAGCCATAAAATCCAAGTTTGTGCCATGTTCAATCGATTATTCCCCGAACGCCCCTACTTTGGAGACAGGTAATTCATTTCAGCCCCTCCATGGCTATATGCAAAGAACAAAAAAAAAAAATCCCCTTTCCCTTTTCCTTTCTTCCCATGCTGCTTCCAGCCCTTTCTCTGCCCCTTTGTTCCCTCCTCCCCCTCTCCCCCCTTCTCCGTGCCCCCAGACACGAGTGATTCCGAGGGAAAGGTGCAGCCATTCCCACAGTGAAACCCAAGGCAGGTAATGACTTTCTCACCCCATCCATACTGCTCCAGAAACTCCTGCCCCTCCAGCTGCATCCCTTTATTTCCGAGAGGCCAGGGGGAGGGGGGATGTGCCAGCCCCCTGCGATTCCCTCTCCTCCAAGGCCTCTCCATAAAAAGTAAAGGAGGAAGATATAAAGGGAGCAAGTGTTTGCAGGGATAGAGTTTCCATGAGGTGCAGTGGTTGGGAAGCAGAGGCTCCTTGGTGTCAGGGAAGGAGCAGGTTCCTGATGCCCCGCCGTGCTCTCCATATGGGATCTGCAGGCAGCATGGCTCATCTGCTGCTGCCAGCTCTGGGGAAAACATCATGGAATCATCATGGAATGGGTCATGTCAGAAAAAAACCTTAAAGCTCATCTCATTCCCACCTCCTGCTGTGGAGGGACACCTTCCACTTGCCCAGGTGGCTCCAAGCTCCATCCAACCTGGACTTGGACACTTCCAGGCAGCCACAGCTTCTCTGGACACTGTGCCACAGCCTCCCCACTCCCACAGGGAACAAATTCTTCCCAATATCCAATCTAAATATCCTCTTTTAGTTTAAAACTATTCCCCCTTTAGTTTAAAACTATTCTGCCCATGTAAAAAGTTGAGAAAGGAGGAGCTGGATTGGGCACCCACTGGAGTTTGGCACTTCCCTGGGAAGCCTGGGCTGCTCATGGTCCCAGGCCCAGCTCAGCCCAGGCCCAGCTGCTGTGTCCAGCTTTGTGCCAGCTGCTCTCCCTGCCCTCAGAACAGCCACACCTCAGGGCCAAGGTCTGGAATGGGGACGTGCAGATTTAGGGCCTGGCATCTGGAAGGAAACTAAGGTTTGTTGGGATCTGGTCTGTTCCAGCTCCTGGGAGAGCAGAGCTCTGGCAGCCCAGGGCTCCTCTCCTCCCTCACCAAGCAGGGTCATGGCCAAGGGCTGCTCCTGACCCTGGGACAGGACAGCCTGGGTCAGATGCTCCTGTGAGCAGGGGCACCCCAGTCTGTGTTCCCAGCTCTCTGTCACTCCCTGTGAATGATCTTCACAGAGCTCTGGAAATCTGAGTGCGGAGGAGCCGCTTTGGAGGGCTCTGGAACACGGTTTATGGGATTACACCTGGGCTCACCTGACTTCACAAGGGTTTTCTTCCTAATGCCTGCTGGCTTCCCGAGAAAAGAGGAGATTACCCAGCACTGACAGCTTTGCTGGCAAAGCCTCCTGCACTGAGAGACTCCTCCATGAGAACAGGGGGTGCACGTGCTGCCAGCCCACAGCCCTGGGCTGGGAATTCAAGCACGAGCATGTTTCTATCTG
>NW_005054456.1:411042-432238 GCF_000277835.1 Geospiza fortis
GAATATTTTGATCACCAAGCCCTAAATATGTTTTGAGGTGATTCAGCCCAAGGTCAAAGCTCATCACTTCCCTGTTCTCCTCCAAAGAACTGCTCCTGGATCAAAGCCTGCCTGACCCTTTTCCATGTGCTCCACGTTTTCAAATTCCCTACCCTGCTCCAGCAGCCCTGGGCCACTGTCACAGACCTCCCACTTCCCAAAGAATCCCAGCAAAGCTGGGCCAGAGGAGCAGCTCCAATCCTGGTTTAACTGGGAATGAGGAGCCCATGGCAGAGCTGGCACCAGCATTTCCATTTCCCAGAGCCTGGGGTGGCTCTGCAAGGCTCAGTGGCCACTGGACTTTGAAGGGTCCCTGGTCTCTGTTGCTCAGGAGCCATCCCAGCTCTTGCTGGATTTCCTCTCCTGTGCTCCTGGAAATCTGCAGCAGCTCTGCCTGAGGCGAATTCCCACCCAGCTAAACAGGGATGCTGAGGAAGGAGCTGGCACCCTCTGAAGCAGCCCTTGAGGAAAAAGGGAACGTTGTTGACAGTTCTGAGGATGCCTGGCTCCCACACACTGCTCCTCCTGATTAGCTTTGAAACATATTTAATCTGGGGGATTCAGTTGATTCCTGTAGAAATCCCTCCTGCCTGGTGCGGGGAGAGCTGTGCCACTCCCAGCCCTGAGGATCGCTGTCCCTGTCCTCCCCACACACCAGGATATCCATGGGAAGGCCACCAGAGGAGGAGCTGTGGCTCTGGCTCTGCCCACAGGCACGTGTGGGTCACACTCAGCGTTCCCTGTCCTGTGTGGGGGAAAGGAGTGGGAGCTCCCTTCTGGCAGCAGCAAAAGCTCGATCGGCGTGGAGCTCAGGGAATAAATCCCACTGCAGAATTCACCAAAGGCTTTCCTGCTCCCAGCAGCTCCCAATTCCTGCTTGTGTTGAATGGAATGAGGACAGGTCTGAGTGTTCCTCATGGTTGGGTTACTGAGGGGGGTTCTGTTTTCCAATGGGATGAGTTAAACACCACTGTGGACCCCAAGGTCTGGCTCCTACAAGGACTAAAGTGGGATGGGCTGGTCCCACTTTATTTTTTCTAACACTGAGCGTTTTCTCTACCAGCTGCACATAACAAAAGCATTAACTAGGCAAAGAAAAATGGCCTGGTGGTGTCAGGAACAGGAATTTCCTATCCCCTGAACAGTGTGGAGCTGGGCCTCGGCCTGGGCTGCAGCTCCTTCCTTGCAGTGACCTGTGTGACAGCTCTGCCGGGCTGTGGGGTCCCCTCTTGCCATCCCACAGTCCCATATCCCTGGTCCCAGCCACCATCCTGGATCAGCCGCTGCCAGTGAGCTGGGATGCTCAGTTTGGCTCAGCTCAGCTCAGCTCATTCAATGATAATTTCCCGTGAGGAGCTCCCAGCTCTCCCATTTCTCTTCCCACCAGCCCAGCCTTTGGCTTAGACTTGCAAATGACAAATTAGGCTTTTCCCTCTAATTCCAGCTTCCCTGGCATCCTCCACCGGCGCAGAAAGCAGCAGGATCTGAGCAGGCAGCGGGAGGTCGGCGTCTCCTCTGCTCCGGCTCCCTCCCCCTGCTTTAATTGCAGCCTAACGTGGGTTTGAGGTGTATTAAACACACAAATTATCCTGCAAAGCCTCGGGAAGTGCTGCTTCCCCAGGCCTCTAATGGGAGCTGACAGAGCGACCAGAGGAGCTGTTAACGGCACGGCTTTGTCTGGAATGGCCCTGGAGAAAGATCCCCGTGCGGGGCTGGCACCGGGGCTGGCACCGGGGCTGGCACCGTGTCCCCCCATCGTCCTGGCCGTGGTGTCCCTGCGCTGGGGCACCGCGCAGAACCAGGGACGCTTGGCCAAGGCTCCCGCAGCTGCACCTGCGCTGCCGCTGGAGCGCTGCTGATGGATTGGAGGCAGTTCAGAGGAGAAGCAGGAGCACAATCAGGGAGCTGCAGGGCAGGATTTGTACGGCGGCTTGAAAGGGGCGGCGTGACGGCAACGAGAACGAGCACTCGAGCACGCTGAGATTTAATCTCGAGCTCAGACAAAGCTGACGCGGAGCAGGAGCAGATCGAACACTCTTAGGAGGGAAAATCCACCTCCATCCGCAGCGGGAATGACAGAGCCATCGGAAGTCTCCTCCGGGATTGATGGAGAACCATCGGGAGCATCCTCCAGGAAGGATGGAGAGCCACCGGGAGCCTCCTCCGGGCTCAAACGCCGAGAATGGAGGGAGGGAGAGCCAAAGAGGGGTTCGGGTCGGCCCACGGGCTGTAAGGAGTGATGGAAAAGGTTGGGAATGAGAACAGTAAAACACAGGCTGAATAGCAGGGAAGTGCTGCTAGCAAGGCAGGACTGGGGTCAGGGAATGTCGCTATCCCAGAGCAGGACAGATAACCTGATGGGTCCTAATCCTTTTATTAGGAAAATCAATCCACAAATACCAGAGGTTTATGGCCAAAAAGGAGACAGAGGAGTCCTTTTTGGCTTTATTTGAATAAAGGGAGAGGCCATGGGGCATTCCTCTGGGATCTCTCAAAGTGTTGGAGGATGCAGCCTCCTTTTTATCCCAATTTCCCGGCCACATTTCCCTTCTCTCCTTCCCCATTGGCTGAGGTACTTGAGAGGTACAGACTCCCCAATACGCCTGATACCGAAGATTTCCCTCTAATGTATAACCCTCCATTTTAATTTTTAATTCTTATGGAATTTAGGGTTTTTTCTTCCCCATTGTTTCTTTTATCTCCCAGCGCTAGTTTTATCTACCAGCAGACCCACAGCTTGTTTGTAAAGACAAATCTGCTATTCCTCTCTCTTTGATTTGATCTCTCTGCTCCCATCCCACATTCCAAGGAGGAATATGAAGCCCAACAGCCTAAATAAAGCCCAGCCTAACACAGGTGAAGGCACTGGGAGGGACAGAGGTTTGTAGGGAAAATTTACTCTCTGTAGCCCAGTGAGGGGCAACCACTCCCTGCCTGCCCGTGGAAGAAAACATGGAATGTTCTGCCCAACAAGAGTCCAACAAATCAGGGGAAATGGGGGAAAAAAAGCCTTATTTCCCAAGCTCTCTCATCTCCAGCTGCACCAAGGACTAGGGGTAAAGATAAATGTGGATCCAGGCAGAAGGATCAGGGCACGGCTGAGGGCTGCAGGAAGATTTAGAGCCTTGAAGTCCAAAGGCAGGGCTGGATCATCACACGGGGAAAGAAAAATCCCTGGGAGTGGAGATCACGTTAAACAATGTGTTGTAATAAGTGTTTTATGCTTTAGAGGAGGAGAGAGAACAGTGAAATCCCCTGTAAGAGCTAATTACTGCAAATTCCTTTTCAATAAAACAAGACCAAAAAAATCCTCTCTTAACGGAAAAATCCATTTAAGGCTCAGCTGAGGTAACCTCGGCTCACATCCTGGAGCAGCGTTCCTGGGAATCAAACGGGATTTAACTGGAGCTTGGCATGACCAGCCCAGCTCCTCAGGGAGCCCAGGTGTTGGGGTGAAGGTCTGCAGGGAGAGGGTGATCTCTGGGCACCAAAATCCCAGGAGAAAGGCTTTATTGTGCTGGTGGTCATGTGGAAGTCACTGTGAACTTCTTTGGGAGGATGTGGCACGGATTTTGGGAATGGGAGTGGCAGGAACACACAGACACCTCTGCTCTGGGGGCCAGGTGAACTTTCATGGCACCT
Organism: Geospiza fortis; assembly: GCF_000277835.1. Lineage (NCBI taxonomy): Eukaryota > Metazoa > Chordata > Aves > Passeriformes > Thraupidae > Geospiza > Geospiza fortis. Next base: position 414,724 of record NW_005054456.1, read on the forward strand.
CCCCAGCAGTTCCAGGCCACTGGTGATGTGTGACCACAGAAGGGGACAGTGGGATGTCCCCAGCCTGTGCTGCTGCCTCCCCCAGCCCCACACAACCTCCATCGCCTCTCCCAGTCCAACCCAATTAAAATAAAATAAAGCCCTGGATTGGGAAAGGATTTGCCTCTGTCCCTGACACTCTGCATTTCCTGCCATTTGGAATGGGGCCACTTTGGTGGATTTCTTGCACATGGGAGCAATAGATTGAATTACACCAATGTCCAGTGCTGAGCAGAGAGACATTTCTTTTCCACATGTTCGTGCAGCTGCGTGACCCCAGGAAACCCAACGGTGGGGTCTGTCTTGGAGACAAATAGGGATTGTTTTGTGTCCATGTGGAAATGCTCCCTCCCCCTTGGCTCCCCCCGTGTGTCTGAGTGTGGACGGGGGGGGATCATTCCCCACCAGACACGTTCACATCCCAAACAGCACAAACTCAGGATATTTCCCCACCACAAACCCACAGGGTGGAAATGCAACTCAGGAGCCCCCAGACAGGAGAGCTGTGGCTGCTCAGGGAAGGGTTGGGAGGCTCCTGGCAGAGGACAAACCCACAGCTGGATGGGGCTGCCATGGATTGCTCCATGTGGTCAAGAAGCCACCTCTCCCTTCCCCACCACCATCCTGTCCCAACATTGCCCAAACTGGGGCTGGAAGAGGGGGACAGGCAAGGAGGGGATGGAGGACGCTCATGGGAGTGGGATGCTCCTGTCAATAGGATGCTGTGGTCAGTGGGATGCTGGTGGCAGCAATATCCCTGAATCCCTCCTTGCTCAGTACCACAACGTTGATAAGGACATCCCGGCAGTCTGAGGCTGTGGATCAGCAGCTGAGCCCTGGGAGCTGCTGGAGGAGGAGCCTCTGGCTCTGCTATCCCTGGCACAGCACTTGCAGTGTGGCTATAAATAGGAGTTTTAAGCACGGCAATTAATCACAGAGCGCTACTGTCCATGGGCTGGGCTGGCTTAAATGGGATGTGAGTCCAGCATTCCCTGGATTTACCAATCCAGCCTCGCTGGACAGACACGGCTTCGGGATCCTTCCAAGTGGCACTTTGAGCTGCAATGTGAGCTTGGGTTGTAGTGGTTTAACAAGTGACCAGGCACCAGCTGAGCTGCCAAAGTGTCACTGGCACGTGTGACCCTCGTGGGCTGGTGTTGGCAGCAGGGTCAGCACAGATCCCCTGGTACTGGCAGCTGAGAAGCAGGAGGATCACAAACAGTGTCAGCTTGTGGAGATCCATCCTCTCCTAGCCTGGAAAGGGGGTATCACCCAGTGTGAACCCCTAGATATACTGGAATGGCTTTAAACTAAAGGAGGAGAGATTTGGATGGGGTATTAGAAAGGAATTCTTCCCTGTGAGGGTGGGCAGGTGCTGGAACAGACAGTCCAGAGAAGCTGTGGCTGCCCCATCCCTGGAAGTGTCCAAGGCCAGGCTGGACAGGGCTTGGAGCAACCTGGGATAGTGGAAGGTGTCCCAGCCCATGGCAGGGGTGGGATTGGATGGGATTTAAGGTCCCTACCAACCCAAACCATCCGAAGGCTCTGTGTGTCCCTGACCCCTGAGCTCCCTGTAAATCCCATTCTGAGCCTGGACCCACCAATATCCACCTCTGCTTTCCTTGAGGAAGAAAAAGGCGAGTCCCTGCCGGGAATCAAAGCGGGGCAGTGCCCGCCCTGCTCTCAGCCCTTCCTTGGGTGCTTTGGGGCCGTGCTCAGGAGGAGCCGCGCTGGCTCTGTCCTGCCGCGAAGTCGCTTTTAGCTGCGGGTCCAGCAGGGCCAGATTGGGCTCGGTCTGTTGTGCAAAACACTCGGCAGAGCGCGCAATCTGCGCTCCCCCGCCTGACGAGAAATGCTAATTGTGTGCGAAGGAGCTGCCAAGAGCCCGCAGTATTCCCGGGAAAGGGGGGTTCTTGGGATTGTTCCCATTGTTCCGGCAGCTGCGGCACAGCCAGCCGGGCTGGGCACGGGAGCAGGGCAGGGGCGAGCGGCTCTCCCTGCCCGGAGCTCGGGATGGGATCAGGGACCTCTGTCCGCTCCCTCCGGGATGGATCCTGCCTGTGCTGAGCAGGAGAGGCAGGCACAGCTTTTCTTCTTGGGCTGAAAGTGTCAGTTTTGCATAAAATATGAAGTGAAAATTCTTCTCCCTTCAGCTACTCCCTCGTCTGCCAGCCCGTGCTGGTGCCTGCATCCCGCTGCTTCCCGGCCCGGAGCCAGAGCTCCCCGAGGGCTGCAGGCAGCAGCATCTGCAGGGCAGAGGTGCTGGGGCAGGGACAGGGCTCTCACTGTGCCAGGGAACCTGTCCTGTGCCGGTGTTGGCTGCAGGACATGGGCTTTGCATCTCCGAGGATGGGGAGAGCAGAGGGAAGGGGATGGAGAAACCACGAGAGGATTTCTTTGCAGAGACCCAAAGCAGCAAGCAAGCCTGAACACCACCAGAAGAAGAAGCTCCTCTGATTCCCAGTGATCAGAGTGAGCTGGAAAAAAATAAAGTGGGAGAAATGATGGCTCTGGTTTGATTTATAACAGAGCAAAAGCCCCACATGGTGTGAAAATGTGGTGCTTTGCTGGGCTTTGCAGGAGAAAATCAAGGCCCTGTTTTGCAGAACCACAGAATCCCAGAGTGGTTTGGATTGGAAACAACCTTAAAGCTCATCCAGTGCCACCCCCTGCCATGGACAGGGACACCTTCCACCATCCCAGGTTGCTCCAAGTCCTGTCCAACCTGGCACTTCCAGGGATGGGGCAGCCACAGCTTCTCTGGACAGTCTGTTCCAGCATCTCCCCACCCTCCCAGTACATCATCCTGACTTCTCCCTCGTGGGCTGGGAAACAAGCAGAAGCCTTGATGGATTCAGTGTTTTTCCCTCTCTGTCCTTCCTCACTAATTTGCAGCAAAGGAACCAGATAAAGTTTGATAACTTGGAAGGAGAGAGAGTGAGGGAGAAGCCACCCCAGCGCCTGCTCCCGGCGCTCCCCCCACTTCCAGGGAGGATAAATGAAGTGCTCTCCATTCCCTGCTCGTCTGCCACCCTCCAGTGAGTCTGTCATGGGCTCATCTGTGTCTAAATTAGCTTTGCACAGCAACGCCGTGTACAATTATTGCTGTCAGTCTTTGATCTGACCAGTTTATCTCATCAGCTTGTCAGGCTTCATTCTCCAGCCTTTCTCTCCTTGGTGCAGCCACCGGAGCTGCCTGGGCTCCCTTGGAAGAGGCTCGGGGCTCCCACGGAGCTCCTGAGGGATTTATAAAAGCTTGCAGCCGGAAAAATGGGTTACAACAGTCCTGGCAAGACGGAATGGAGCAGCAGAATTCCTGCCATTTCCAGGCTGCTCCTCATTCAGAACCAGGGAAGGACCTTTTTTTTGGGATTGGCACGTGGCAGGGGACCTGCTGCTTGGAGCGTGGTGACATCAGTTCTATTGGATTCTCCAACAGCCGTGCTTGACATTCCGGTTTCTGCTCATGGAAAAAGCATTTCCATTGTCTGGGACTTCTTGTGCTCTCTTGCATGGGAAGGGAACCCCAAAGGGATGCAGCTGGGATGGATTAATTAGGGATTCCAAGGAACGGTCACCCCCAGTCCTTTTAGTACCTTGCTGCAGCTCCAGGTGTCCCACAGCTTTCACCGAGGGGGATCCTGTGGGAGGGAGGCACCTGAGGCCCCGGGAGATGCAGGGTGAAGGATGGGATCCTGCCAAGCATCCCAAGGGATGCTCATCCCACAGCGAGGTGCCACAGGGGGTGCTTCCCCATCCTACCAACATTGGACACACAGCCCTGTCCAGGCCTGCTGCACCTTCCCAAGGCTTCCATCCCACCTCCCAATTCCTGCAGCACCTTCCCAAGGCTTCCGTCCCCTCTCCCCAGTTTGTGCTGCCTGCCCAGCAGACTCTCTCCCCCAGAATCCTCACCCCTCCCTCCTTCCCAGCTTCTCAAGGTTTCTGTGAGGCTGTAAAAATTCTTTTATTCTGGAAAGGCAGAGGGATGGACTTCTCTCCACCCTGGAGGTTTCACTCATCCCCTGCCACCACCTCAAGTGTGGCTCTGTGGTGTCCCCTCCCTAGCCTGGTGTCTCCAACCTGCTCATGGATGTTGAGGACATGTCCCCAACCCCTCACCCCCCTTCCTGCTGCTCTTTGATTTTTCCACAGTTGGTTGTGACTCCTGGATCCCCACATCGTTATCTGTCCTCCTTCACTCCCAGAAGTCCTGTGGGTTGGAATTCTGTCTGCTCCAACTCCTGAATATTCCGGACTCTGAAGTTTCCAAGCTCCAGATGTTCTGGCCAGACCAGAGGAAAAAATAAAAACCCACCCAAAAAAGCCTCACCATTAATAAAAACCTTTTGAAAATCCCGAGTCCTATTGCGCAGCAGTGACATCATATCCGTGAAATATGAGCTGATGATGTCACAGCTGGGAAATGAGGGATGATTGTTCCTTCTTGGCACACGCTGCTGCTCGGGCCAGACCTGTTAAATAACTGCACATGGCCCATAAATGTGGAGATTAAACCCAGGAGTTGGGAACGCAGCCCCCTGGGCACCTGGAGCCTGGTGGGGACGGGGGCGTGGGGAGGGTGCCAAGGGTGGGGAAGGGGTTTGTGTCCTAATTCCACTCCCAAAGGCTGGAGGAGGGGTTTGTCCCCCAACTTTACACCCAAAGATTGCAGAAAGTTTTTTTTCTGCAAATTCTATTCCCAATGATTTGGATAAAGTGTTTGTCTGGCAGTTTTGTTCCCAAAGACTGGAGAAAGGGTTTGTGTCCCAGTTCTGTACTCAAAGACGGGGAGAGGATTTCTCATCCACCTCAACCCCCAGATCTGGATGCCCTTAGATTTTCCTTCACTTTCCTCCCCCTGCTCAATCCTGGTGGCTGCAGGGGACAGAGGAATGGCTTTGCCAGGCTGTCCCTGTGACCCGGGACAGTGTGGGGACAGCAGAATGTCCTGAGGGAGCAGTGACACCCCCTCTGCTCACCGACCCAGCACTGCCACCCATCCCCACCCCGTAACTCCCACAGCTGCCTGTGCCAGGCATGGAAAATGCCCCTGCCTTTGACCCCCTGAGAAGCACTTATCCCTCAAACCCTTCGATTCACCCTCCTCATTCCCATACCAGGGCTGGCTGCAAACATTCCTGCCTGGGCTGGCTGCTCCCACAGCAGAGATTTAAGACGTGGGAAGCAACAATCCATAAAATCCCAGCACTGGATCCCCCAACCTTCCCAATCCAGACCTCCCTGGCACAGCAGGATCTGTTATCCAAGCACTTCCCTCATCCACACATTCACTTCCCACATGTGTGCAGCCTCCTGATGAAGGAACACATTCCATGTCATGGAAAAGGGCTATTTTTTCCATCTAGGCCTCTCATTTAAGTTCCCAGCTGGATTTTTTTGAGTTTGGCCTTTTCCCTCTTTCCTTTTTGGGCCCATTGTTTGTGCTGGGAAGGATGTGCCAGGCGGGAGGGGAGCGTCTGCCGAGGTGTCCATCAGGGAGATCCCAGGGGATGGGATGTTATCTGGGAATTTAATAATCATTCTTGTTCGTGCTTGGTCAAACCAGGAACATTTATTTATTTATATCCTCACTCATTCCTTAGGACAGGTTTTAATGGGACAATTTCAATTCCAAAAGTTAGGGGGAAAGAAAAAAACCCTTCACCTGCCTATGCATTTTTTCAGGAAGATTTTGTTTTGCTGCTCCAAAAGTGAAAATTTCCTTGTCTTCTCACTTAACACAGGCTCATATTTCCAAAAATATGCCAATCATAACAAAAGAAGTGGAAGGAGAGAAAGCAAAGGCTGCAGCCGAGATAAAACGCTGGGACCAACCTGTGCTGACGCTGTTTTCCTTTCTTAGCTCCACGGAAAAGGTATTTTTATGTTTTAGCCCAATGCAGATTTTGTCTTTTTATTTCATTTGAAATCTGAATTTTCAGCAGGCAGGAAACTATTTCTTTGACAGCTTTAATCAGAAATCAAAGATTTGATCATGCAGGGAGATGGAATTTCAACTTCAAAGCTCCGGCACAAGAGGTGGATGCAGGTACCCGTGTGCTGCGATGCCGTGGAAATGGGAAGGGTGATGGGAGGCAGCACTGCCCGAGGAAATTAAAGAGGGACACAGCACTGGGGAATGTTCCCAGCAATGAGAAGGGGCCTTCAAAAGGCAGGTGCTTAATTATTGTACAAACCACAGCAGCAAACAGCGATTGGAGCCCAAAATCTCCTGTCTGTGCAGCCACAGAGCCCAGGCAGGGCTGGAGGCTGGGAAGGGGGGATGTGCTGGCTCCCCCTTCTCCAGCTCCTTGGCAGAGCCGGGCTTGGAAACCTGGCTGCACCTAACAGCCAGTGGCAGACGTGGCAGGGGAATGGGGACAGCAGTGGCACCCACAGCCAGAGCCAGCTGTGACCACAGAGCAGGGCTGGGGCTGGGGCTGGTCCTGCAGCTGGCGCTGGACCTGGTGCTGGTGGTGCTGGTGGTGGTTCTGGTTCTGGTGTTGATTCCGGTGCTGGTCCTGGTGCTGGATCTGGTACCAATGCTGATGCTGTTGCTGGTGCTTGTGCCATGCTGGTACTCAGCTGGGACAGGCACAAATTCACTTTTCCCCCTGGCATTTGTGTTTTTAAAATGAGTCCGAAATAGCTCAGGATCACCCTGTGGGGTGCGTTTCCTGGGATATTTTTCCTGTTGCAGACAGCTGGAGGCAGAAAAGGCGGAGTGGAGAACCTGTCCCTTCCCTGTGGCCTCGGAGCATCCCTGAGTGGGGAGGTGGCTGCATTGTTCAGCGAGGAGTCCCACAGCTCCCAGGAGTGATGGGCAGCTCCTGTGACAGAGGCTGCTCTTCCCATTAGGAACTGGATGGAACCCACATGAATATTTCCCTGAGCTGGAGCAACAGTCAAAAATGGGGCCCCACATCCAGCACAGTGACCAGGAGCCACCCTTGGAGCCAGCCCTTCCCATGCTGCCTCCAATCAGGAATTTCTTGGTTGTGCATGGAAAAAAGGCTTTTGTTTGAATGATGTCCTGGGATTTGCTTTTCCAGGCTTGACTCCCTCCCTGGAAGGAGAGTGGGGTGTCTGAATCCTGGGGATGTTCTGCAGGCTTTGGGCAGAAGGCAGTCTGATCCATCCATCCATCCATCCATCCATCCATCCATCCATCCATCCATCCATCCATCCATCCATCCATCACCCGAGAGCCCAGGTGCCACAAGGCACAAAGAGAGGGACCACAGGGAAGCACCTCAGAGATTCCCCGTGGATCTCCATGCCTGCCAATGCCCTGGAAGCAGCAGCTGGCCGGGAATGACAGGGCAGGAGCTGGGCTTTGCTGCGAGCTCCCGGCACCTTGATGTCTGAACCTGCTGGTAATTAGCAGGAATTGGGTTGTAATTGCAGCAGAGAGCGGCAGAGCGGGAGTGACCTCAGCAGCCGCTAATTCCTGACACAGAAGGACGATCTGGGGGCACCTGGAGCGCAGTTCGGAGCTGCAGCCCTTTCCCAGCCGTGATTAATCCCCAGGAAATGTTCTGTGGTCGGGCTATTACCACTCCAATCTGGGGCTGAAAATGAATCAGAGCCGCGGATGACTGTGGGAAAATTGTCACCAAACTTGGATGGCTTTGCTTTGTTTCACCACAAAACTCTTAACGAAGCATTGAAATGGAGATGGATTCTCTGCCTGGCCCCGACATTAACCCTTAGTGCGCCCAGCCAGGCTGAGGGGGGGCAATTCCACATCCAGCGCTTGGCCGGGTGGAAATTCCTTCAATCAAGACGGAGAGAGTGAGGGAGTGTTAGGGATGAGCTGGGCTCTGCCTTGGCTCAGCTCCTGCTCTCCCATCCTGCGCAAAACCTGGGAGCGGCTTCCTGACTGGACAGGTTTGGGATTCTTGGAGCTCTCGAGGCGTCCTGCAGCCCCTCAGCTCCGATCCTGCGGTGTCTGGGTGCCTGTTTGGGGCCATCCTCGCCCGGCCGTCAGTCGGGGGCTGTAATGAGATTCCTGGCACTGCCGGTGCCTCTCACAAAGTCCTTCTGCAGGCACTCGCCAGCCGCAGGCACAAGAGCCTCCCCCCGCCGCCTCAAAGGGAGCTCAAAGGGAGCTTTGTGAGGCACCACAGGCTGAGCTTTCTGCCGGGCACAGGCGGCAGCAGGCAGCCTCCAGGCACAGCCCCATCCATGGAAGGGAGCAGGAGGAGAGGGGACACCAGGGATGGGGACACCCCTGGGCTGGGGTGGGAGGAAGGACTCGGGATGGAGAGAGATGGGGCAATGACACAGGGGGATGTAGGAGGGAATGGCTTCCCAATGCCACAGGGCAGGGTTAGAGGGAATGTTGGGAAGGAATTCTGCCCTATGAGGGTGAGGAGGGCTTGGAATGGTTTTCCAGAGAAGCTGTGGCTGCTCCTGGATCCCTGGAAGTGTCCAAGACCAGGCTGGACAGGGCTTGGGGCAACCTGGGCTAGTGGAAGATGTCCCTGTTATGGCAGGGGGTGGAATGAGCTGAGATTTAAATTCTCTTCCATCCCAACCCATCCTGGGATCCCATGAGGATGGGACAGACTGCATTTCAGCACTGGGCACATGATGACACCTGCATGGAGCTCATCCAACCTCCCTGAGAGCCCGCAGGCAGGCTGAGCTGGAGCCATGGAAACAAATCCATCCATGCTTTAGATCCCAGAGTGTTTGGCCCCTCAGCTGCCAGGCAGGGCTGCACACCCAGGACTGGGGGGAAACGGCAGGGATGGCAGGATCAGCAGGACCCCAGAGTCCTGGAGCTGGCAAAGAGCTGAAGCCTGCTCAGGGAACCCAGTGCACTGAGGGAATTCAATTCTCTAATGAGTTTTTCATACATTTGTGGATATAAGAAAATGTTTGAGATGGAAAGAGGCAGAAATGTGCATGCACGGTCTCAGCTCTGAAATTCCATCCCCAAGCCAAGGTGTACATAGACATATTTTGAAGTGTTTTCATTTAAAAGAGTAAAAAAAGAGCTCTGGAAAAGGATCAGATTCTTTGGCTAATAGGATCCACAGGGAAACTGCAAGAACTTAGTAGTTCTGCAGGAAAATCTGCACAGCACCTTCCCAGAGAGGATTGTGGAGGGCACAGGGGAGAGGATGGGAGAGGTGGAGGGCAAGAAGAGGGATGAGGTCACAGAACTGTTTGGGCCTGAATATCATGGAGTGGTTTGTGTTGGAAGTGATCTTAAATCCCATCCAATCCCACCCCTGCCATGGGCAGGGACAGTTTCCACAATCGCAGGTTGCTCCAAGCTCTGTCCAGTCTTGTCTTGGACATTTCCAGGGATGGGGCAGCCACAGCTTCTCTGGGAACCTGTGCCAGGGGGTATCACAGGGTGCCCTGAATGGCCACAGGTTGTGGTTCTGTCACCCTGTCCTGAGCACAGCAGAGCTGGGAGGTTCCTGGCACCATCAATCCTGGTTCCTTAGGTGGAATTTGCCTTGTGGAATTTGCCTCTGTACCTTCACCACCTTGGCTAATGGGCTACAAACCCACCTGGGCCGTGGCAGAGCTCAGCCAGGGGAGGGGGAAGGGAAGAGGACAAATAAAATGAAGTGGTTTGAATTTTTCAGGGCAGCAGAGATTTCTGTGAGTGGGAATAGGGCTGGAATGCTTTAGTAACCCAATCCAGTGCCAGGCCTTCTGCACATGGGAAAAAGAGGCAGGAGTTTTGGAGACCTAAAGCCATCTCCTGCCTCAGCTCCTGGCACACCAAAACCTGGAAAAGGCTTCCTGGAGCTCTGTGCTGCCTGCCTTGTGTTTATGGTACCTCCTTTGCACTTTGTGGTTTACATGGATTGCAATACACTGGATGGGAGGTGTGATCCCACTGCTGGTTGTGCTCCCCCTCTGGAGTCTCCTCTCTCTCTGTACACTCCTTTATATTTATGGACTGTGGGATCCTCACACTTGTGGTTTCTGTACCACACACTCAGCTCAGTGAAATGTTATTTAAAACGTGCAGAGCAGCTCAGGGTGTGCTGACAGTACCCCAGGATTGGAGGGGAAGTGCTTTTCCATGGCAAGAGTGGGTCCTGGAGGAGAGGGAGGAAGAGAGAGGAGAGGAGAGGAGAGGAGAGGAGAGAGAAAAGGCAAGGGAAGAAGACATGGAAGAGGAGAAGGGAAGAAGACAGGGAAGAGAGGAGGGGAGGGAAGAGGAGAAGGGAGAGGAGAAGGGAGAGGAGAGGTTGCCACCCTCCACCTGAGCTTCACCACATCCACATCCCTCTGGAAAGAGGCAGTGCCTGTCCCAGAGCAGCTCTACTGAAGATCCAGCTGAGAATGACAGCCCACATCACCAGTGTGATTCCATGATCCCAGCTTTCCAGGGCAGAGGCTGCAGCTGTGAGCTCTGGGGCTGGATGCAGTAGGATACAGAGCCACCCCTTCCATCTCTCCTTTATCCCAGCTAGGTTGTCACTGCTCTGTTTATTTGGTCATTTTTGGGAAGGGAAGAAGGCAGAGGGGGTCCAATTTTCAGCAGCCCGTGACAGCATAATTAGGGAAATATAAATGAAAGAAAAACACACTCTAGAAATCCGGAGACTTTCACATATTTTCCCTGTTATTCCATCGCCCTGGAAAAATAAAAGCTACTCATCAGGAACATTTATTAGCAATTAGGATCTCAGGCACTGGGGACAATTGGGGTAATTAAAGCTTCCCACAGCCTCCTGTGCCACCTCCTTCTCCCTGTGCTGCCTCCATGGGACTGGACACTGTGGATCTGTGCGAGCTCAGGCACCAGCAGCATTCAGCAGGTCAGCAAGGCCAAAACCCACAGATCATCCTCACCCTCTCCAGGTCAGATCATCAACAAATGAACAACATTCCCCAAGGGAAAAGAAAATAATGAAGAGGATCATGTGAAAAAGGGCAATAAAATCTTGTAGAAGAACAAGAAAATAGCTCAGTTTTCTGCCTGTTCTCCTTTCCCTGCCCATCCTGACACTGGGAGCAGCTCTCTTGGAATGGAAGCTTTGCATGGGTACAGGAGGCAGAATCTCCAAGCTGAGTTTAATCTCAAGGTGCAGATTTGGGTTTATGTTAGTGTGAAGCTCAGGACTGGCTTTGCCATTGGGAGGATGTGTGGCTGGAGCAGGCATGGTTTGCCAGGAAGGAATTAAAGCTCAATTCCCATGGTGCTGTGAGGAGCAGGAACTTCCCTCACTGCCTCACCTGCCCAAAGAATAAGGGAAATACAAGAATAATTCAAGAAATGAATGAGAGGGACTGGCCTAATATCCTTCTCAGGCAGGAAGATCCCCATTTTCTCTGGGATTTCTGGTCTTGCTGCCATTCTTCCAAACCCAGAATGATCCAGAATGATCCCAGAGTCTGGATTTTGGTTTCACCAGGAAGCCTCTGCTTTATACCAGTAATGCAAAGAGCTTTTAAAAAGCAACTTTTGTAGTGACTTTATTTCATTCCAGTATTGTAACATAACCCAATTTGAGTGAGGAACTCACAAACAGGGAATGCTGACGCTCATTCCATGACCAGCTCGGAATTTTCCTGCTGTGCTGATTCTTTGGCCTATTTTTATCTTCTTTTTTTTTTCCCTTTTGCAAAGGTTTTATTTTGGATGAAACCATGTTTTCCAGGAAGCAAAAATGTCATTGTTATTTTCTTAATCCCTTCTAGCTGGGCTGATCCCAATGCCTGAATGCCAGGGATCTATTTGAACGCTCCATGGCATCACAGTAGCAGTTTCCCTTTTCCTCCTTCTCTTTTCCATCCCAACACAACCCATTCCTGGAATTCTGAACTGGATTCAAAGTGCTGCCAATCTGCACCCAAGTAGGTGGCAACAGGGAGTTTTTTCCATTGCAAAACTGTCCACGTGAAATTCCCAAAGGATTTGGGACCTGAGCTGTGCAAACCCAAGGACTGAAGGGAATGGGATGTGACTGTCCCAAATTTAAGCCCAGAATCCCATGGCAAAGGTGACCTCTGCAGCCAGAAATCTCTCACTTTGAGCACAAACCTTTTTGATTTTTTTGATTTTCCCTGGTCGGGAGAAGGATTCCACTGATGACTCCAATTTCCCGTTTCAGAATATGCATTTCTCAGTCACCTCCAATAACCAGGTCATGATCCCAGCAGGCATCCAGTGACCCTCAGGGACAAAATGCCTGGTTTTGTCACAAATTCCAGATTATTATTTCTGGAGAGAGAAAAATCGGATTAAAAGTTATTCCTTGGCCACCAGGACGAACTCCCTGGCACAGCAGGAAGGAGGGAATTGGGATCATGATGCTCCTGGAAGCCTCTTGGGCATGATTTCCTGGGAGAAGGGGAAAAACAGGCAGGACATTGTGCCCAGAGGTTCTCCCTGCGTGGCTGCAGCTCCTCCAGCAGCAGGTTTGAGTAATTCCTGAGTGTCCCTGAGTGTCCCTGAGTGTCCCTGAGTGTCCCTGAGTGTCCCTGAGTGTTCCTGAGTGTCCCTGAGTGTTCATGAGTTTTCCTGAGTGTTCATGAGTTTTCCTGAGTGTTCCCAAGTGTTCCTTCAGGCACATCCACACCCAGCACCTGCAGCACAGGGCAGACCTGTTGGGTTCATCCCAGGAAATCCCTGTTCTCCCTTTGGGAAGGGCTGTGCAGTGCCCTGAGCCCCCGCTGATGTTCGTGGCGAGGCGATGCCGATCCGATCCCTGCGCAGAGCCCCGGCGTGGAAGGCAGGAATCCCGGCATTCCAGGGGGGATTTGAGTGAGGCAGCCCTGATTCTCTGCCCTAATGGGTTGTTAATCCATCCCCAGTGCATCCCATTTGCCAGCTGATTCCCGGGGGTCCCGGCGTGCCTCCATCCTGCAGACGTTTGCTGGCAGCCCGTGGTTTCCCGGGATCCCCTGGGAATGGAGCAGGGACTGCAATAATCCCCCCAGCATCCCCCCAGCATCCCCCCCCCGGCCCCAGAGCCGCTGAACAAGAAAGATTTGAGGGGGTTTAGCAGCTCCCTGGGACAGGGATGAGCTCAGAGCTTTGGCTCGTGCTCCAAGCGGGGCTGGAGCTTTAAAGTCACACAACAGCAGAGGCCTGAGGAGGGTGAAGGTTCCTCCTCCTGTCCCCTGGGGTGTCCCCATGGCACAGCCAGGACACACAGCAGGACTGGGACTGCAAAAGGCCTTCCAATACTCCAGAATTATCCTCAGAGCTTTGGCTCATTCTCTGAGCTGGGCTGGGGTTTGTAGTCACACACCAGGAAAGGTCCAAGGAGGGCACAGGTGACTCCTCCTGTCCCCTGGGGTGTCCCCATGGCACAGCCAGGACCTGCAGCAGGACTGGGACTGCAAAAGGCCTTCCAATACTCCAGAATTATCCTCAGAGCTTTGGCTCATTCTCTGAGCTGGGCTGGGGTTTGTAGTCACACACCAGGAGAGGCCTGAGGAGAGCAAAAGTGCCTCCTCCAGGCCCCTGGGGCGTCCCCATGGCACAACCAGGACGCACAGCAGGACTGGGACAGTACAAGGCCATCCAATGTTCCAGAAGTGTCCTCAGAGCTTTGGCTCATCTCTGAGCTGGGCCTGGGGTTTGTAGTCACACACCAGGAGAGGCCTGAGGAAAGCAAAGGGTGTCCCCATGGCACAGCCAGCACTCCTGAGGCGCTGCCAGGACCCACAGCAGGGCTGGGAATGCACGAGGCCCTCCAGCGCTCCAGAAGTGTCCTCAGGTGACAAAGCTGGTGACAAATGATGCACTCAAGTGATGCTTTACTGAAGGGACGGGGACTGAGAGAAACTTCTTGTGCAGTGCTGGAATAAGCAAAGGGCTCCTGAGCAGGAAAGAGGGTTTATCCAAACATCAACCTTGAGTCCACCCACGTCCTGCTGCTGCAGCCCCTTCCCTGCCCCCCCAGGACAGGGCTTTATTCCCAGGCATCAGCTGGATTTTCCCTTTTACTCCTTTTGCTGAAGTCTGCCCTGCAGCTCAGCTTGGGGCAGCTCAAAAACCAACCCAGCCCTGCCTAAAAAGGAGCAGGAGCACCCACAGAACCCCAGGCCAGTGATCAGGTCTCACCAGGAGGCTGGAATCTCATCCATCAGGAGTGAGGAGCTGTGGGATTAACCCCCTTGGTGGTTCCTCACTCCCTTCAGACAGAAAAGCTTTTAATAGGTCAGCAGATAAAGAAGCAGCAGTGCAAACATTCCTTATCTGCCCTGCCATGCCTGGGCTCTGGAATACAACTGATCCCTGCCATGTGCAGCCCCACTCCAAGGAGTTTATCTTCATTGGAGGCACAGTCATCCAGCGAGATTGGGATGTAATTACCTCCTGCAAACCCAACTGCAAATCTTCCCAGCCAGTCATTAGCTCCGAGACAGGCAGACAGGCAATTACAGATGAATAAATGACTGAGAAATGACTCCAGGAGCCTCTCAGCCCTGCTTGCACCTCCAGCTCACAGTCTGAGGCGCAGCTCTAAGCTGTCCATCAGGCCCACCTGTGCCTGGCACGAGCCTTTCCTGATCCCACCCCACTCCTCCTGGCCTTCCCAAGGGCCCCACAGGTTACCCCACACCTCCCTCCCCCTGATCCCGGCAAGGGCAAAGCCCCCAGCTGCCTTTCCACAGTCTGGGATGGACCTGGATAACCTTGATGAGGCCCAGCCCAAGGCTCCAACACCTCCAGAGTGTTTCACTCCTGGCTGAACTTCTCTTTCCCCTTTTTCCCTTCCTCCCTTCTCTCCACAGGTTTTTAAGCCTTGGTTCTGAACGTGTGAAGTCTCGCAAACAGGTGAGCCATAAAAAGCTGGAGAGGAGTTTGCAGGGAGGCAGCAGCACCAGGGGCTTGTGGTTGGAGCAGGCAGCAAGCTAGGACACTCGGGATCACAGCCTGGCTCCAGTAGGAATTTCCTCAGTGGCCCTGGGAAAGGGGCAGAGTGGAGTCCCACAAGAGCTGGGCTCCCTTCACAGCATTTCTGAAGGTGCCAGCACCCAGAAACTCCCCCAGAGCTTTAGGAACTGCTCTCCCTCCACTGGGATCACCCACCTTCCTCTTCCTCTGCCCCCTGGGAGCCTGAAAGAGCTGGAAAGTTTCCAAACCTTTCCCAAGGAGGCTGGGTGAGTTGTGCTGGATGCATTTCCCAGCTCTGCTCATTCTGAACAAATGGAACACTCCTCCCCACAGACCCCCCTAAAAGCTTTTCATTAATTCCTCTGCAGTGGTGCCAGCATTCCCAGTTACCTACTGGAGCATCCTCCACCCCAGCAGCTCTGGATGTTTTATCGGGTGTGATTATTTACTTAACGAAACGCAGGTATTTGCAGCCCGGAGGGTTTTCCCCACCGGGAGGCTGGAATAACAGCACGGAACAGCCTCAGGCCTTGGGAATACTCACAGCATCCTTTGCTGGGGAGATGGCCGTGCTGGCAGGAGGAGGAGGAGCAGCTCAAGAGGTTGTTTGATTGTTTCCTGGTTGTGAAAAAAGTCAGCTGGTTCCAGGGCGAGCGGAGGAGGAGGGAGATGCAGGGAAAGGGGTGGTGATGGCAGCGACACTTCTGGCACAGCTTTGGCCAGATGGAAGCCTGGATTCCTGGCAAGCCAGGGCTGTGGGTGGCCAGGTCTCCCTCATCTCCCACGGGAGGATTTTCGTGGATGCAGAGCCTCCTCCCAGCCCAAACAGCTTCAGCTCTCCTTTGTCTCCTGTAGAAACCTTGCCATGCTTGGGATGCTCAGGGGAAGGCTCCTTCTCTGTGACCCCACACCTACAACAAGGCAAATTCACTTGGTTCTGGGGCCCCAGCCTGGGCTGGAGCTCTGGGGGTACCTCACAGTCTCAGGGGGACCTCAGTGCTCTCCACAAGCATCTGGAAGGGGATTGTAGCAAGGTGGGGCTGATTGCTTCTGCCATGTCCCAAGTGAGAAAGGAAAACGGCCTCAAGTCGCACAGGAGAACTTCAGATTGGATATTAGGAAAAGTGTTTTCACTGGAAGAGTGGTCAGGCTTTGGAGTAAGTTGCCCAGGTAGCAGGAGTATGAGCAGGAGGTGAGGGAGACATCTGTTCTCCGGAGGATGGATTTTAGCTCCCTTAGGGAGCTCCCTGTATTCTCCCAGCCCTTAGTGTTGGATCCCAGCCCTTTCCCACCCTTGCACTCCTTCCTTCCAGCACACTCCCAGTGCAGCACCTGGAACGTGGCTGCTGTACCCTTGGGCAAGGCAGGAATATGGAAATGTCAGTGTTATTTGCAAGGCAATAATGTTTGGAGCCGGGAGGTCACTGGGCATTAACCTGCTGATGACACTGTTTAATCTTCCCAAGAGGCTGGAATCAAAGGGAAAACACAGCGAGCTCATTCCCAGGAGTGTGTCCTGCACTCGGGGTTACAATCAGAGGAATGTGGGCTGTGTTTGGACTTGGCTGGGTTAGGAAAGGCCTTTGCAGAGGTTTGTTTATTCAGAGGTCAGTGCAGCCACTGGGAGGGAGCTGCCAGCCAGGGCAGGGGACAGCTGCTCCTGTGCTGGCCCTGCTGCCTTACCTGGCACAGCACTGGGTCAGGTGAGCACCCAGAAGTGCAGGTGAGGGCTTTCTGCTGGAACATCTTCCACTGAATAAACAGCTGGAAGAGCCTGGAGTGTTCTCCTCTATTGCTGTCTATGTTCACTCCTGAAAATCCAGATATGGTCCTCATCCTTTAAAGTTACCCTTGTGGTGGTCCTCACCAGGGTGGGTGAGGCTGAGGTGGTTTCAGGGCTGTTGTCTCCACACTTATTCCTCTGGGATTCCCCCTGTGCTGGCTCTCATCTGTCTGAAATGGCAATTTTTGTTTGGCTCTGTCAGGATATGCTGGCAATTCTTTTTTCCACTTCAACATCTTTAGTGTGTTCTCTAGAACCAGGCTGAAACACAAAAGGATCTGAAGGCATTTTAAGGCACCCCTCAAGCTCCTCAAGAAACTGCTCTGGCAATTTTCAGGACTTTCTTGCTAATTGTTTGTCAGCGGGACAATTTCTCAGTGATGCTGTCACTGACAGTGGGCACAGGGGGGACAGGTCCCAGAGCCAAGTCACAAAGTCACTGCAGAAACAGCTGTCATGGATTTAGACATTGCCATCCACTGCTGAGCTGGGATTACAGCTGGGAATTCTCTCCATCAGCTTCAGGGCAATGTCAGCAAGGTCCATGTATGAGTTAGCAAGGGGTGTTTATGGAGCATAATCAGGGATTCCCAGAATGGTTTGGTTTAGAAGAGACTTTAAAGCCCATCCAGAGTCACCCCCTGCCATGGGCAAGGTCACCTTCCACTATCCCAGGTTTCTCCAAGCCCCATCCAACCTGGCCTTGGACATTTCCAGGAATGGGAAGTCCACAAATTTTCCTTAAAGGAAGATGGAAACCAAGCGTGGAACACATCCAATTCCATGCCCAGAGCTGTGGAGATCCAAGCTGTGGTCAAAGTCCTGCTCCAGAGGCCAAGGCCCCTGTTCTCCATTCCCAG
>NW_005054456.1:432258-439870 GCF_000277835.1 Geospiza fortis
AGGCATCAAATTCTTGTCCGGGAGTTTTTACAGAGGGGCACCAAGTGTGACCACACCTGACCTGAACAACCACGGCCATGGCGGGAAGCAGATTGTCTTTCCTTAGTCCCTTTCCACAGAATATGGCAAATAAAAGCTTAGGAATTGCTGTAGAAGCAAGAAAATCCTCCAGCATGTCTCTGTGCCTGCAAACTCAGGCTCAATTCCCCATCTCCCCAAGGAATCCATGCCAAGAGCAATCGGATGCGGGGCATGACCTTTGTCAGCACTTCCGACACCCTTTGTTGGTCACCTCCATAAGCTCCTGCCTGGTCTTTAATTCACAAAGGGAAAGGATCTGATCCCATCCTCCATAAACACCAGGAGATTCCAGTGGCTGATGTGATTCCAAGGGAGCCTGAGCAGAGAGAGGGACTCTGCGAAACAAAGCTCTTGGTTAAACAACATCGATGGCTCAAATATTTGCCAACACTTGTGAACACAAATATTTACATCGGCAGCAGGAGCCAAGGCAGATTTTTCCTTCCAGATGTATTAAATGTTTCCTTGAGTGTGCAGAACTGGGAAAGGGCTCTTCCATCACTCGCCGGCTCATTTTCCAGGCCACTGGATGCGCTCACTTATTTGGCAAATCTTGCTGTTAACGGGTTTTTCTCAGCTGATTTCTGGACTTTCCTGCTTTCCCTCACAATCCTGGCCAGGGAGGGAGAACAAATTTTTTTTTTTAACTCCAGCAACCCAACCATTGTCACCCATTGTCAACTCTCACTGCCAAAGATGATCTGGGCTACTCCGTGTCTCTTGGACCTGCTCAATGTCCTCGTGGGAAGGGAGGATGTGGAGCAGGGTAAAACATCCAAGGAAGTGCAAGACCTTGTAAAGACACCAAGGCTGATGAGTGCTGGGTGCAGCCCATTCCTTGGCATGTTCCAGAGGCTGGAGTGACACCTGAACCTGAGGAGTGGCTGCTGCCACCTAAACTGCCCCATTTCCAGAGGAATGCTCAGCCTGGATAAATTACATTCTTTTGGAGGTGTGTTCCTGGTGACAGCTACCAGCAGTGATCCTGGTGCTCCTGTCATTGCCCAGTGGTCCTGGGAATGCTTCTGATGCCAGGATACTGCAGGAGAGAGCTCTGATCTTGCTCAGACATCCACATTCCCCTTACATTCCAGGATATTGTGCTTACAATAAACGGGAAGTTTGTTCCCAAACACTGGCAAGGACAAAGGGGAAGCGGCAGTTCCCTCCCAGGGAATTGTGGTGGATTCAGCAGCAGCAAGAAAACTTCAGATCCAAGAGGATGAAGGGAAGCACTGGACAGCCAAACTTCAGCTTCAGGAGCTGAAGGGATTTGCATTTCAGAGATGTGTTACAGGTCCATTGGAAGAGAAATTAAACATCAGTTTAAGGCCTGGTGTGGTGCAATTCCATGGATAATTATGAAGGGGGAATATTGTGAATGAATAAAACTCCAAATCCCTTTCCAAGCTGTTTGGCTCCTCTAAAGTGAAGAAAAGCTCACACATGGTTTTGGTGTGGGTAATAGGGGGCAGATGAGGTTGGCCTTCCTCTGCCAGAGCAAAGCGAATCCAAATGGAGCCTCCAGGGATGAAGTTGTTCATCCCACTGGTTGGTATCCTGCCTCTGGAATTAATGGACCCAGAAATTTTCTGGAAAAAGGTACTTTAACACACAGGGAATGGGAAAAATCCTGTGTGAAATTGGGTGGAAAAGTGGGTGACATTGGACAGGAGCTTTGTTTTCCTGCGTGTCCCTCACACTGTCCCAGTAAAAGCTCCAGTGGGCAGACTGGGAAGGGGCTGCAGGATGGCAGGAGACACAGAAACACATTCCAGGGACACAGCCAAGCCAGAAAATGGGGAGGGGCTGCTCTGGCCCAGGGAAAGGTGAACAGAACTTTGTGGATGCTGAGGATCAGATGTAGGGAGGGTGTGTCAAGGGACAGGAATGCGGGACTGGGGACAGCTGGGAGAAGCTTCCCTCACATCTTCCCACTCCTTGGCTGGCTCTCTCTGGCACTCCCAGCCCTTTGCTTAACAACATAATCCAGCTTGGCGTGCGGATTCACACCCCCAGATCTGCAGGGAAAGCACAGCCCTGACCTGCACTTCCAGCAGGGATCACCCTGGGAGTCAGGAGTGGCTCCTGTGCTGCACAGGGTGCCAGGAGCTGGGTACTCCCTCCTGCCCTGCTTCTCCCCACCCGGCAATTAATTAACCCTTGTCGTGCCTGACTGAGAACCAGGAGAGAAAGAAAGCAAGGAACAGATGATTCCAGGGTAAATTGCTGGGACAACTGTGTGGTTCACTGCCTGGGAAAGGCGAGGGAGGGACGGACACACGGCGCTGGCCTTCGGACTGTGACGCTCTCTGGAACCGCCCCAGCAGGGCTCATGGGGTCACAGAGCCATGGAATCTCCTGAGCTGCAAGGCACCCACCAGGATCATCCAGCCCAGCTGCTGGCCCTGCACAGACACCCCAACAATCCCTCCCTGTGCATCCCTGGGAGCATTGACTAAGGGCCTGGAGCTCTGGCAGCTCTGGGGCTGTGACCATTCACTGGGGAGCCTGGGCAGTGCCAAAACACCCTCTGGAGAAAGAACCTTTTCCTAAAATCCAACCTGAACCTGCCCTCACACAGCTCCAGGTGTTCCCTTGAATCTACCTCACGGTATTTCAGGAGCAGCTTCCCTTGGTCTCGGCCATGGTGAATGTTCTTGGGATGTGGATGATCCTCCTCCTGCTCCATGGATAAACCCGAGCTCTGTTTCCTGGAGAGTGGCCCCTCTCCAGCCCCGGGGAGGAAATGAGGGTCTCTGGACTCTGTTCCTTCCTCATTTGGCAACAAAAAATGGAGATGTTGGGAGGAAACAATCCAGAGAAATGTTTCACATCAGTGAGACACACTCCAAAGTATTTTTGGCAACGTGGTGTGGGAATTTGGCTTGGAGAGTTGCTCAGAAGCTCTAAACTCCCATAGATACAGCAAAAAAGTGGCACCTCCATCTCTTGTGTCTGGAGTGGTTTGCGTCCTAAATGAGGGAACCACAAGGGGCTGATAATGGAACTAATGGTGGTCTGAGGGGTTTTCTTTAGGGAAAAATCCTTCTGAGTGCCTAACAATGGTGAGCGCTGGGAGCCATGGATGTTGTCCATGGGTTTGCTGGCACAGCAGCAGTTTTCCTGCGCTTCCTGGAAAGCCGTGGCTGTTTCACACCCAGAAGGGCTCCAGCAATCCTTGTGTTATCCCAGATTGTTGAAGTGTCTGAG
The DNA here is from genome assembly GCF_000277835.1 of Geospiza fortis. Taxonomy (NCBI): domain Eukaryota; kingdom Metazoa; phylum Chordata; class Aves; order Passeriformes; family Thraupidae; genus Geospiza; species Geospiza fortis. Next base: position 435,553 of record NW_005054456.1, read on the forward strand.
GAGACGGCTCTCACTGTGCCTGGTGCTGCCTTTGGAGATGCCTTTGGAGCACTGGGAGCAGCAACTTCCAGCATCCTCTGGGGACTGGGATTTCAGAGGAAGGCAACAGCCGAAGGGAGCCAAGCTCAGGCCTCACAGCACAACTCCAGAGTCCATAAATGAGCATCTCTATTGTTTGCTCCTGGATTTTGGAACTCAAGCCTATGGATCCTGCTCCTTCTCTGACCCAGAGTAGTGATAAAGAAAGCACTATTCCCACCAAAAACGTCAGGCCTTGCGGAAAAGGGAATAAACCCAATACCCAGTTGCCTGTCTTTAGATCAAGATACACCTTTAACTCTGAAAACTCAGGAATCTCTGGCAGGATTCCTCTTCTTTTGCTAGAAAAACAAATAAGAAATGCTGTTTTCTGGCCAAAAAGCCTGAGCTGTTAATTTCTTCCCTCTCTTTGTTTTCCCCTCTTTTTTTTTTTTTTTTTTTTTTTACATTCTGGTGCTGGTTTGGAGCAACTCAGTGAGGAGGACACGCTGGATAAACATGGCACCAGCGGGGTGCTTGGAATGCTCCTTGCTCCGGACCTGCTCCCCACGGAGAGGAGGAGGCTGGAGGGGTGGAGGAATCCGGGTCATGGAGCAGAGGGCAGGGAGAAGACAGCTCCTCTGTTCTCCTGGTGTGTCCAAAGCTTCTCAGCTGAGGAGAGCAACTGGGCTGTGCTGGGCCTTTTATTTTGTGTTCCCGACTTCCCTCTTTCATCCCATGTGTCAAACAGCTTGGAAGCTTTGATTCCAGAGGCCAAGGAATTTGAACTGCAGGCCCAAATCCCTCAAGCAACTTCTGAGCTATAAAATCCTGAAGGGAAATTCAGGGGTGCCTTGAGCCAGTGCCCTGTGCAATAAGGAGAGCCTGGGGGGTGGAATTATCCTCAGCCATTCCTGGGTGGGTAAGTTGAGGAGTGGGGAGTCTTCCCAGGGAATGCAGGCACCATTTCAGTCTGAACTCACACAGAGTGCTTGGTTTCTGTGCTTGGCCACAGAGGGAAAAGCTTCCTAGGAAGGGATGAGAATCCAGCAGGTATACCTGTGGATGGCCCCACTATGGGGATTGGAGCAGGATCATGCCAGACGATGAGGCAATCCCTGGAGTTTGGCTTGGGAGTTGTGCCTGCCTATCCAGGACCCTCTGCCATGTCACGCTGTGCCTCCAGTAAATCCACACCACGAGCTATGGGATCACAGTAACATCCTAATGGGAGCTTTCCATAGAATCCTACCATTTCAGACTGGTTGGGGTTGGATGCCCCCTCTCATGAACAAGCACACCCCCACCAGACCAGGGTGTCTTATCAGTGCAGAAATGGGAAATCCCATCTCCCTGCAGGGATGTCCTTCTCTAACCAGGAAACTGAGGCACAGGGAAGGTGGAGGTTGTCAGGAACAGCCATCCTGCTTCCCAGCCACTCCACCTTTGCCCTGGGAGTCTGGCCAGCCTGGGGAAAACTTGGCCTGGCAATGAGCAGTGAATGAGCTGCTGAGGATTTCAGATATTCCTATTTCTGGTGAAATGGAAGTGCATCAAGGATCAGCTCTCTCCAGGGATGGATCCAGCATTCCAGGTTCCTGGTGCTGGCTGGGATGGAGTGGGAATGCTGGGAAATGCAGCCTCCATGGCCATGGCTCTGCTCTGCAGAGCACCAGGTCTATCCAGCATTAGGTCCTGCCTTGGTTTCCCAGGACATGGCTTCTCCCGGGAATGAGGGTCCCAGTTCAAGCCCATTGAATGCAGGGGAGCCTCTGTGCTGCCATCAATGAGCTGGAGCCTCTCCTGTGCCCAGGGGCCTCCTGCTGCAGGGAATGAGCAGCAAACCCTTCCATGTCTGTGGGAGAGCTGGGCTGCACCAGTCCCTGTCTGTGCCCGCAGCTCAGCCCAGCTTTTATTGTCACACTCACGGCTGGAAGTGTTTAAAAGGAGGGAAGGGAGAGCTTTGGCTGTGCCCTCTCTGCCCAAGGGTGGTACTGAGTGCCAGCCTGATCCCAGGGAGGTCTGGGCCCTGCCTGGAGCTGAGCTGAGCTGCCCCTCCTCGGAAGTCCTTCCCTTTGCCCCAGGGATCCGTGGTGGTGGTGGTGGATACAGAAGAAGTGGGTTAAAGCCCCCAGTGCTTTTCCCCTGGAGCAGAAGGCACTGAAGGGACTCATATAGGGCTGTCTGATGGATTTCATGGAATCATGGAATTCCTGAGCTGAAAGAGATCCATAGGGATCATCCAGCCCAGATCCCGCACAGACACCCCAAAATCCCATCCTGTGCATCCCTGGGAGTGGTGTCCAAACACTCCTGGAGCTCTCGCAGCCTTGGGGCCGTGACCATTCCCTGGGAGCCTGTTCAATGCCCCACCACCCTCTGGGGGAAGAACCCTTCCCTGAAATCCAACCTAACCCTTCCCTGCCACCGCTCCGTGTGTTCCCTGAGTCCTGTTCCTGGTCACAGAGAGCAGAAGTCAGAGCTGCTCCTCAGAAGGAGGGCAAATCCACAGCTGTGCTCATGGCTGGCACAGGACAAGCCCTGTGCAAACAGGAGCTGCTCCAGGTGTGATGACAGCAGGAGCCAGGTGCTAAAACATGACCCAGCAGGAGCCAGGTGCTAAAACCATGACCCAGCAGTGCCAGCACTTTGGAACAATCACAATCATCTCCTGGGGTGTTTGTTGGTGCTCCTTTTCCCAGGGACAGGGTGCCTCACCCCTGGTGCTCATGGATGGATTCAGGAGGGTGGCTGCCCCTTTGGATCGTGGCAGTGGCCAGGAAAAGGCAGAGGGCAGCTGTCCCAGCCCTGGCATGCCAAGTGTTATCCAACAATCCCTCACTGCCCTCCTGCTTCCCTCAGCTCTCAACACTTGCTTTTCTCCCTTGAACCAAGTGCTACCTTGTGGCCAGCAGTGGATTTTTAGTTAACCCTGCCAGCACCTGAGAGGCAAATGCCACCGAGGGAGGAGTGGGAATTCACTTGGCGTGTGAGGAAAAGGCAGGAGCGCTTGAAAGAATTAGGAGCAGCATTTTTACACCTCTCTCTGATGTGAGTTACACACACAGGTGTGAGTGTGTAGGAAACAGGAGTGTGCACAGACGTGTGTGTGCGCAGAGCAGGGAGGGGCAACTTGGTACAAAAGGCAAAGGTGTAGAATTTGAGGGTTGCCATGGCTACAGGTCAGATGCCTTTGTTCTCGCATCCTGGTGCAGCTTAGGGAGATGAGATGCGCCAGCCTCGGAGCACCAGCAGGCGAGGATGGGGTTTTAATTGTTTTTTAGATGTGAAGGCAAATAGCTGTACACTTATTTTATCCAGCTTTGAAAGAAAAGGCAGCAAATGAGGGCAATCTCCAGATGTAGATGGAATTGAAGTCACAGCGAGTCTGGGAGGCTGGGAAGCTGAGTGGCATCGAGGAAAATGTCCCTGTTGTATTGTCATGGTCACAGACAGCCCCTCTGTGGAGCAACAGAGCCACTTGTGTGAGGTCACTCTGTGCTGACACGGAGCCCAACGTCCCCATGCCCAGCCCTGGCTGGGAGTGGGCACCATGCACGGCTGGGAGGCCATGCCTGTGCTCCTGTCTTTGCTTTTCCCTTTGAAATCTCCTGTCCAGCTCTCTGTGGTCCCAGCCTATTTGATTCCGAGCTGGAAAGGAGATTTCAAACCAGGATCCATATGGGGCCCGTCAGTTGCGACTGGATTCATTTTAAAGTCCTTGTTAAGTCCAACAAAAAGCCAAAGATTAGAGCTGATATGTTGGCTTTCATCCAGATGTTGATCCTTGAAAGGCTGCCTTGAGACCGCCAGGCGACTCTTTCAGTCTCCCTTTTCCTTCTTGCTCTTCTTCTTCCCTTCTAATTGCTTCCCAAATTTGGGTTTATTGCCATGGGTTTGAAGCCAGGTAATCAGAACCAGGATTGTTTTTTCTGTCTCCCATCTCTTTCTGGTACCCATCAGATTCTGGCTCTCTGTTGGTTCAGAAAGTCCACGTCAATTCCTTGACCACCAACGTCAAAGGCTTGGCAGGGCTGGAGCCCTTTGGGACAATGCTCCAAGCCAGCCTTCAGCATTCCTGGCAGCCAGAGAACCAGGGTGAGAAGAAAAGCAACATGGCCTTTGTCTGTCAGGAATGTTCTGTCCTTTTCCCTCAATCCAGGGCTGCAGCTTCCCCTTCCTTTGTCCCTGAGGGGCATGGCCCTGGTCATGCCACAGCGGATGGGGACATCTGTGAGGGGAAGGACTGGCACTGAGCGCTGGGCTCCACCTGGGACATGGAGCTGAGGTCACACCCAGG
>NW_005054456.1:439888-451780 GCF_000277835.1 Geospiza fortis
CTGCCCAGCTGCACTCCACTGCTGGAGAGCTCTCCCCCAGGCCCAGCTCCTCCCTGCTTTGCACGTCCCAGCACAGAGCTGTCTCTCTGCGAACAGACAGCTCTTGGATTGTGAGGGAAGCAGGAGAGGCCAGGAAAGAGAACAGAGCTCTGTTAAAGGCTGGGTGCAATCAGGGAAGGAGCAAGGGTACAGATAAGAGGAAAGGGGAGGGATATTGGTGCTACCTGGTGCCAGAAAGCAGGAAACTGAGCAGAAGCAGAGCTGGGATGGAGCTGGGAACGTGTTACACTCCAGGATTTCATGGTGGGGACACCCAGCAGAGGCTCCTGCCTTGTTTCTCAGTTGTGCATCATTGGGAACAGCCCATGTGGAGCCTGTGCCATCCTTGCTGGTCAGTGTTCCCTGTGAAGGGACAGACCTGGAGCTCTGCAGGAGGGGGCCTGAGCTGCTGGAAGCATAAGGATGGCAGGAAAGGGGAGAGAGCCTGCAGGGCTTAGAGCTGTTGGAGCAGGATCCTAAAGCTGGAAGCAGAGGAGGGATTCAGGCTGCACTGGAGATGCTGCAGCAGAGCAAGCATCACACCCTGGGCACCTCAGAAGGGGTAAAAAGGTGCTGCAGAGCTGGATCCAGCCCTGCAAGCCCAGCCAGGCTGGCCCAGGGAATTGTTCTTGGCTCTGGCATGGGAAAGGCCATCCCCAATGCATCCCCAAGGCAGCTGTACCCACGAGATGTGTTTAAGTGTTTGGAACAGCACAGTTGGGATGTGTTGGAAGAGTTTGGAAGAGCTCCTGCCAGGGCCAGTGTGCAGCCAGGGGCTTTAAACAGCCATCCCCTGTTGGAGTGTCCATACATTCATCTAAAGGATGTGCAGGCACAGAGAAAATAGAAACTAACACGTCCTGTTTGGACAGTCCCAATGAGCCGAGAGATTCCCAATCCATGCCATGCCACATCCTGCACATTCAGAGCAGGCACAGAGATGTGCAACGTGTGTGTGAGAGGCTCCTGCACCAGGAACAGCTTGAAAAGCCATTCAGGGAAGTATTTACAGGAGTTCAGGGTGGGAATGGGCCTGTTCTGTCTTTGGTTTCACGGCTGCTTTGATTCCAGGCTGTCTGTCCTGGGGTCCCCCAGCACAGAGCGGCGACCCTTTGGACAAGCAGGACACTTGTCACAGATTGGTGCCATGTGGCACTGAGATCCAGCTGAGAGGCACAGCTGGAGTGCAGGGGGAGGTGGTACAGCCTGGGGACATGCCAGGGTTGGATGTGGGTTGGAAGGCAGGTTATTCCTGCACCTTGTTCCACTCACCCCTCTCCTCATGCCTCAGTCACAAACCAGACCCCATGAAAAAGCCCATCCAGCTTCCTTCCCCAGACAAACCATGCAGGTTAATGCTGGAAGATGTTTCTTGTTTCTGGAAACACCCTCTGGAGCATTTTCCTTTAAAAGCTTTCGTTTATCCATGAGGAAACTGCTGTTGGAAGTGGCCATTATCCACAGCAGGTCCCATTTCAACAAAAAGCCAAAGTTCACCTTTTTGGAGTGAGGGGGAAAACACAAAGTTGGAGTGTTTGGTATGGAGCCTGTTGAACAGCTCAGCTCTGCTCAGGGCTGGCCCCCAGCATCCCTTTGCCTGCTCCAGGATAATGGGAGCTCAGAGGCCAGGGCAGAGACAGGGAATCAGCACGCTGGGAAACCAGCGGGATGTGCGCGAACCGCCTTGGACAAAATCCACGCCAAGCACAGCCCAGGCCATAACACAGCCCAGAGCAGCGGAGCTCTGAACTCTGAGGAGTAACATTTCATTTCTCCCCCATTCCCCCACTGCTTTTTCCACTCCTGCACCTACCAGGAGGCTCCTGGGCTCCAGCCACCACATCAAGGACCACAGAGCCCGTGGTGTCACCACAGCCCTAAACCAGGGCTCCAGCTTTGCTGAGGCCAGGCTTTGGCTTGCCCAGGTTATTTTAAGTTCAGCCTTTTCTCATGGCTGTGGGATTTGGACTTTACCAGGAGCTCCGAAACTGGGTCAGCTCATCCCATCTCAGGGAACACCCCTGAGCCTGGACCAAGGTTCTCTCCTTCCCAAGTCCCCCAGTCCTGAGATTAGGCAGAGACTCAAACAAATGAAGGCAGTTGCTGGAGAGGACAGGAAGCAATTACAGACCACCCTGGAAAGGCAGGACAGGCAGCAGCTTGTGTGGCTGCTGCTGTTTAAACAACAACCACCCCCAGGCCGGCAAGGGCAGGAACATCTCAGAGGAACAATGCTGGAGCGAGGTGCAAGGAGTCCAGAAAGGAGGATTAACACGGAATGCTCCGGCACAAGGGCTCTGAGCTCCTGCTGCGGGGTCAGGAGGGTCCTGCTGGCAGCAGGAGGACAAACAGGATGGGCTGGTGATTCCAAAGGGAGTCAGGAGCTCCTGGTACCCCGCCAGCGGGGGACCCACGCGGGTCAGGGGCAGGGTGGCCTGCAGGATGCTTTTCCATCTGCAGGGCCATTCTGCAGCAGGAGTTTTGTCTTTGCCATGGAGGGGGAAGCAGGGGGGAGGCATTTCCAAGCTGTTTTCTCCAGGATATCCCAGCTCCGCCTGACAGCTGGTTCCCATTGGGCTCCTGACCAAAGGCAGTCTCCAGCAAGGGTGGGAGTGGGCGGGAGGGGGGAAGGGACCTCCTAATGATGAGGACGAAGAAGAGGAAGGATGAAAGGCCCTGAAATGCGGAGGGTGGAACTGAAGCAGGAGGACACTCGGAGGGAGGGGCTGCAGAGGCTTTGAAGCTCCTCGCTATGGGGAGCCTCCTTTAAACCCTACACCAGATTGGAACAAGGTGGGGGAGGAGGGGCTGGCTCTCTTTTCCCTCTGAAATATTCCGAGAGGTTGGGACCCCTACCCGGGATGGGCTGTTTCTGTCCATTAAACATTTTAAATGCTTGTCCATCTCCCGTGGCCTCCCGTCCTTCCGCTCCTTGTGGCACTGGGCTGGGGATGGGAGGTTCCCAAGGATGATGAAAGGATTTAGGGCATAGGGTAGGGGTGACAGGGGCTGGTGTCAGTCACAGCCTTGTGCCCGTGAGTGCTCAAGTGGAGGAGGTGGGAAAAGGGGCTGGTTATGCCCCAAAATACAGCATTGGATGGGGAGTTTTCCTCCTCTGCTGGGAATTTCAGCAGGGAGGTCAAGGGGAGGATGGCTGGTGCTGCCTGACTTCCCCTTGCTGCCTGCCAGGAAGGAAAACAGCTGGGAAGGGAGGTTTGGGATCGGTGCCACTGCTCCCTCAGTCCCTGCTCCAGAGGGGATGGAGGAGCTGCCTCATGGAGGGGGTGGAGGAATCAGCTGCCTCATGGAAAGCTCCTTCCCTCCCCCTGCTCCTCCATCCAGGCCCATCTCTTTTATCACAGAATATCCTGAGCTGGAAGGGACTCACAAGGCCCAACCAATCCAGCTCCTGATGTCCAACTCTCCTTGTCTGTAAGGATGCTGGGAGGACATTTCCTCTTCCTTCCCCAACCAAACCTCTCCCTGGAACATTGGACTACAGCAGGTTATTAAATCACATCCAACTGAATTCAGAGCGTCACAAAATATAAAGGCAGCAAAAAAACAAAGGTACAGGGAGACAAAGGGGTTGTCCAGCAGAGCCTGCCTTTGGAGAGCTCTGCAGCATGGATGAGATTACCCCACTGGAGCTGAGCTATCTCATCCTCACCTCATAAGGAATATGCTCCAAAGAAATGGGTGAAATCTAAACAAGCCTTGCTCTTCCCATTGGAATCAGCAGCCCTGGATGAACCCTGTGGGTGAACCTGGCAGCTCTGTGAGTGTTCAGAGCTGTGCTGGGAGCTGGAGCTGGAGCTGGAGCTGGAGCTGGAGCTGGAGCTGGGCACCCTCATTCCTTGCCCCTCCTCAACTGTAAAAAATCCAGAGGAAAAAATACTCAGTAGTTGCATTGTTCCTGCCAAGGTTGTCAGGAAATCAGTGGGAAGAGGCACAGGGGGACACGGCACAAACAATGGGAGGAGAAAGTTCGCAATAACCCTGGGCTGGTGTGTGGAGGCTGCTCCTGACAGGAGGGTTGGAGGTTCAGGGTGGTGCTTTGGGCAGTTCCTGTGTTCCAGGTGTCCCTGTGACCAAGCTGCCCCATGCAGCAGGAACCTGGAGCTAAAGGACACTCAGAGGGGTTTTTAGCTGGTCCCTCCCTGCCATCATCCAGAGGTGAGGCAGCTGAGGGTGCAACTCTGACAGGGGATGTCCCAGGCTCCTGGCACCTCCCAAATTTGGGAGCCATCATTCCATGGCAGTTAAGTGAAAGCAGTGGAAGCAAGGAGGGAAGAGCAGTATTCCCAATTCCTATGCCTTTTCTCTCCCTGCCTTCCCTTCACCTGTTTTCTGTCAGAGCTGGACTCACCCCTTTCCATGCGCCTCTCCTGGGGAGCAGCATCCTGCTCCAGGTTTTTTCTGGATGGATGGATGGATGGATGGATGGATGGATGGATGGATGGATGGATGGATGGATGGATGGATGGATGGACGGACATGTCCTTCCAGCATTAAGCCCCAGCTATCCAGGACCCTACTCCTGGACATTGTCCCATCCTTTTCCCACGGGAAAAAGGACAGAACTGGTTTTGTGAGTCCTCAGGAACAGAGTTTCAATAAATTAAGCTCAAACAAATAAATGCAGTTTGAAAAGAAATCATCCTAAACTTGCTCCAATGGGCCCAGAGGGAGCAGTGGCCATTGGCACCTGGATACCTGTGCAGGAATCCAGGTGAGAGGAGGATGAGCACGGGCAGGGCAGAGCATCAGGAGGTTCTGGAGAGGTTTGGATCCTCCCTCTCCCCTTCCCACCTCCCCATTTCAATTTGGTTTTGAAGTGGGACCTGCAGGTGGCTGTGCCCTGCGACCAATTGGGAAATGGAACTCGATTTTAAGTTAATTAAAGCTGCCCTCTGTGTGTTAATCTTCTTGTCAGGTTTTAATTAAGGGCTGATAAAGACTCAGCATGGGGAGGGATTCCTGCTCCCACCTCCTGTGACCCAGGGAGCCTGGAGGGGCTGTTGGAGTCATGTTGGGGTGACCCCAGGTCCCAGCTGGTGCCGTTACCCTTTCAAAGAAGGGCTGGAATTTGACCATTTTCTTCTCTTTCTCCCTCAGTCCCCAGCAGATTCCCTCCCAGCTGTCCTCCCAGGATGGGTCATGCTCCTGGCAATGACTGATTTACTGCTCATGAGCCAGAAAATTCCAGATAAATGTCAGCTCAGGGTAATCACCATTCCTGGCTGCATGGCCAGACTGGGTTGGGAGCCTCAGGAGTGGGATTAGGGCTCTCCATGAGCTCCTCCATCCCTGTGGATGTGTTCTCTCTCTCTGCACGAGGTGGGGTAGGAGGAGAAACCACGCAGAAGGACTCTCAAGATGCTCAGGGCAGTAAAATCCCAAAATCCCAAAATCACTGAGGCTGGAAAAGCCCTTCAAGGACATTCAGTCCAAGCTGTGCCTGATCCCCACCTTGTCACCAGCCCGCAGCTCTGAGTGCCACATCCAGGCATTCCTTGGAAACCTCCAGGGATGGGGACCCCAAACCTCCTCAGGCAGCCCTTTCCAAAGCCTGAGCACCCTTTCCATGGAGGAAACCTGCACTTCCTGACTCCCATCAGCCCCTGAAGTGAAGGATCTTTACTCTCCTCATTATTTCAGGAGAACAGGTTGGATCTCAGCATTTCCCACCAGGCAGGTGCCTCTCCCATCCCTTTTTCCAATGGCATTTTGCAGACATTATCCTGACCACTGACCATCAATTGACACAATTTGCCAAATAATTCCTTGCTATAAATTCCTGTATATATTTCCATGGTGGCATTGACATTTCCCTCTGGAATGACAAAGAAAGAATCTTTTCCCAGTAAAAGCCATTCCATTCCACCTCTGCTGAGCCCATTTTTGGCTGGTTTTTAGGCAGCAGCTTTCCCATTCCACACTTGAGTCCCACATAAGCCCTTCCTTGTATTTTTAAGGTCCCCAGCCAAAATTAAGACATTTCCCATTTTAACTTCCAGCACCTTGTAATGCCTTTAAACCATTACAGATATTCCTTGGAATATCTCAGGGCCAGCCCCAGAGCACAAATGGAATTAAAAGTCACTCGTGCAGAGCCCGAGCCAGGAATTGCTGGGTCAAAGTGTTCCTTGTCCCTCAGGTTTTTGGGATCAGCACAGGCCCAGCACCTGCATTTAGGAGCAGGGAGTTATGGAGTGACACTGCTTTTAAAATGACTTGTGACTGTTCCCAGCTCGGGGTGTCCCTGCTGGGGATTCCTGCTCCTGCTCCCCAGGATTAGGCAGGGGGGGATTTCTGGAATTGTCTTTCCATTGTGCTCCAGTTCCAGCTTCCAGCATCTGACTTTCCCAGTCCCAAGCAGGACTTGTCAATCTCCCAGAGTTTGTTTTGGAGCTAATGGATTTCGGAAGGTTCCCATCAATCTGTCCTGCTCCTCAGCACTCCTGGGAATGCTCTTGGCTCCACTGGCCAGCACAGCTCTGAGAGGTGGTTTCTGCATCCCAGTCACCAAGATTTATTTTGTACAGGCATTTTCATATGCTGAGGAGAAAAAAAAAAGGAGGAAAAGCCACCTGGAATCAATTGTCAGCACAATGGAAGTTGGCATGGCCAGGCTGGGGAGCAAGGGGGGACAGTGGGTTATTTCCCACAAATTGCTCTGGGGACAAGCACAACTAGCAGGGACTTAGTGCCAAATCGGATGAATAGGGGAGACTGGAAAAAAAATTATGGGAAAAAAAATCCCCGGAAAAGTCAAAACCTTCTGTCATAGTATTTTCTGCTGTAAAATTGTTTTTGTTTTGAAGGGACAGTGAGAAATCTGCTGGGGTTTGAGCGGAGATTTAAAGAGGCAACCCAAGCTCTCCTCAGGGCTGGATGTGGAGCTCAGGCTCATGGACACGATTCCTTCCTCCCTTTTCCCTCTTGGCTGCAGGATCCCAGGACCAAGCGCGTGGTGGGGAGCCCATCCCTGGCTCCGTGGTGGGGATGAGGTGGAGCTGCCCCACCACCATTCCCTGCTCCCAATCCAGCCTTATCTCCCTCCCTCCTGCCCTTGCCCACTGTGTTTATTCCCACAATAAACTTCTCCAGGAGTGACTCTGGCTCTCCTTGCATTTGTTTGGAAGCCCTGTCCCCACTCCTGGCTTATCTCTGGGCGCAGTGATAACAACAACCACCAGCCCTCTTTGCTTACAGCACCGGCTCCTTTCAATGTTTCTGTAATCTAAACCAGCCTCTGTCTCCTCTTCCTTCCTCTGGAGAAGCTCCCGGGCTGGGAATGGCCAGGGTTGTGTCTGCACTTGGATTCATCTTCTGCAGCTCCCATGGATCCAAAGGAAATACCTGATGCTGAGTTTCTGGGAGATTCCCATCCAAATACAGTGGATGTGGAACAAAGAATTCCCCCATCCTTGGTCTGAGGTAATTTTTAACACCAGGAGTGGGGCCTGCCCTGGGAAGGAGGCACCAGGATCTTCCCAGCATGGCACAGGGGCTGCCTGTTCCCATCCCAGCAGTCTCCAGCCTTGGAAATCCAGGCAAGGCACAATCTGGGAGCAGAGTCTGCCTCCCACCCTCCAGGAATCCTCCATCTTCCCCCTGGAATATCCATGGAGCATCCCTAAAGCAGAGGGGCAGCACCAATCTCTGCTCCCTGTGACCAGGGACAGGACCCAGGGAATGGCTGTGGCTGTGTCAGGGAGATTTAGGTGGGCATCAGGAGAAGTTCTTTCCCCAGAGGGTGTTTGGGCACTGAAAGGGCTCCCCAGGGAATAGGCACAGCCCCAGGGCTGCCAGAGCTCCAGGAGCATTTGGACATCCCCAGGGACAGGGTGGGGTTGTTGGGATGTCTGTGCAGGATTGATGATCATGGTGGGTCCTTTCCATCTCTGGGGATTCTGGGGTTCCAGGATTGTGTGATCCCTGCTCCTCTGCCTCCATCCCCTTCAGCACCTGCACCAGCAGGGTCCTTGTGCTGCTTCTCGTGGGCTTGGGGGGGAACACAGCTCCCTGGCTGGGTTAGTGCTGGGCAGGCATCCTGGGGCATGGGGACACGTGTGACAGCTGGATGGGGACACACATGTGACAGCTGGATGGGGACACACACGTGACAGGTGGATGGGGACACACGTGTGACAGGTGGATGGGGACATGTGTGTGACAGGTGGATATGGACACATGTGACAGGTGGATGGGGACATGGGACTGGTGGATATGGACATGTGTGACAGGTGGATAAGGACACACATGTGACAGGTTGATATAGACACACAGGTGACAGGTGGATAAGGACACACATGGGACAGGTGGATAAGGACACACATGTGACAGGTGGATAAGGACACACGCGTGACAGGTTGATATAGACACACAGGTGACAGGTGGATATGGACATGCATGTGGCTCATGGCTGGGGACACACATGTGGCCACACTTGTGCCTGGCACTGCTGCTGTCCTTCCTGGCAGGGTTCCCTTCTCTGCCCTCCTGCTGCGTTCCTGGGGGTTATTTCCTCACTTTTCCCTTCCCCCCCAGGACAGGAGTGTCCCTCCTTAGCATGGGCATGGAGCACACGGTGCCACTTGGCTGTCACCTCGTCCCCAGCAGGGACGCCAGCGCTGGCAGGCACTGAAGGTCAGCAGAAGGACATCTCAATTATTCTGTGTCATCTGCGAGGAGCTTGGCGCTTGTCAGAGTCCCAGCGGAGAGCAATGAAACAGTAACTTGGCTGCAGGAAAAAAGGGAGTGGGAAAAAACATCGGAAAGGAAAGAGAGGGGGAAAAAAATCCGTCTGCACAGAAGCTCGGGTCAGCGGGATTGACAGCTGCTGGGAGATATCTCCATTCCCTGTGCCGAAAATAACACCTCCATGGGCTCCAGAGCTGCCTTCCCAATTAGAGATTGGGCACTGAACAGGGGGAGAAAAAATTCTCCATGATAATTTCAGAGGAGGGGGAGGAAATGGAAAGCAGGCTTGGGAAGGAAGCCTGGCTCGCTGCTTCCAGGAGCCTGATTTCCTCGGGATTGTCCTGGGGGATTCTCCTTCTCATGGCTCTTATCTTCACCACCCCTTTGGATGCCCTGGGAAATGGGAGGCAGCAGCTGGTGAAATAACTCTGGGCAAGAGGAGCAGGGGGAGCCAGGCCCTCACTTTGGGATATTTTTATAGATGTATTCCTATATATAGGATGTATATTCCTCTATATCCCAATATTTACCACCAAACCTGGTCATGCCTTACCCTCTGGATCAGAGGTAGTTCCCCTGTCTCCCTCTCTTCACCTCCTTGATCCCTGCCTGGGGATTCAATCTTGTCTCTTCCCTGTAACTCATCAGTGCAAGAGGGATGGGAAAGTGTTTCCAGAGGAAAAATCCCTGGAAGCTCCATGTCCTGGATCACCAGGAGCTGAGTGGGCTGGCCTGGCTGGGACCACCCAGATGTCTGGGGACCTCCCTGCAGGTGCTACTGCTATAAATTAATTAATTAATGCATTAATAAATGACACTGGCCATGGCCATGGGAGCTGCCAGGAGCCTGGGCAGGGGGAGAGGCTGTGCCAGAGCCAGCCTGGGAGGCACCAGCTGTGGAATTCCTGGATGCTGCTCCGAGCAGCTGTGCCTGGACTTTCACACGTGTTCTCAAAGTGAGGTCAGGCTTTCAAAACCCACTGAAACCCTCAAAGCATGGAAAACCACCATGTCCCTGGGAGTTCTGGTGTGGGGGAGATGGATCTGCTCACATTCCAGGGAAAGCTCCTGCTGGCGCTTCCCCTGGAGCTGGTGGCTCTTCCAGCCGGGGGCTGGTGCTGGCTGGGCAGTGCTGCCATGGGCCAGCCCCTGCTGCCAGCTCTTCCCTCTCCAGGCTTCCTGTGATCCTCTTTTTCCTGGGAATGGGCCTTCAGAGGGGGATGGGTGGCTCAGGCTGCATGAGTGGAGCTTTGGGGGTGTCCATGGAATGGGGGTTGGATGAGATGGGAAGGTCCTGGCAGCCAAATTCATCAGTGTTTTTCTGTCCTGCACCGCACCTGACTCCACATGAATTTCCATCTGGGATTGCAGGAGGAGCTGGGAGCCGCCCTCTCCTTTGATAGTGTCTGCTGGAGAGGGGAATAAAGCCAAGGGCTCACCTGCTTTGGAAGGAGGCTCTGCTCCCTCTCCCCAGCCCAGACCTGCAGTCAGGCTCACACATCATAAAGTGTCCCTGCTGTGGCACTGCTGCCCTGGAGCACGGAGCTGCTTTATGTGCCCCAGGAATGTCTGCACGGAGCCATGGCGGGAGCAGCTGCAGGGATCTCACCTTTGGATCCTGGCAGCTCGTAGGAGCCAGGCAGGAGGCCGAGGAATTGCAGACACATTCAGCTCCAAGGTGCTGGCAGCTCCTGCCTGGCTCTCAGCTGGTTAAGTGCTCTTTTATTGGGCTTCCCTTCCCAACAGGCTCAGGGCAGGAAGCCCTGGAGGGGCAGGTGGCCTTGCCCATCCTATCCCTTACCCCACTGGGATTTTCTGAGTGCTTTGGGATGGTGGGCAGGGAGTCTGTGTGTCACCACTGGTGGCTGGTGCCCCCTCAGTTCTGAACACAGACTGTCCATGGCAAAGGAACGGCAGCAAGGCCAAGACTGCAGCTCAAATCTCAGTTTTTCAGGACTGGGAAGACTCTCCTGTTTCCAGGGCCCCCAGGGTGCTGCCCCAGAGGAGATGGAGCAGAGCCTGCCCGAAGAACACCAACGGGAGAGCAGGGAACAGCAGGATGGCGAGACACGAGCACCTGGAAAGAATTAACACTTCCCCTCAGCAAGAGCTTGGAAGGGGAGAGAACAAAGCAGGCGAGGGAAAACCAGGGCAGAACAAAATGGTGCTGGTGGGAAAAGGCATTCCAGCCCCTCGGCAAGGGGGAAGGAATGGCTGAGCAGGGCTGCTGGGCTGGGGGCAGCTGCTCCCTGCGACAGGCTCAGCCTGGCCCTCATCTTCACTTCTGCCTCTGCTTCTTTCCTCCTCTCTGTCCTTCCTTCCACTCCCAACTTTATCCCATCCCTCTTTCCCAAATTGTCTCCGAATGTTTCCACACATTCTTCTCACAGCCTCGTCCCTCTTTTCTGTAAAACATTGTTTATCCCGGTACCCAAAACCCACTCCACTCTCCCAGCAGCCCGCTTGTCCTTTCTCCAGGATGACACCTCAGTGCTGATCCTCACCCTCAGTGCAGGAATGGGGATAAGCAGAGTCTGATGCATTTAGGGAAATTAATAAATATTCTGGAAATTCCCACTAATTTGAATTCGACACCGTTTTGGAAGGATATCCTGCCTGTGTCCTCCACTGGGATGAGGGCTCTGTCCCCTCTGGGACATGAGGCTTCCCAAAGGTTTTGTTTGAAATAACCATGGCTGATCCTCCTGCCCGGCTGCTCTTCACACTCCACCCGCTCTGATCGCACCAATTACTCCAACAAAAGACAAAAATTTGCATTTCCAAGGGAGTTTCCCTCCTCCTCCCAGTGCGATGAGCCCTCAGCAAGGATGTCCTTCACCCCATCGGGGTCAATGAGCCATGAGTGGGACTCGTGTGACAGTCCCGACACACTTCCCAGAGGAATTTCTTTCCTAATGACATTTAAACCGCTCATTACTCCTTGACTGTGCCCGAGGTTTGATTGAGCAGGATCCCTGGAGCAGGGGCTGGGAATCCGGACGTGGGGAAGGGCGAATCTCTCCAAGCACCCTGAGACACTCAGCTGCAAAACCCAAATGTTTGGGCAACCAAAAAAATGTCTATTTAACCTTTTTTTCTTTGTTTTCTTTTCTTTTTTTTTTTTTGGCCATTTTCAGCTCCTCT
>NW_005054456.1:451797-460823 GCF_000277835.1 Geospiza fortis
CAGGAATGAGATCTCCGAAGAGTTTCTGCTCCACATCACCCAATTTTCTTGGCCTGAGGGGTTGCACGAGTTTGGAGAAGCATTCAAGCCCCTGAGTGTTCTCCTGAAAGCTTTGCTGGTGACAGAAAGGATCTACAGACCTCTTCCAGTCCGTCTCCCCGAAATTCCCAACTTCCTGAGTTCCTCCCAGCCCCGCTCCAGCCCCGCTCCGACCCTGAGGTAATGGGGCAGCAGTAAAACGTTAGGAGGTACAAATGAACTGCCGGGGATTAAAGCCCCAGCACAGCCTCCTGCGAGGCTTTAAAAGCATCCTGTTTGCAAACAGCTCTGGGGCTGCATCCCGCATTCCTGGGCATTTGCCTTCTCCTGGTTTTTTCATTCACGGGGAGGAATCGCAGCTGGAGCAGCTCGCCAGGTCCCGTTCTTCCATCCCCCCTGGGGCACGAGGAGTGCTGGCTCATTCAGTCCCTTCCCAAGCACTTTGCCTTTCCTTACATTTTTCCAAGGCGCTTTTCTGAAGCTGCTCCCATTCCAGCTTGTCCATGTATATTCCTGGATGACTGGGAGATGCGTGGCAGGTGAGTTGTGCCCTCCAGGGAGGCTCCTGGGGCATCAGCACACCTCAGGGCATGAGTGAGATCCAGCCTCACAGGCTGAGCCCAGGGCTCTTCTGAGCTCATTTGATGCCCCATGGGCTTCTCCCACTGCATCCAGCCTTTCCGAAGGAAAATTCACACCCTTTTCTTTGGGCTGCAGAGCTAAGCAACCCAAATGAACCTATGAATTTCCAGCAGTCCCGTGTGGTGGAGTTTGGAGTTTGGAGGGTGACTTCCTGTAGGATAATCTGTGCAGGGAGAGGCTGAGCAGCTCTTGGCAGGAGAAGTGGGAAGTGGTTGGAATTGGGAAGTGGTTGGAACTGGGAAGCAGCTGGAACTGGGATGTACTGGGGCATTTGGGATCATGACAGAGGTGCTCTTTTCCAGGCCATGCAGCCTGGCACAAATAATTTTTTGGGAAAGCTCAGGCAGCTCATCCCAGCTATTGCGCAGATCTTGGAAGATTAGTCTGGATAATTTTGAAAGGTCTCCCTTCCCCTGGGATTTCCGGGATTCCTGGCTCTGCCTGGAGCAGAACAAAGGCTGTTGTCCCTGTCTGAGGTGGGAACAGGAACCTGTCCTCCCAAAGGAGAGCAAAGCAAAGGCTCCCAGCCTGGATCAGCTGAGCTGAGCTGAGCTGCAGAGCCAGGCCTGAGCCAGAGTGAGTTTTTTCCAAGCAGCTTGGAAAAAACCAGAGGCTTGGTTCCACTGTCAGCAAATCCTGCAGCTTGGATGGGATCCCTCCAGCTGCCCCTGTGCTGCCTCTGCACTCTGGGTGGCCTGAAGCCTTTTCCCAGAGAAACCAGGAATGGGATGGGCAGAAAACCAGGGACAGTGGGAGATTATTTCACACACCCACTTGTGGCTGAGCACTCGCCCCTCCCTGAGCTCGATGCTGTGTCTGCTCCTTGGCTTCCCTCTCCACCTGTTTAATCCATGTGGGATGATGGGACCGTCATGGAATGTGGGAAAATGGGCTGTCCTCTCCCCGGAGAGCTGCACATGATGAGGTGCCCCTGCTTCTGCAGCCACCTCAGTGATAACAGGGTGTTGATATCTCCAAGATTCCCTCATTCTGAGGAAAATGGGGCTTTTCATTCCAGCCTGTTAAAGTGTTTTCCAGAGCCCTCACAAATGTAACCTGGAAGTGCAGCCTGTATCCAGCTGCTCCCCATGAACCTCCAGAACCATCCCATCACCCTGGTGCCCACCTGAACCAAGGAGAGGCTTGCAAGGCAGGAATTTCCTGCATTGAAGCAGACACTGATCCCCTCTGAGGTGGCTGCTCTGCTCCAGCCGCTCTCAGCCCAAATTTCTCCATCTCCTGCAGCTCCAGCTCCCTATTCCTGGGCCCCTGGAGCATCACCAGCACCACAGGATTCTGTGAGGGATGGGCACTGCCCTGCAATGGCTTTCACAGAGGCAGTACCAGAAAACCCCTCAGTGTGACATTTTCCAGGGCTCTCAGGGTGTCACAGGCCTCTTCTCCCTCTCTTCACCTGTGTGTGGGGGAGCTGGTGACACAATCCCTTCCCACCCACCACTAGCATGGAGAAAATAGCCCTGTGACCTCCCAGGAGGAGGGGACACTGGGATCCCTCACAGAACCATGTGGGCACTCCAGAGGGGAGGCCAAGCTGCCCTGTGAGCGTGGGTGAGGCTGCCAAGGTGACTTGGGCATCTCTGCACCTGGCGGAGATTGGCATTCCAGCAGCTCAGGGGATCCGGGGATGCTCCTGCAGGAGGGGGGAACCAGGAAGGGACACTGAGGCTGTGATGAGCCACATCCAGCATCTCTGGAGGTGCTGACACCCATTCTGTGCCTCACTGATGATGTTACCTGGGAGCACAAGAGACTCCTGTGCAAAGTGAATTCCCAGGACGCTGCTGCAGCTTCTCTCCAGAGGCATCAGGATTTATTCCAACCTTTGGTTTTCCTGGATTTTGTGGCTTGCATCAGGCAGAGACCACCAGTTTCCCACTTGGCTGTTCTGCATCCCATTTCCCTCCCCATTCCTTGCAGACCCTCCCGCCTCTGCTCCTCCCAGGAGTTCCCATCCCGAGTGGAATTTGAGGGCTCTGTGTGACCGTGGGCACATCCAGGGAGTTCTCCCATCCATCTGCTCAACTCCTTGGGAAAAACCAGCGCAGCCAAACAATGAGTGAGTACAAAAGCACATGTGGAGCCTTGGCAGGGAGCATTCCCTGACTCCCAGCATCCATTGGCCGCTCACGCTCCCATCCCTGCCTCTCCAGCTGCAATTAGCACCGAGCTCTGGGAACGCGCTGGAATGGGAGTGATGAACAAAACAGCAGCTCCAGATGAGCCAGAGCACCCGAGGGGGCTGGGATGCAGGAGTGGGATGGTCTGGGGGCTGGGATGGAGCAGTGGGATGCTCTGGGGGCTGGGATGGAGTGGTGGGATGCTCTGTGCTCTCCGGCCGGGTGCGGGTGCCTGCTCTGCATAACAAGCACCTCGCTCCCGGGAGCTGCCGGCACCAATTCCCCTGCAGGAGCACATTCCTGAAAGCGGCCCTGCTCCGAGTGGTATTTAGCTCATGCTCTGATGCTGGATCAGGGGTCTGGAAAGGCTCTGTCCTTGGGCTCTGTCCAAGGCTGTTCTCACATCCCTCCAGCGATGCTGCTCCTGCCTGGAGGAGCCGACCTGCTGGAGAGGTGACCCAGGGCTCCCGTTAAATTTTCCTCTGCTCAGTGTCCTCCAGGTGCCCCCAGCCAGAGCATTCCAGCCTTGCTCTGGTGGCTGGAGACCCATATTCCTTTCCTCCTTCCCCGCCTCCCAGATCTGTGCAGACCATGGCTCTGTTGTCTGTCCAGTCGTAGCCAGGACTTTGCTACGCTGGAATTCGTTTTGTTCTTTTTGATCTTCCTGGAGAAGGAAGAAAGAGAATTCAGCCAAATGGCCTCCACCTGTCACAGCACCCTGGGGATCAATGGAGGGGCCCCATCCCTGTGTGCAGGTGATGGATGGAGGGTTCTCCATCCAGGTGATGGATGAAGGGGCCCCATCACTCTGTCCAGGTGATGGACAGAGGGTTCCTGTCCCTGTGTCCAGGTGATGGACAGAGGGCCCCTGCCATGCCACGACTCTCAGGTGATGGACAGAGGAGCCCTGTCCTGACTCCCAGGTGATGGACAGAGGCCTCATCCCAGCATCAGGTGATGGAGGAGCCAAGGGGGCTGGGAATGGCTCTGCAGGCAGTGTCCCACAGTGTCCCTCGCCCTGTCCCCCAGTGAGATCAGGACACTGATAACAGCTTTGTTTAGAAGGAAGAGCAGGAAGGGACATGGAAGTCCAACAAAAGAGGAGCTACCTCACCCAACATCCCAAGGCCCTCGGCTGCCAAAAGTGGATGGAAATAAACTCTGCAGACAATGCAGGGCCCTATCTGGGAGCAGCAGGAGCTGGGCCAGGCCCTGGTGTCCCTGTAGGATCTGATAGGGCTCGGGGCAGGCAGGACGGGCGCTCCGGCCATTGTTCCGTGCTCTGGCTGCGCTCTTGGCCCGGGGTCCACACGGAGAGAATCGCAGGAAATCAGAGCAGATCGTATCCAACCTTCAACTGCAGCACAGCTCAGGGCTGTGCTTTTCTCCCCACTGTCCTTGGTGGCTCCTTTTGGACACAGTTCTCTCCCAAAATAGCCGTGAATGCGACCATTGCCGGACCGTTCATGGTCAGTGTGGCCACATCCTCCCCCTGCAGGGACTGAAACCACTCAGTTCATAAAGCACCAGCCTGAGACCTCTGGCAGAGCTGCTGCTGCTTCATCCAGACCCAGCAGGGATCTTGCAGGCTCAGGGGGGTCTGTAGGGTCTGTACTCCTGTGCCCAGGGCTATGGCATCGATGTACCCTCCCCTCCCTGCAGCTACAGAAGATGCATTTTACTTCCAGCTTTTCCATGGAGCAGCTCTGGGTAAGGCAGGCTTTGGTTCTGAGGCAGGATAAGTCAGGATAAGCCCACAGAAGTCTGCGGTGGCCTGTCTGAACTGTGCCATGGTGAGGAGTAAGCTGGTTCATCCACCTCCTCCCGCTCCATATCCCAACAGCTTTCCTTCTCTCAAATATTGCCCCTAATTAATTTATCTGTACCAATGCTCCTGGTAATACCATTATTTGTAGTACCTCACTGCATCCCCCGGGAAGGGCAGAAGTCTTAATTAACATCCGTGAAGCTGCCTGAGATCGTGCCTGGAAAATGTGATCTGGAGCAACTCCCTGTCCTACCAAGATGGTTTTATTCTCTTTCGTTCTCCTTCTTTGCAGGCCCCTTCTTTTCCAGACAGCCCAGCTTGTGCCTGCCATTCCCACAGGCCAGCCTGTGCCATCCCAATGTTCCAGTTGCGCCATCCTGACATTCCAGCTGTGCCATCCCAACATTCCAGCTGTGCCATCCCAACACTCCAGTTGTGCCATCCCAACATTCCAGTTGTGCCATCCCGACATTTCAGCCTATGCCATCCCGACATTCCAGTCTATGCCATCCCAACATTCCAGCCTGTGCCATCCCAACATTCCAGTTGTGCCATCCCAACATTCCAGCTGTGCCATCCCAATATTCCAGTCTGTGCCATCCCGACACTCCAGCTGTGCCACCCCGACATTCCAGCCCATCCCTGCCATCCTGTAGCACCCGCGGAGCTGCTGGAGGGGCTGCTGGGGACACGGGGCAGAGCAGGGGAGGAGCGAGGGCTGGCTCCGAGGCAGGGCAGGGTCACCTGCCCAGGGGACGTGCCACACTCCGGTGGCTCTGGCACACAGGGGTGTGGCCGCACTGTGTGGCACAGGGTCACCTGGAGCATCACAGTTATGTCCCAGCTGTGCAGCACAGCCCAGCCTTGGGGTCTCCTGCCGGGTGTGCAGTGCTCTGGGTCCTTCCTTTCTCCATGTGGGAGCCTGTCTTGGGATGAGTATCTCTGCAGGTTCTCCCTTTCCCCTGGCACAGTCCTGCCAGGACAGCACAGGAGCAGCCACCCAGCGACCCCAGAGCAGTGGCAGGACAAAGCAGTGTCTGCACAGCTCTGGAGGCCCCTGGCTCCATCGCTGGTTGCTGCTGAATCCTTCCAGCCAAATCTCCCAGGTCTTGGCTGAGCCGAGCTCCAGCACCAGCCAGATTTCTGATGCTTAGCAAAAATATTCATTAACGACTTAATCTGTGCACACACAGGGGAAGCTTTTAGGGAATTTGTTCGAGGGCTGTGAAAGAGGGATCTGGCCACTGCTTCCAGCTCTGCCTTGATCTGTGATCTCATGGATGAGGAATTCAGGAAAATGCTGCTCAGGGACATGGTCCAAAGCATCCCCTGTGCTCACACCCTGTGCACTTCCCTACCCTGCGCACTCACTGCTTGGCTGAGCATGTCCCCGTGCCAAGCACTGCAGAATTGTCACCTCAGCCCTGCAGGCTGCACAATTGTCACCTCAGGACACTGGGAGGGGATGATGCTGCCTGGCTGCTTTGGGAGGGAAGGTCTGAGGGCTGTGATCTTGCTCACAACCTGGCTCAGGATGTCTGGTTTGGGATGGAAAAGCTTCACACCAGGCTGTGCAGCCTCTGTAAAGGGGTTTCCCTGCTTCTGTGGCCTCTGGTGTGGCCCATCCTGCTCCTCAGTGTCCTGCCAGGGCCACCAGACCAACAGACCCTGAGTTTCAGCAGGGACAAGGAGAAGAAGGCTGCTGGAGCACCTGGAGCATCACCTGTGTGCAGGGCAGGGGAAAGGCTGGAGAGGGCTGGGATCCAGCCCTGGGATCTGAAGGGATTTCTGGGGTTCGTGCCTGTGCCACCTCTGGAGTGAGGGCTCTGCTGGATGCTGCCTCCTCATCCTCATGTGCACCCTCAGGCACTCTGTGCAGGACAAGGGGCTGCAGCCACCGTGGGAGTGGCAGTGTGACACCATCAGTGGGAGGGTGACACTGTCAGTGGGAGGGTGACACTGTCAGTGGGAGGGTGACACCTGCAAGGGGCCCCAGTGGCTCCTCCCTCCGGGCTGCCTGGGTGCTTTGGGGACTTGTGTGAACACAGAGAAGGGATTGCAGCATCCTGCCCTGCGCTCAGAGGGGACGCTGGGAGAGGAGGGACATCCCCGTAGGACACAGCATCCATGGGGCTGCCACTTGGCTTTGCCAAGGCTGAGTCCTGCTCTCCCTGCTCCCTCCCCTCTGCCTGTGGAGTCCAACCCTAACCTTTTACAGCTGGTAACAACCCCAGGGCTGCTGCTCCTGCCTCCAGGGAAATTTCCAGATTATTTCCATGCACATCAGGAGTGCTCCAGCTGCTCCTGCACGAGCTCCTTCCCTCTCCATTCCCACCAGTGCCACCACTGCCCGGGCAGGCACAGGAATGAGGGGGAAATGGGGGCAGGATCCCACCCTGGGGTGCCCCCTTCCCTCTGGGAGCGGCAGCTGAGGCTGGATGGACACACACAGATGGATGGACACACACACACACATGACTTCCATAGAAGTTTCCAACTCTGTACATGAATCCCTTTGGAAATGAAGTTCCTAAATCACACAGGAATATCTGACCATGTCCCAGGAAAGATTGGTGTGTCCCAGGGAATGTTGCTGTCCCAGCTGAAGCCCCTGCCATGCCAGTGGCTCTGGATGGGGGTGGCTCCCAGGGACCACACTCTGCCAGGGCTGGAGCTGCAGCAGGGTTGAGATTTCAGGGAGATTTTATAGCAAAAATGTTGATGAGTAATGAAAAGGTGCTGCTGAGCCTTGTTGGGAGGAAAGAGGGGAGGGAGCAGAGGGGCTGAGGGAATGAAAGAAGCCCAAGAAGGAAGGGGAAGGAAGAAACGACCTTGGTGAGATTTTCTGGCTGCTCTCCAGGTCATAGGCTGATGCCAGAAAAGCTCAGAGTCCCTTCTGGCTGGGAGCACTCCCCGTTAGGTGAATCACACACACGGCGCTGGAACATTCCACGCTCCCAGTCACAGAGCTCGAAGTAATTAGGAAAACTAGAAGACCAAGGCAGGGGGAAAACTATGAGTCACACATGGAAGTGGAGTTATTGGAGAGCAGGAGAAGCAGCTTTGCAGAGCTCCTGAGGTAAAGGTGCTCCAGCCCCGGCTCCTGCTGGGAAAAGCCATCGGAGCTGCCCTCACCCTGCACTGGGAGAGAGCAGCTCTGGGAGAGGGCAGGAGACACCAGGGTGTGTCACACAGGGAAGAGAAATTACACTTGGAGAAGATGTGAGGGGATTGGGGGTGTTCAGCTGGAGAAGAGAAGGCTCCAGGTGAACACCTGGAGAGAGGTGACAGGGAGAGGGGTGAAAGGGAGAGCTTAGAGCCCTTTCAGTGCCTAAAGGGGCTCCAGGAGAGCTGGAGAGGGACTGGGGACAAGGGATGGAGGGACAGGACACAGGGAATGGCTTCCCACTGCCAGAGGGCACAGATGGATGGGATATTGGGAAGGAATTCTTCCCTGTGATGGAGGTGAAACTCTGGCACAGGCTGCCCATAGAAGCTGTGGCTGCTCCATCCCTGGAAGTGTCCAAGGCCAGGTTGGACACTGGGGCTTGGAGCAACCAGGGACAGCAGGAGGTGTCCCTGCCCATGGCAAAGGGCTGTCTTCCAGCCCAACGCCTTCTGGGATTCCTGGCTTCAGGCAGCTCCTCAGGCTGCCAGGGGAGTCCAGCTGCTGCCTCGTGGGCAATGCCGGGCTGGGAACCTTCTCCCACCCTCCAGCACCAGCCAGCAGCAAAGGGTGACCTCATTATCCCTCGGTCATGTGGACAATGAGCCTGAATGCTGCTGGATCCCAGGGACAGCCCCACACAGCCCCTCACGTGCAGGGGAGTTCCATAAATCACACAGTCTTCCAAGAAACTGATGGATGGAGCTTTCATCCCTCTCTTTGCATGACCCTTCTGCTGCTCTTCATTACCAACACAAAGGCTGTGTTAACCTGGGAGCAAAGCCGTGTTTATTTAAGGAACTCTCCTCCTGACCCATCCCATTTGGCTCAGGGAAAACCCTGTTCCAGGCAGGCCCTGGGGTCACGTTCCTGGAGCAATCCTGGTTGGACAGGCCAGCATGGCTGATGGGTGACAATCACATCTTGCCACATCTTATCACATTGTGTGATGTCATATCCATGGCACCACGTCACCACCCCCAGCCCAGCCGGTGCCATCACACCTCTGGTGACCTGGGAGGGCAGAGCTGGGCTCCTGGTGTGGCCTCACCAATTCCCTGCTCCCAGCAGGGTGATTCCCACCAGCTGAAGGATGTGGCTCTGTATTTAGCTCCTGTCCTGCTGCAGGAGGCTGTGGGGGCCACCAGTGTCCATGGAGATTCCATTTGGGAAAGCTGAAGGGTGGGTGCACACGGGGTGATGAAGGGACGTGATGGACAACCCAGGCTGAGCACAAAACCCTCCTGCAATTCTCCAGGACAGATTGTTACAT
>NW_005054456.1:460838-463041 GCF_000277835.1 Geospiza fortis
CCTGCTGGAGTCAGGCCTTTCACAGGAGCTCTCTCGGGGGCATCAAGTGAGGCTAAGACAACAGGCCAGAGCTTTGTGAGCAAATCATGAGTCCCCAGCGTCCCTCCAGCTGGCAGGACTGTCATTGACCTCAGTGGCCTTGTCCTCCCTGAAGCAGCTCTGTCAATTTGGCCACTTTCCACTTAATAATGGAGCTGGAATATAAAGATGTATCCAGGCCCAACCACAAAACAGCTGGAGACTGTAGGCTTGACTTAATCCTGGTAGAATAAACCAGGGAACTGGTGGGAGTCAGCTCGGATGTTGCTGGCGGGGCTCGGAGCAGGGCTGAGCAATAAAAGGGATCAAATGTGTGAGGCACAAACTGTCTGGAGCCACGGTTGCTGTTGTTGTTGTTGTTTTAACTAATTGAATTTTAGTGCTGCTGAAAGGATTGACGGCTCTGGGGAGCAGTGGCCAGGTACAGCCCCGGCAGGAATCCCTCCTAATCCCAGCCTGCAGCCAGACACCCGGAGCTGCTCCCGCGAGGCCAAATTCAGCCCCTGACAGACACAGCTGGGGCTGCATCCCTCCCAGAGATCCTGGCAGGCCTGTTCCTGGCTTCAAGGATGTTCTAAGTGTCCCTGGAAGCAATTCCTTTGGATCTGGGCAAGCTGGGACAAGCAACCTATGCCATCCTTGCCTCCAGGACAGTCCTTGTGCCTGAGGAAGGGCAGGGACACTGAAGGTGTTGAGGGGAATTGCTGCTCGTAGTGAGAAATTTGCTTTTATTCCTGGAATGGTTTGAATTGGAAGAGGCCTCAAAACTCAAACCATTCCACCCCTGCCATGGGCAGGGACACCTTCCACTGTCCCAAGTCTGATCCAACCTGGCCCTGGACACTCCCACTTTGGGCCAGCTCCTGGGATGCCTTTGCCAGAGGAGGGAGATGGGCTGACAGGGAAGCTGGGGTTGGTATGGAGCAGCATCCCTAAAACTGAGCACTCTGGATCCTTCCCAGGGGTGACCAGGCAGGGACATGGGTGGTTTGTGTCTTCTGTCCCCACCACGGGGTAGGGATGATTCTCACCGGGTTTGGGAAGTGACACATGAATCAACATCTCACCACCAAAAATCCTGACAAAAACCTGGTGGGAGCTGCTCTGCCCATGCCTCTGCCTCGGGGTTTGGACTGGGACCAGTCCCTGGCGCAGGTTTGGAAGGGGGCAAGGGCAACAGCTGGAGACTGTAGGCTTGACTTAATCCTGGTAGAATAAACCAGGGAACTGGTGGGAGTCAGCTCGGATGTTGCTGGCGGGGCTCGGAGCAGGGCTGAGCAATAAAAGGGATCAAATGTGTGAGGCACAAACTGTCTGGAGCCACGGTTGCTGTTGTTGTTGTTGTTTTAACTAATTGAATTTTAGTGCTGCTGAAAGGATTGACGGCTCTGGGGAGCAGTGGCCAGGTACAGCCCCGGCAGGAATCCCTCCTAATCCCAGCCTGCAGCCAGACACCCGGAGCTGCTCCCGCGAGGCCAAATTCAGCCCCTGACAGACACAGCTGGGGCTGCATCCCTCCCAGAGATCCTGGCAGGCCTGTTCCTGGCTTCAAGGATGTTCTAAGTGTCCCTGGAAGCAATTCCTTTGGATCTGGGCAAGCTGGGACAAGCAACCTATGCCATCCTTGCCTCCAGGACAGTCCTTGTGCCTGAGGAAGGGCAGGGACACTGAAGGTGTTGAGGGGAATTGCTGCTCGTAGTGAGAAATTTGCTTTTATTCCTGGAATGGTTTGAATTGGAAGAGGCCTCAAAACTCAAACCATTCCACCCCTGCCATGGGCAGGGACACCTTCCACTGTCCCAAGTCTGATCCAACCTGGCCCTGGACACTCCCACTTTGGGCCAGCTCCTGGGATGCCTCTGCCAGAGCAGGGAGATGGGGTGCCAGGGGAGCTGGGGCTGGTGTGGAGCAGGGGAAGGGAGCAGCATCCCTAAAACTGAGCTCCCTGGATCCTTCCCAGGGGTGACCAGGCAGGGACACGGGTGGTTTGTGTCTTCTGTCCCCACCACGGGGTAGGGATGATTCTCACCAGGTTTGGGAAGTGACACATGAATCAACATCTCACCACCAAAAATCCTGACAAAAACCTGGTGGGAGCTGCTCTGCCCATGCCTCTGCCTCGGGGTTTGGACTGGGACCAGTCCCTGGCGCAGGTTTGGAAGGG
>NW_005054456.1:463399-491506 GCF_000277835.1 Geospiza fortis
CCAGTGTTTGTACCACCAATGCCTTGGCAAGGTACGGAGGCGGCTCTTTCCCAGGGGAAAGCTCCTCGCAGGGGCACCTTGTCAGCCCTGCTCTATAAATAGCTGGGAAAGAGCCCGGCAGGAAGCCGTGCATTGCAGGCAGGGCCAGGGGAAGGGCTCGGTCCCAACCTTGGCGAGTGTTGCTCCCGTGGGACGGTGACTCCCGGCGCGGAGGGCACGGAGGAGCTGTGCTCTCTGAGAGTGCCCATGGGTGTTATTCTGCGCACTTCCGAGGGTTAAAAGGTGGATGGGTTTGGGCATTTTCAGCAATCTGGGACCAGCCGGGTTTTGTCACCCTGATGGGCACAGAACATAAATTCTTCGCTCAGGTCCCCTCGCTGGGATCTCGCTCACTCAGATCAGATTTAATCCTTCCTAGGGGCCGAGCCGAGCTCTGCTGTGCCAGCTCGTGTCCCTCAGCCGTGTCCTACAGGCACTTTCGAGGAGCTGCCTGCGGAAGGAACTCCAGGAGCTCCGATTTCCAGCCAGGCGCAGCGGCCCCGTTGATGCCGGGGTGCGCCCCATCCCACGCCCGGCAGAAGGGACAAAAACCAAGGAAGGATTTCAAACCCCCGTGGCTTTGCCGCAGCCTTTTGTTTGTAAGTGATCCCAAAATCGCTGCCAGCACAGCCCCGGGCTCTCCCCCAGCCTGTGGCTTTTTCCCCCGCGTGACAAATGACCCCAGCAGGGGACACAGCTCGTTTGGGAGCTGCCAGCCCGGGCTGGGGGCTCCGTCCCTGTCCTGCGTTAGAGATCTAAGCTCCCCCAAGGAGGGTAATGGACAGGAAATTAGAGATAAGTAGGTGGTTTGACAGGATTAGGGATAAGCAAAAGAAACTTAATTATGTGATAGCTGCTATCGGACAAGAGCTGCTGCGAAAGGGGATGTAAATGACCTAAAGAAAGCCCGACACCAGATCAAACAGGCGCACTCTGCAGATAACAGCCCAAAAACACGGGGTATAAATATTTATCACAAATGAATTCTCCAAACACTCCCTGCTCACGATCCCATTAACAATAGATGGGATTGAGGATAATAAAGGCTTTCCACGAGCTTTTTCCCTCCTTTCTTTCCCGGGGGCTTTTGTCCACGTGCATCTGTGGGCGTGTGTGTGAGAGATAGGGATGTGCCCGAGGGGTCCGGGGGTCCCACGTCCCCTCTCTGCCCGTGTCCCAGGAGCTCAGGCTGGGCTCCCTCCGCGCCCCTGCGGCTCCGGGAGCTCCGGGGAAGAGGAGAACTCACCCTGCTCTCGCTCAGAGTTCCCTGGTTGGCAAAGAGAGGATGGTAGTTGGAGCAGGGTACAGGCTAGAGCCCCAAAATCCTGGATGATTCACATCCTGCTTGTTGTTATTTATTTCCCCAGAAGGAACACAAAACCTCCCGAACCTGGGCTGGCAAATTACCGAAGCCCAGGAAATGAAAACTCCAGGGCAGCATTAATTGGAAGGCTTTTTAATTAAAATCAGCTTGTTTCACAATCAAAGATAAAAGGAGGGAAGAAAGCTGAAAGGAAAAATAATAATAAAGCAATTCCCTGCCTGCCCCACTGTGGCATTCACGAGGTGTGGGCTGAGCATTCTGTGTCACCCACTCTGCTCTCAGCCCTCTTGATTTCCTTTTTTTCCCAAAAAAAAGGCATTTTTGGTCTCTTCTTTCTCCCTGACTTCATCCTTATCTGCTCCTCCTGTGCCTGTCCTTGTCCCCTGTCCCCGTCCCCTCAAGTACCCATCACCCCGAGCAGAGGGTTTCTCCCAGGGAAGAATTTTTCCTCTGAAATCTTTTATTTTTGGGAATTAAATTCTGGCAGAGATGTAGCATTGCCTAAAGATTTAACTGCTGTGCTGAAGCAGCACTTGATGAGAGGGAAGAAAGCTGAAAGGAAAAATAATAATAAAGCAATTCCCTGCCTGCCCCACTGTGGCATTCACGAGGTGTGGGCTGAGCATTCTGTGTCACCCACTCTGCTCTCAGCCCTCTTGATTTCCTTTTTTTCCCAAAAAAAGGCATTTTTGGTCTTTTCTTTCTCCCTGACTTCATCCTCATCTGCTCCTCCTGTGCCTGTCCTTGTTCCCTGTCCCTGTCCCCTCAAGTACCCGTCACCCCGAGCAGAGGGTTTCTCCCAGGGAAGAATTTTTCCTCTGAATTCTTTTATTTTTGGGAATTAAATTCTGGCAGAGATGTAGCATTGCCTAAAGATTTAACTGCTGTGCTGAAGCAGCACTTGATGAGGCTAAATGAGGTTTCTTGCTAACGAAGGGGAATCTTTGTTGCTGGGGAAAAGCTGATGGCCCCGAGGCTGCTGTGGAAGAACCAGGTGGAGGATTGAGAAACCAGGAAATTCTTCAATCAAAATTTATGAATCAGCCAAAAAGATGCTCTTTCTTAAGGCAACAGTTTTGGTCAAAATATATATATTTTTAATGATGGTCAGAGCTGAGCAAAAACCCCGAGGAAGAGGAAACAGCTGGCAGGATAGGTGGGGGATTGATGGCAATGGAGACAGATGGGGAGCTTTGAAGTTTGGAAAACTGGTGAGGGAAGGTGAGGGATTTCCAGGAGAAATCAGTGCCTGGCCAGGCTGGGGACACTGAATGAAAGAGCCACCAGCTCTCCTTCCCTCAGCCACCCAGACACGGGGCACGTCCCTGCCTTCTCCAGCAGGGAAAACCTTGGATGGGCATGGCTGGAAGTCAGGAGAGAGGGACATCCTCCAGCAGGACTGTCCTGGGAGCCTTGGGGCTCTCAGACCTCGGAACAACAGCGTGGGGGTTAATGGAATACTGGTGTTCGTGGAACAATGGTGTTCGTGGAATACTGGTGTTCATGGAATACCAGTGTTCATGGGACACTGGTGTTCATGGAATACTGGTGTTCATGGAACAATGGTGTTCATGTAATAATGGTGTCCGTGGAATACTGATGTTCATGGAATAATGGTGCTCATGGAATACTGGTGTTCATGGAACAATGGTGTTCATGTAATAATGGTGTCCGTGGAATACTGATGTTCATGGAATAATGGTGCTCATGGAATACTGGTGTTCATGGAACACTGCTGTTTGTGGAATACTGAACTCAGGGAACACAAGTGGCCCAGAGCTCCTCTCTGGATGCCACCGGGGCAGTTCCAGGTCTCACTGGGGGCCCTGCAGAGCCGACGTGGGCGGCAGGAGAGCAGCAAAGGGAGGTGGGGAGCTGGGATTCCTTATTAACTCCTGGGAAGTGCGGCTCTTCTCCACATCGGGAACGTTATTTATGTGCAGGGGATGGCGGCTGCTGATGAGAAACACATTGATTGAGGTTTCACAGCTACTGAGCACAGGAGATCCCTATCAGTCCCAAACCTTATCAATGTGTTCCTCATCATCAGCCGGCGTCTCATTAACATAACGAGCTGTCTGCTCCCATTTGGGAGAGCAGCCCCTCCATGCCTGCTGCCTGCACATCATCCACACGCCAGCTCCTCACTGGAACAGCCTCTCTGCAGGTCTCAGTCCCGAGAAGGAGGGAGTAGTAAGACATCACTTGTTCCAGAGTTGTTAGACCTCAGTAAATATGTTTCTAATCAGCAATTAGGACTTAATTAATGTGCTGAAAATATGGTTTTCCATCTAAATGAAGCTTTTAAAGGAAATCTGAAAGGGGAAGTGGGAAGATGCCACAGGTGATGTTTGGGTGACAGCTGAAATGCCACTGGTGGATTTGGGAGAATCCTCACCCTGTGCTCAGGATGAGTTATGGATCTGCTATCCATGAGCTCCAGGAGGATGGGGCTGCCTGGGAAGTGTTCAAACCCAGCCAGCCCCTGCACCCCCACTGAGTTTGAGAAATGAAGCTGAGACAGTGCTGGCAGCCCAGCCCTGCAGGATCCCTGGGATGTCCTTGTCCATCCCACATCCCACTGTGCTCCACGCTCAGTGCAGGGGACAGGGCTCAGCCACATGCCTGGGAAAATGGATTAATAGATTCATGGAATCACTCATGTTGGAAAACACTTTTAAGATCCTTAAGTTCAACCATGACCCCAGCCCCACATTGTCATCACTCACCCGTGTCCTCCAGTACCACATCCACAGGGTTTTTGGACACTTCCAGGGCTGCTGATCCCACCACTGCTCTGGGCAGCCTGGTCCAAAGCTTTGCAACATTTTATGTGGAGAAAAGTTCCCAAATCCAATTTAAACATCCCCTGGTGCAGCTTGAGGCCATTGAAGCTGTTCCTCCGAAGCTCCACATTAAAATGACCCCTGGGAGTTGTTCCTGTCCTCCAGAGGAATGTCAGAATTCCCAATCCCATCACTGCCTTCCCTCCAGCAGAACAGTTTTGTTGGGCTGTGTTCCCGTTTTTCCTTCCTGCGCCCAACCCCCCTTGTCTCGCTGTTCCCTCTTTCCCTGCTGGCAGATGGATCTCAGCCACAGCACCACAGGCCAGCCTGGCACTGCTGCCTCTCACAGGTGCTGGGATTCCAGCAGGTGTCGGGATTCCAGCTCTAATCCCAGCACCGAGTGTTTGTCCTTTCATTCCTGAAGTGGCTCAAGAGAATCTTGGCTCAGCAGCCAGGTTGTTAATCCAGAGCAAACAAGGGGCTCCGTCGGTCCTTTCCAGCTAATCACCACTGATCCAGCTGACCTTTCCAGCAATCCCAAATCTGGACATGGCACTGCACTGAAGCCATCC
The DNA here is from genome assembly GCF_000277835.1 of Geospiza fortis. Taxonomy (NCBI): domain Eukaryota; kingdom Metazoa; phylum Chordata; class Aves; order Passeriformes; family Thraupidae; genus Geospiza; species Geospiza fortis. Next base: position 468,121 of record NW_005054456.1, read on the forward strand.
CCGAGGGAAGGTGCCACAGGAGGGAAACTTTCACAGCTTCCCTGGAACAGGGGTGCTGGGCTGCCAGCTGTGCTGTGGGGCTGCTCATCCCAGCTCCCTCATCCCAGGAATGCTGAGCTGGGAGCGGAAATGTTGCCACCAGCCTGAGATTCCAGCCAGACTGAGATTCCTCCTCTCCCTGTAGAGGTGATGTGTGCCCACCCAGCCAATCCCAGAGGAATTTTGGGATTGGAGAGTATCAGATTGAGCTTGACAAGTTTTATTTCCCCGATACCAAATTTACCCAGAAACACACAAGGAGAGAAATAAACCCATTTGTGAATGTGAGTTAAATTCCAGCAGTTCCTTCCCTGCTGGAAGTGACAGAAATGTTCAAATAACCCAAATGTTTTGAAACTCGATGCAACAGGGGTTGGGATTTTGTTCCCATGTTAAATCACTGGGTTTATTTGAAATAAATGGCCCAGATTTTAGAGAGAGAAAAAAGAAAGAAGTAATCTGAGCATAAACAAAATCCAGGTTGTCATGTAGGAACCGGGAGGTGCAAGAGGAGTCGAAGTGTTGGTTTTCCTGGGATAAATGGATAAAAGAACCACATGGATGAGCTGCAGGGATTGGGATGAGCATGGAGCATCCCTTCCCAGAGGTTTGGGAAGGGTTCTTCACCAGAACCCCCCATTCTGAGTTGCCTGGGACACTGCTGGAACCAGGGACGTTCTGCAGCACCCATGGAAGCTGAGGGACAGGGTCCTCCAACATTCCCCATGTAGGCCTTATGAGGAGGTGGCAAAATGAGCTTAATTAATGGCCCTTATTAAGTTCCCAGCTGGTAGAAGCTGGAACTCAGTGCATCTGGGCTCTGCATGGTGTGGTGGTGGTGGTGGTCATGGTGATCATGGTGGTGGTAGCGCTGGTGGACATGACCAACATGGACATGGTCTTGGCCATGGTCATGGTCATGGCCATGGTTTTGTCTGTGCTGTTCACGTGGATACAGCACAGTTCCTGCCTTGTCCTGCTGCTGCCCTGCTGGGATCTGGTCCCTCTGTGCAGGCACAAGGGGAGGTGTCACAGCAGCCCAGCGTGGCTCAAACCAGGGCTGCCAAAGCTTTGGCTGCTGCTGAGAGGCTCTGCCCAGGCACCCATCAGCCCTGCCAGAGCCTCTGCTCTGCACCCCCTGCTCCCCATCCTGCCTGTGCCCTCCACACGCTGGCACCCAGAGCCCATCCACGCCCAGAGCCCACCCGCAGGGCCCTGGCTGAGAAATGGCTTTTTTTTTTGGTTTACACGGCATTTTTTGATGGCTTTTTCTTTCCCAACCTGCTCCCCACATGTCTCCCCCCCTCCAACCCCGTTCAGCTCCGAGCTGGTGACAGCAATCTGTTCCACAGCCTTGTCAGTGGGAAAGGCTGGAATGAGTGACTGGAGCAGGCGGGATGTGCCAGCGAGTGGAGCTGGTGCTTGGCTTCCCCGGAGCACAGGGACAGCTGCTCCCTCCACAGTATGGCTGCAGAATGAGTTTTCCTTCCCTTTTTTCCAAACCTGGTCCCTGATGGACTCATCCCTCATTTCGCCACTTCCCGAGCTCAGCTCGGATGCTGCTTTAGCCATCAGGAGCTGAGGTTTATCCCATGGAGTTATTGTTGGCTCGGCTGTGGAGCAGGCAGTGTCAGGGTGGTGTCAGGTGAGCTGCCTTGGGGAAAGGGCTTTTCCCATCTCCGAGCCTTGGCTCTGCTGGAGCACTCTTTGCTTTTCCTATCACCAGCAGGGTTTGCTTGAATTCCTCCAGGGTGGGAATATTACAGAATGTTACAGAATCACTTAGGCTAAAAAAGACCTCGAAGCTCATCGAGTCCACCCTTTGAGGGGATTCAGGGATTTCCAGGCTGGACTGGATGGGACTGTACAGAATCATAGGATCCTGGCATCACATAAAGAGCTCTGAAATCATCAAGTCCAACCAAGGATCCAGCACCACCGCTCAGTTCCCCAAGATCACTTCCTCAAGGGCCAACAAGATCAGGGATGCAGGACTGAGTTTTGCTGATTTTGGTGGCACGGCCTGAGCCCCATCCACCTCCTTCGCAGGTCTGTGCTCCTAAAGGTAAAAGAAACCTCCCTCGGAAGGAAAAATTCCTGAAACGATTAAAGCATCAGGAGAAATGTTAATTGAATGGATCAGACGGCTCCTTTGGAGCGGGAGCACTCGGGGTGTGACCCAGCTATCGACACCCAATCCACGATAAACAAACAGCAATTACTCAACCCCACAAAAGCAGCCTGGCAGAGCTAAATAAAGCTCGGGGAAACTCCAGCAGAGCGGCTCTGAAACTGCGTGGGAAGGAGCTGAGTGTGGCTGGCTCTGTGCATCCCTCTGGGATGTGCGGCCGTGGGGATGGGGGTGGCTGGGTACAGGAGAGCAAGAAGGAGGTGGCATTTGGGGACAAGCTGGGCTGGGAAACCAACCTGGCTGTGGTGAAGTGTTTTATGTTCTCCCAAGCATAAATTCCATCGGGACCACAGGAGGAACCAACTGGTCCCTGGAGGAAGCCTGGACCTGGTGAGAGCTGTGTGTCACTGGGATGCTCCCCACTCCCTTCTCTGCATCCCAAGCCACCTCTTCCCCCCAAAAGCTTCTCCTCCCCTGGCATACCCCAATTTCCCTCATTGTGCAGCCAAGGCCCACACTGGGAGTAAATAAATAAACAAGCAGGGCCAGCCCCGTGCATCGATACGGAGCTTTCTGCCAGCAGCATTAACGAGAGGGATTTTTATCCAATTTTAATAACTGCTGAGAACTGCCTGGTGTGTCCTCTGCAAGAGGCTGCTGTTAGCCCAGCTGGAGCAAAACCATCCACGGCAGATGTGTCTTTCCCTTTCCAGACCCATCCTCTTGGGTCTTGCTTCCTTCCCCTTCTCTGGGAAAGGAGAGGCTCCAGGCTGCCTCTTCCCCTCCCCCCCATCCCTGGCTGAGAAGCAGGGATGTGTCCCAGGGTGAGTGTGCTCGGTCTCCTGCAGTTACTGAGCAGCTCTCCCGTGGTTTGACAAAGCTGTTGGCACTTGGGGTTGGATTTTGTTGGTCCTTCCTCTTTTCTTGGGGGGTTCAGTGGCCTCACACACCTGGGCCAGAGGTGTCTCCTCTGCAGCATCAGGGATGGGGTGTGCCCAGGCACCCACCTCCCCTGTGAGTCCTTCCAGCCTCTGGCAGCTGCCAGATCCAGGGATTTCCCGAGCCAGGGGGGTTATCAGGATCGCTGTTTGCAGGAGCCCTTCTCCTGCTGTTGTTCTGGGGCCTTGTCCTCGGCATCTGGGCCCTGCCATAAAAGACTTCCTCTGATCTGATTGAAATCTGCTGCTGCGTCACTTTATGGGATGTCCTGGAGGGGGGTTGTGTTCCAAGACAATGGGAATATTTTCTTCTAATTCACCTCGTCCCGATTGTCCACGGTTTTATTGAACTCTCTCAGATTTCCTCCTCTCCCCTCCGCAGCCATGGAGCTCCTCCTGGAATAAACTGCTCTGTTCTCCTGGTCATTCTTCTCTCCTTTCATTACTTCCAGCATTTTTATAAGCCTCTTTCACAAATCCCTGGCACTCGAGTGTCTCCCACCCCCTCACCTGGGCTCCCCTCGCACTCGGGGTTGGACATTCCCTGCAATCCTCATCCAAGTCCTGAAACCGCCTCCCCTCCCAGCAGGGACCTTGCTGCCCTCCTCTGTTTCCTGCTGCTCAAGCCTGGAAGGTTCCCTGCTGATCCCACTAAATTGCTTCTTACTCCACAGGTGACTGAAAATCCGTGAGACAGTGAAACTCCTTGGAAAGAAACCTGGATACATTTTTTTCTCAGTGAAAACAATAACAAATGGAAGAGGAAGAAGCTGCTCTCTTATGGTGGGGGATGCTCTCCCTGAGCCTGTCACTCCCCATGGCCATTCCCTGCCTCAAGAGCCTTGGAATGTCCCAGGTGTTGATACGTGATGTGCAGGACATCAATCCAGCACCCCTCCCAATGTCACCACGATTTTCCTGTCACCATGGCAACTCCCAGGCTCAAAGATGCCCATTTTGCCAAGACAAGGGAGTGAAACAGAGCAGGGAAGCAGCAGAGAACACGTGGAGGTGACAAAGAGAAGGGTGTCATGCCAGAGGAAGGAAAACAGGGACTAAAAGAGAGGAGTGGGGACAAGGAGGGGACAGGGAGGATTTATCCCACCTTCACATGGCCCGGGCATCGCCGGGCTGAGCTCTGCAGTCCAAGAGCTGAAACAAAGGGTGGGAGGAAGAGGAACTCGTGTCTTGATAAACACGAGGTTGAAGAGGTGACAGGGCGAGGGATTTGGGCTCCAAGCACTTTCTCAACCCATAAATTTTCAAGAGCAGCGCTGAAGCCAGGAAACCTGAGCCGGCTTTGGGAGATAAATGATCCCAGGAGCAGACAGGGTCAGTCCTTGGCCTCCTCCCCAGTCTCACCTTGGCTCTGTCACGGCCACAGCCTCAGTTTGTGCCTGTGGCACCCCGGGTGGGCTCCAGCAGAACCATGGAATGGTCTGGGCTGGTGGGGGACCTTGGAGCTCCCCTGGTTCCAACCCCAGTTCTGTGACTCCTGGTGCCCCATGGGAGGGATGTGCTTTGATCCATGGGCTGCAGTGATGGGGCTGGAGGTGCTGGGAGGTGCTGGGCAGGGTGACCACATGGGCTGGGCACAGTCTCAGCATGGAGCAGCTCAGCCTGACACCTCCCTCTGTGTTTGAGGCAGTTGTTTCCCTGTGTTTCCCATCCCTGTTTGCATTCCCTTTCCATGGCTGCTCAGCCGTGTGTTCCCTGCCAGGAGCAGGCCCGGAAACAGCTCCTAGAAAATGGAATCTGGCCCCAGAGCTGGCTATTGAAATGATTTGATGAATAATTTAGGATAACAATTAAAGTCAAAAACTTCACAAATAGCTCATGAGCAATTCCTGGGCCGGAAGAGAGGACAAAGTTGAGCTGATAAAGGCTCTGCTGCCCATCACTCACAAACCCCTGGCCCTGGGCCCAGCGGGAGAGGAGGGAGGGCTGGGGCTGCTCCCACCCGGGCCCCCAACACCCACCCAGCACCCACAGGGACCCACCCAGCCCCCAGACCACCAGGGCTGCTGGACCACCCTGCTCAGAGGGCACAGAGCTGTGGGGACACGGGAGAGCACTGAGCTCACTGGGATCTGTGGTTTTGGTGTCTTTCCTGACGTATCCCTGGGTTTGCCAAGCACAGCTCCAGCCTGGCAGGAGAGCCCAGGGACACAGGGAGGGACACTGCAGGTGAAGTCACCTGATCCAGTGCTGGAGGAGCCTGGATGGGTCCTTCTTACCTAAGGACAAATCCCACCGAGCCAGAAAACCCTCAAAACTGGGCACAGGGTGCAGCTGGAAGCTGAGCTGTGCATCCTTCCTGGAGCAGAGCAACTCCGCACCCCATCCTGGGATGCTCCAGGGGACATCCCCCCTCTCTGACTGTCCCACCACCTCCCAACCCTGGCAGAAACCCCAGGGACAGCACTGAGTTGATTGGAGCTGCCAGGACCTGTTTCCTGGCCGCTGGAGTGACCCCTTCTGCGTCTGCCCAAGCCTGTGTTCCTTCAGATCAAACAAACGCTGTGCTCAAAATGAAACAAAATGTTTCAATTCCCTCTTGGGTCATTTCCAGCCGAAAAGCGGAGGAGCAGCAGTGAGGAAGGAGCCTGATTAAAAGGTTTGGAGCTCTGCTGGCAGCTTTTTCCAGGGGGTTGTGTCTCTCAGCCAGGAGGGAGGCAGGGACTGGAGTTCTGGGTTCTTGGAAGAGCCAAGTTCTGCCCAGCCCAGCCCCAGCCTGAGTCCCCCTGGGCATCTCCAGTCTCTGTGGGATATCCAGGGAATGCTGGTGAAGATGCCACCTTGGGGACATCTCTGCTGTGACATTGGAGGGTGCCTGTCTGGGGGCAGTTTTGCTGTAAAATCCCCTAATTGAAGTTCCAGAGCAGATCCCTGCCAGATGTCCTGATTAAGGAGGGAGAGGGGGAGGAAGGGAATTAATGGGAGCCCAGGAGCGAGAGCAAGGAGGGAGTGTCACCCCTAGCCCTGGGAAATGTCCCACCTCAAGGCCATTCCTTCTCCTGCAGCACAGATCCCAGCATCCCTGCCCAGATCCCAATATCCCTGCCCAGATCCCAGTATCCTTGGGGTGGGTTCTGGCACCCCAGAAGGAGCTGATGGTGCCATGCCTCAGTTTCCCAGCAGTGAACTGGGAGTGAGGACAGGTGACATCAGCAACAGAGCTTGTGTTTGGCAGATTGCTGGATATGGCAATGTTCTCTGGGAATATCCTGATAACTGGTGTTTTAACAGGACAATTCCAGAGCTATTCAGGTTGGAAATTGAAGCCTTGGGTTCAGCTGCCCCAATGTTCTCTGCTGGTGCCTCACTCTTTTCAAGGCAAGAAACAGAAACCATTGCTGAGCATTTTGTTTTCCAAACTATTTCAAGGGGGTTTCTGGTCCTGATGTGGGATTAAAAATGAAACTGAAACCAAGAAAAATGGGAAATGCTGGAATTCCCCAGCAAAGAGAAGCTCAGTTTCTGGCTCAACACCTTTCTCTGGCATTCAGGGAGCAGCATTCCGTGCAGGGAAGGTGCTGAGCCTGGCAAGGAGGAGGATGCCCAGCTGAAAATGCCCTGGGACTGTTTTCCATGGTCATTCCTTCATTTATGTCACCACATTTTGCACTGTGGAAAAATTCTGGGATTCAGACGATGACAGCCAAGAACCCCCCACTTGTGGTGCCTCTTTTGGGGCTGAGATGAGGTTTGGGAGGCTCCCCCCATTCCAACCCCCTCCATGGGACTGTGGAGCCTGGTGGGACCTGTGGAGCATCACCCCCATCCTCAGCACCTGCTCAGAGGCAGCAGAGGCTCCGGAGCCGCCGGCACGTTCAGCACTGCCGAGGTTTTATGGAGATTTATGGTAAAATATTCCTGCGTCCTCACTCCACGTTTATTTTTATTGATTTGCAAATGCAAAGCTTTGTTCTGCACGGGGCCTGCGCCTGCCTGCCGGGGTGGCAGGAGCTGCGCAGGGAACAGTTTAATGGCTGCTTCCTCTTGGCCCCCACCCCCAACACAAACCCTCCACACCCTTCCCCCAGGCAGCTCAGCCTGGTTCCAGAGGAATGGGAGACAGTCCCAGTCCCCAGCTTCCCTATCCCAATTCCCTGCATCCCCATCTCCTACATTCCCATTCCCATTCCCTGCATTCCCCGAATCTCCATCCCCTACATGCCAATCCCCTGCATCTCCATCCTCTGAACTGGCAGCCCCATTCCCAGCTTTCCCATCCCCATCCCCAGCTTTCCCTTCCCCATTCCCTGCTTTCCCTTCCCCATTCCTTGTTTTCCCATTCCCACCTTTCCCATCCGCATTCCCAGCTTTCCCATCCCCATTCCCTGCTTTCCCTTCCCCATTCCTTGTTTTCCCATTCCCACATTTCCCATCCCCATTCCCTGCTTTCCCATCCCTATTCCCACCTTTCCCATCCCCATTCCCACCTTTCCCATCCCCAGTCTTCCCATTCTTTGCCCCTTATCTCCAACCCCTGCATCCCCAGCACCATTCCCTGCATCCCTCCCCCAGTGCTGCCCCCTAAGCCCTGTCCCTCCCCAGCCTCTCCCAGCCCAGGGCCCCTCTGTCTCCTCCTGCAGGGGTTGAGGACAGATGGAAAGGAGAGAAAGCAGAATTCCATCCCTTTCCCTTCCTTTCTCCTCAGCCTCTTTCCACCTGTCACTGTCCTGGATGGATTCAAAGGAAATGCAGGAATTGCCATTCAGCACAAGGCCTGGAATAAGTCTGATCTCTGCTTCCAATAGGTATTTCCATGGTTTTGTCTGGGGAATGTGGGGACAGTCACAGGAAACACCAAGCACTGACATGATCCTGATAGAAGATAGCTGTGTCCTGCTCCAAGGTGTTTTCCAAAAGGACATGGAGCTGCAGGGACTTGTGGCACTGCTCTGCTGGGTGCTTAGAGATTTAAAACTAAAAAATGTCAATTCAGAATGAGAAATTCTTACTCTTTGGTTTTTTATCCACCCAGTAGCTCTGTTGTTCCCAGTGAAGCCTCACAGTGGTTGGAGCTGGTTGCACTTCCTCACATTCTATGGAGAGGGATTGAGGGATGTCTGCCAAGGAGGAGCAGGGCAGCAGAGCCTTCCTGAGCCTCTGATGTCCATTCATTGTCACATTTTTGAGCCTTTCACGGGGTGCTGGGGCCTCCTGCTCAGCACAGGTGACAGGAGAGTCCCAGCTCATCCCACGGGATGGAGCCTCTGCAGCCCCACTGGGCTGGAACAGGCAGACCCAGCTGGGCAGGATTGCCTGGGGCTTCTTCCCGGGTATCCCAAATCCATCCTTATCCTCCTGCTGCTCCCTGGGACTCAACTCTCTCTGGAGCTCTCCTGATGGAGACCTGATCCTTTGGAGTGCCCAGACACAAGAGGCTGTGGGAGCAGCCTGGGGGAGAACCTGGAGACAACCAGTAACAGGATATTTTGATTAACTGGCGCAGTTTATGACCATTAATAACATTTGCAGCTCCTGAACGTTGTCCAGTTCCACAAGAACAGCCAGACCCAGCTTTGCAGGGCTGAGCTGGGCTGGGCTGGCTGGGGGGACCCCCTGGCTCCACTCCTGGGAAATGGGAGTGGCTGGGGATGCCCTGCAAGGACAAAAGTTCAGCCTCAGCTCTTCCTCACATGTCCCAGGGGAGGGGACAGGGGTGGCCTTGCAGTCACAGGTCCCTGCTCAGCCCCTGACTCCTCCTCACACGTCCCAGGGGAGGCCACAGGGGTGGCTTTGCAGTCCCAGTCGTTCTGGTGTTCTCAGAGCCCTCTCCATCTGCACATCCCCCAGCCATCACCCTGGCATCCCCGTGCCGTGCCCTGGAGCAGCCCCGTGCAAGCACTGCAGATCCTGTGTAAACACAGGCTCCAGATATTTCCCTCATTTATCCCTCGCCGACAGAAGAGCAGCCCCTTTCCCCAGGAAAAATAAACGGACACAATGGCGACGGCGGGTTCAGCAAGTGTTCCCTCAGATTTCCAGCATGTCCAGGGAGGTGGCTGTAAACAGACTGACAGCACAACGCCAACCTTGGAAATTCCTCACAGCCAGCTTCCTGTCTCAAATTCACACCAGCGCTTTTCCACCGGGGCCTTAAATTAATGCCCGGCTGGGGTGCATAATTACCAGCTCCCTAATGGGCCAAAACATCCTGAAGGGCTGAAGTTTCCTTTTTGATTTGTGGCTCCGAGTCAGAGTCGTAATTACCAAATTGATTTTAAATGCAGGCTCCGCTGACAGACTATTGGCAAACGGCATCTCCGAGTCCTCAGCCATTCATAAAAAAAAGAGGAAGCCCTTGATGGATATACCTTGATCTGCAGCTGCTGTTTATTTAATACAATTTATGGGCAATGGTTTTAGGTTTTATCAGGAGCTGCAGCTCTGGAATCGCTGCCTTGGCAGGAGAGGTTGAGCTGAAAAGTTGGGTCAGAGCCGCGAGCTGCCGGAATCACTTTTTCACATGCCGCCCCCTCTGCCTGGCCCAGCCTGGCTCAGATTCCCCCTCGCCCGCTCCCCTCCACAGCTGGGATGCTCCCTGTGCTGGGAGGGGGCTCTGGGGCTGCCCCACATCACAGCAGCAGCTTCCAAACCCGCAAGGCCCCAGAGGCTGCAGTTTTCGGGTGCTGATGTAGCGCTGGCTGGCAGCCCAAACATCCTTCACCACTCCAGCCCCAGGAGCTGCAGAGTGATCCCACCCCTGTGCCTGGCACCCACAGCTTCCCACTGGGAGAGGGGCCAGCCTGTGCCTGCCCACAGCTTGGCTGCACTGAGCCTCCCCTTGCCCAGGTGGGGTAGGGAAGTCCTGGTCCTTCCCTCCCCATCCTGCTTCTGGGTGTAGGGACCCCCTGGATCTCCAGTGCCCCAACCTCCCGAGGAGGTTTCCTGGGATGATCTTCCCCCTCTAATGGGATTTGCTGCTCCAGTGCCCTCTCCATCTGTGTGGTCCTAATCCACAGGCAGGAGGAACCAGAACTCTCCAGGTTCAGGAGAACCCTCAGGGTGGGACAGGAGGGAGAGGTAGGGCCAGCACAACCCGTGGGGGTGCTCAGGGGAGGCAAAGGGGACTGATGTCCCCAGAGCATCACTGTCACCTGTTCTGCAACCAGAGAGGTGTCCAGCAGTGTGGGAGCTGCAGGATTCCATGGAAGAACCAGGAGGATAGTCCCAGCACTGGGAGCTTCCCAGTCCGTGTTATTGAATGGGGGCTGGCAGAGCCCTCCCCTCCCTTCCAATATAAAAACTCCATCCATCCATCCATCCATCCATCCATCCATCCATCCATCCATCCATCCATCCATCCATCCATCCATATGGTCCCCAGCCCTTTGGAACAGCTCTTCAGCACCGTGGGCATTTGGATGGAGCCCATGAGAAGCATTTGCTCCCTCCATTTAGCACCACTGTCCAAGGAAATGGTATTTCCCGGGATCCTGACACATTTCTGCCCTGGCTCCATTTTTTATTCCGAGACTCCCCTTTCCCACCTGCAGAAAGGCTGACAGAGTTTATCTCACTCTCAGTCAGCGCTGGGAGCTGCTGATTAAAGCAGAAAATATGATGGGTCTTAAACCTTCAGGTGCATCCCAGCTCTTGTCTGCTCCTCCCTCTCTTGATGGATGGCTCTGACTGATCCCGCCGGCCAGAGACATTCCTGATCCCAGGGTCATTCCTGGGGCACAGCTGAGTCCTGCAGCCCCAGGAAGGGGATGTTCAGGGGGGGATGAGCAGCCCCCAGAACTGAAGGAGACCAGTGGGAAGGAATGGATAACAGGACAGTGATGGCACTTTGGGAGCAGAGGGTGGAAGGGCGATGTCAGGAGTGTGCAGCACTCCCTGGGCAGAGGTGCTCAGGGACAGGGAATGGCCAGGAGTCCCAGAGGAAGAAGAGGCAAGGCAGTCAGGGAATGGGCAGCTGAGGCAAAATGAGGGGATACCCAGGTTACATCTTGGAAGTCTGGGTCCTATCCTGACTTTTGCATGCCCTGGGATGTCTCTGCAGGTGTCCCCAGGAGGACATCCTGGCTGAAATCCCTCTAGCAGGCAGGGCAGAGGTGTCTCTGGAGTCAGAAAGGCCCTGAGGAAGGTGTGGGAGATGCTGGCTGAGAGAAGAGCAGAGTTTGGCTGCCTCCATGGAAAAATACCTGGTCTGTTTTGTTTCCTAGATATGTGATGAAAGATAAGGATTTAGCAGAGAGGGAGGGAGAGCTGCAGTTAATCCACTGATTAACCTGAGGAGAGATAGGCCAGGGCTCAGCCAAGGCAGAAGGGCAGGAGAGGGAAGTCAGAATCCCAGCCCAAGAGCAGCAGGACATGGGGACAGCTCAGCCCTGGCCAGGTGCGGATGCAGAGCTGGAGACCATGGAGCAGCCAAAGGGCAAGGTTGGGAATGCCATGGGAAGGTGAAGGAGCTGGAGAAACAAGAGAGAGACAAGATGAAAAGGCCTACTGTGCTGGGATGGTTGGATGAGCCCTGGCCATGGGGATCCAAACCTTCGTGTGAGGATTCTGGGCTGGGTTACAATGACACCTGTGGGATTGCTGGGCTCAGAGCAATAGGGACACGCCAGCTCCACAACCCCATCTGCTTTGGGATGGATTTGGAACAAGATCTGAACTTCCAGGACTGGGCCTGAGGAGGGAGAGGTGAGAGGCTGAACTTGCTGAGTGTCCTGGGAGCATCCTACCAAAATCCACCTTTTCCTCCCTCGTCTGTGTTTGGACAACAAAAAGCACGTAAAGAACCCTCCTAAATCAACTCCTCCTCCCCACGTTTAAAGCTCTTGTTCCCCTCCTGTCGCTGTGAGCACCTTGGTGGCCCCAGCTGTGCCCATGGGGCTCCTTGGCACGGGGATTTTCCACTGATTCATCCCTGTGCCTCCATGTGGGAGCTGCTGGTGTCCCCCATGTGCTCCCCCACACATGGTTCTGCTTTGGGAAGGATCATTCCCGTGGGTTTCCCACCGGGCAGAGCAGGATCATGCTTTGCATTAGCCCAGCCCAATTAGGACTTCAAAGTTCTCAGGTTCGGCCCCTCCCCGGCTCGGGGCTGAAAGGGTCCTCAGTGTTTTTTGGGTCGCTGGGAAGGCGAGGAACCACTTCCCATCTGGAACCGTGTGGGATTTTTTTTTTGTTGCATTTGAGAGATTTAACCTGACTTTAATTTGAGGCGAAACGTCTGATATTTCTGATAGTAATACCATGGCGAGGGGAGGGCGGGTACCGAGGGCTCCCGCTCGCTCCAGCCGGTCCCTGTTAGCGATTCCTGGCATGCGGGAGCGGGCAGACAATCCTGGGAAGCCTAATCAGATCGGGAGCTGCGGGGACTGGGTGTCTGCGAGAAACCCAATCGCTCCCAACTCATTTTCCTCCTGGCCCCCATCCATGCCGGGCCTCCCCCGAGCGGGATCGGGATCGGAGCGGGCTCTGCTCCAGCCTCACAAAGCTCCCAATGCCTGCTTTGCCCTTTTTTTCCAAATGCCAGGGAAGTGCCTTCCCGACCCGCTGTGTAAATCAGGAGCAAACGAGGCATTTGCCATTTATACCTCACTGAGTTCATTAAAAGGCGGCGGGGTTTGTGCTGTGCACATGATTTACCTCAGTGCTCTCGGAAAAATGTTGGGTCTGGGCCTGAGATATGTCCTTGGTCTTCCCAGGTGGGTTTTTTAAAATCCAACATCAGGGCAAAAAGAGCTGGGAATTGTCTTTGGAGCCCCCCTGGCTCATCCCAGCCCTACAGTCCACAGAGGAGCTGGGCTTCAGTCTCCCAAGGGTTAAACAACAGTAGCTGGGAAAATAATTGCAAAATGTGGAATTAAATCTTCCCTGCTGCCCGGCCCCTACTTTAAACTTCACTGATGTCTTTTAAGCAAATGTTACTTAAAGGAACATTCTATTATCGCAAATCAGATTTCCTGGTTGGGGCAGACATGGCCAATGAGGCAGGGATTGTGGGCCAGATCCTTAGATAAGGAACGACCTTCCTCCCCCACCTATGCTCTGCAGCAGGGCTTGGATGTCACAGGGATTTAAGGAAATCTCCTTCTTTTTCCCAGAGGGAATGGCTGGGATGGGGACATTTGGCCAGGACACAGGATATGGATGGAGAGAGGCCAGAAGTGACAGAGTGACCACAGATGAAGGAGGTGGGGACCAGACACTGGGACCAAAGGCTGGGATGGAGTTCCAGGGGTTGGGAAAAGTGTCCAGCCCGTGAAGCAGGAATTCATGGAGCTGCTTCCTGGCTCGGGCATTAAACGGAGCTGGGTTGCCATAATCTGCATTAGATTTAAACAGTGCAATAAATGTTTCAGTTTATTGATGCCAGACTGCAGCCAGCTCCAGCTGAAGTCACCAATGGATTCGTGCACGAGGAGAGAGCAAAGGGCTCAGGGAGGGAGCTGGGGGATGGGGACAGGGTCAGAGCCTGCGCCAGAGTCCTGCTCCTGGGTTGGAAACCTTTCCTAAGGAGACGTCTGGCCCAGAGAAACAACCCTGGAGAGGAGTTTCAGTCCCAGCTCAGCAGAATGGTGGTCACATCCCGTGATAAGAATGGCCAGGTAATTGGAAAAGGCAGCCATGTGCTGGGATTAGGACGCTGCTGTCCCAGGAGAAGGGTGCCCAGACATGCCCCTCTCCCTTGGGCACATCCTGAGGGTGCCAGAGGGTAGGAATGGGGTGGGAGAGGAGTGCTGGGGACATCCCCCTGGCTCTGCATCCCCGGTTCCTTCCTGGCTGTGAAGGACCCCTCAGCCCTTTGGCTTTGCAGGATGAACTCCAGAGCACAGGGGGGGTTTCCTGTCCCTTCCTGTCCCTTCTCTCCCCTTTCCAGCCATACTCTGGGCCATCCCATCCCTCCTTGCCATGCTCTGAGCTGCATTCTGGTGGCACTGTCCCTCTGCAGCTGCCAGGACCCGGCTGCTCTGGCCAGCAGATGTTCCTGGCAGGTGGGAGGTCCAGGGCTGGGCTGCTGCTGAGTCCAGACCACCCATCCAGGGCTGGGCAGGCTCTGCCATGAGCTGCTCCACGCTTGCCAAGGACAGCCTGTGGTGGCCACAGGCCTGAGGAGCCACCACAGATCGTGGCCACCCTCAGCCCCAGCGAGCTCCATGCTCGGATTGTTCCAAAAATCCCTCACCCAAATCCTTGTGTGTCTGCAAGGCAAGGGTGCAGCAGAGAGGGAAAACTTCAAGGTCCAACCCCTCGTTTGAAGCTGCAGGGACATGTCCTGGTGGCATGCTCAGGGTGTGAGCCCAGAATGCCAGCAGGGAGAAGCATCCAGCCAAAGCCACATCCCTGCCTGGCTCTGGGACACTCCAGAGGGGGTCTAGGAGGCTGCACAGCACTCAGGGATTAGTGGGAGCCCAGAAGCTCCAGCCTGTGGGCAAACTCCTCTCTGGCTGGGACAAGTGCCAGGCTCATCGCATCCCTGGGGAGTTTTCCCACTTCTCACAGCGCTGAGCTGGACCTCAGATGCCCAGGACACTGCTGAGCCTGGCAGGATGTCAGCTGGAAAATGAATTCGGTCTTAAAGCCAGAAGGATGCCAAAACCCCCCCAAAAAGTGCATTTCCAGGGCTCTTGCCATGGGAGGATTAGACAAAAACCCACAGATTTCTCAATATTTTCCTGACCCAAAGTGCTGAGTTTGTTTTGCCTTGATTTATATGGATCCTGTTCCTCGCTCTTTGTGAAGAGCCAGACAATCCCTGGGGATTTATTAAAGCAGTCACAGGTCCCCGAACTCGGTCAGATTCTTGCATGAGTAATAATTTGCCTGAAATTTTGGAGGAAAAGGCAAGGGGCTTGCTGGTCCCTGTGTATTCCCGAGCAAGCTGGGATGCTCCAGGAGGGCACACACTCCCTGTGCCAGGAGCAGGAGCCAAAGCCAACACCCCACAAGAGCTCTTCCTCCCAAATATTCCCCACCTGTGGATAACTGTGAGGAAACCAAGCTCAGGTTATTCACCTTTTCCATCTCCCGAGGATCCATCATCCCCAGCAGATGCCACCTCCAGCTCCAAATAAACACCAAACAGCCCCACATTAAAACAACATTAAGAAACAATCCAAACCATCAGGGGAAGGAAATTCCTGGTGGTTTTTTTTTTTCTTTTAATTCAGACAGAGCTTTTTTTGGTCAGAGTCCTGGCAAACAAACAGCTGAGATCAGTTCCCAATGAGGTGCTTTTGGCCTCTCCGAGGCTGAGGAATGACCGAGCTGATTGCTCCGAGCTCATTTCCTCCAGTCCTTTGCACAAAACCTCTGGCAAACCCAGAGTCTGGGGCTGGAGCTGACGTGCTGGATTTCTCTGTGCTGCCACAGCTGCCTGCCCAAGCCCCCTGAGCCCCACAGCCCTTCCCAAACTCTGGCAGCATCTCAAGGCTGGGTCCCCCTGTCTGTCCCCAGCAGCTGAGACCAGTGCGACCTGAGTGAGACCAGTCTGAGCATCAGAGACCCCCAAGGAATTGCCTGAGCTGCTGGGGATCCCTCTCATTAACACCAAACCAGGCTCCTCGTGCAGAGCTGGTGGTGGCAAATTGCCATTTATAGGGTTTAAAGTGACTTAAACGTTTTCATCCTCCAGGCAAACGAGGCTTGGAGTGTCCTCATTAAATCCTACCTGGGGGTAAAAATAGCAGCCCCCAGAGAAGCCCAACTCTGCAGTTTGTGTTCTTCCTCCAATCCTGCTTCAAGATGCTTTTAAATATCTCTCATATCAGCGCCTGCCTTCCTGGGATTGCTGGATCGACCCCCACGAGGAGCTTTGGAATGGAACCAGAGGGAGGGTGTTTGGGAGATAGAGTGGGGAGGCTGTTCCCCTCCCCAGCGGGGTGGGAGCTCCTCTGCAGGGCTGCAGATCATCCCACCGTGCCAGGGAATGGTGTAAGAATCTCCCAAATTCCTATCAGGAGAACAGGCCAAGGCAAGGCTATAAAATCAGTAATCCCTCTGGTCCGAGCAGCAGCAGCAGCAGCAGTAAAATCAAATGAACGCCCCGAGCCAGGCTGCTGATTCCAACAGGAATCCTGCCCCAGCTCCCAGCTCCTGCTTTCATGTTTCCCTGACTTCAGCACTACTGTGGGCAGATGCCTTGGAATATGATTTATTTGTTTGTCTTGGCATCCCAGCAAGGCATCCTGAGCCCAGCAGAGCTGATCAAGAGCCACTTCCGAGGTCTTGGGCCCTTCCAGCCGGCTGCACACTGCCCTGGGTGCTTCCAGGGGGTTTTGTTCTCCAGTCAGTGGGGGAGATGCATCCAAGAGCTGCATCCAACAGCCAGTCCTAAAACAATGCTCTTGGCTGGCTGGGGGCTGAGGCTTGGACTCTGCTCCTCTAACTGTCAGGGAAACGGGGCTGGATTCAGGCGAGGGAAGTGCCTGTGCCCAAATCCATCCATGCAGAATCACAGGAGGAGGGGGGCTTGAGGAATTCCCCTCGGATCCCAGATCCCTGGGGTGAAGCCCCTGCTTGCAGGGAGCCAGGCTGGGATCAAACCTCGCTGAGAGCAGGCGGGCTGGGGGCTGGTGATGTTATCACAAACCACTCCAACAGCTTCTTGGGGCCCTTCCAAAAGCCTTTGTTTTTCCCAGCTCTTTGCTGTTGGAGTGCAGAGGATGATTTGGAGCCAGGGCCAAGTATCTCCTAGAATGGAACAGTTTCACAAACTGCAAGGCCGAAGGGACCATTGGATTCCTCAGCCCAGCCTCCTGTACAAGCCAGCCCAGCCCAGCACTGTCTCATTAGAGCCTTAATGCTGCAACCACTTCCTTCTGCTGGGAGCTGCTTCCCCTCCTGCTTCCAGGCACCACAATTCCCACTGGCAGCCGTATCCAAGACTGGGGAGGAAGAAAGTCACCCTGGGCAAAAAGCAGCTTGCAGAGCCAAGGCTCAACAGCAGAGCAGCCTCAGGTGCTTGGGTCCATCCATTCCACCCTCTGTGTGCTCCTCCTGCTCCGTACTAGGGGTGGGAACCGGAGTGGAGTGGGATCTGTGGGATGTATCCTGTGGGAATTTGGGGCATGAGGGGTCTGTCCATGTAACTCTTGGTAGCAAGGTAGCTCCATCATCAAGGCAGTTCCATCATCAAGTCCAAGTCATCCTGTGCCTGCTTAGCAATCCACGCTGGACTGGCTGCCAGCTGCCATTCCAGCTTGGAAAACTTGGTTACTTCTGTGTCCAAGGTCCAGAGGGACAGAGGAGTGTCCTGATATTCCTGTGACTCTGCTGGTCTGTGGAAACAGCTCCAAGCACAGCACGGGGGTCACCAAGGACTCCCATATCTTGTGGTTCATGGGAGGCAAAGAATTCAAGGCCAGGTTGGACAGGGCTTGGAGCAACCTGGGACAGTGGAAGGTGTCCCTCCATGGCAGGGGATGGGATGGGATGGGATGGGATGGGATGGGATGGGATGGGATGGGATGGGATGGTCTTTAAAGGTCTCTGCCAACCACAACCATTCCATGATTCTCTGATGGAAGCCCACAGAGGCTGTCCTGCCATGCTGCTTGATTTACCTTCTCAAAGGCTTTGATGGGAACCTTCTTATCTCTCCAATCCAAGAGATCATGAGCAATCCTTGCTGCCTGCTTGCTCCCCCTCCTCGGCCCCCCTGAGCACAAACCTTACCAGCACCAGCTGATACTTTCTGGAAGCCGTGGCAGTTGTTGGGAAACGTGTATTTATTTCTCTTCCTCCCTCCTGAGTGTCCCCTCTCAGCTCCGGAACGTGACGTTGGATTTTGTGCCGGGAACACGCCGCTGTGTTTGAACAGGTTTTTCTATTCCCTCATCACTCACCAGCTCTGCTGAGGGAGATTTATTGACTTTTATTTATTTATTTGGACTCTGCCATTTTTCATGTGGGACACAGCCAGTGCCGAGTGAGGGCAGCCCGGGAAGGGCTCAGCAGGAGGCCCAGCCCGAAGCCTTTGAGCCGCTTTGTTTCCTTTGGTTTCATCTCCTGCCTGCAGTAAACACTTGCACAAAGCTCTGCTTGTTCAGGGCTGGGGCTGGGCTCCGAGGAAGGAGAGCAGAGAACTTCTGTGCTGGTGGCTCCGGCTCCTCTTCCACCATCTCCAGAGATCATCATAAAATCACGGAATCACAGAATGGGTGGCACTGGGAGGGACCTCAAAGCCCATCCAGCCCCACCCCTGCCATGGCAGGGACACCTTCCACTATCCCAGGTGGCTCCAAGCCTTGTCCAACCTGGCCCTGGACACTCCCAGGGATGGGGAGTTCACAACATCTTGAGCTCACACCCTGCTCCATTTGTGGCTCCTCTGGTGCTGTTGGCCAAGTAAGGACTGGGGTCAGGGTGCTCATTCCCAGCTGATGTGGGAAAACAGGAATTCTGGCTCCTGGATTGGCAGTAGCTCTCCTGGTTGATTCCTCCAGCTCTCAGCTGTGTGTTTCCTTCCACTCTGGAGCCCCAGCAGCTGGGACAGCTGCTGAGGAGGGCTGGGAAGGGTTCCTGGGGGGCAGTGGGGCTCACCAGGGCCAGGGGATGTCCCTGTCATTTCTGTTTATTGGGATCAGCTGGCTGGTGCCCGGCAGTGGGGTCTGGGCTGATCCCACATCTCCTGGGAAGTGGGAAGGGGCTGTGCTCCCTCACTGCTCCTGCTCCCTCCACGCCAGCCCTGCTCCAGGGTCTCCAGCCAGGCCTTCCCTGTGCCATGGGCCCGAGCAGCCGGCACTGGGCTCTTCCCAAGCTCTTGGCTGTTGGCAAATAAGGGCCACTGGCACAGCCTCTTCCAGATGTGCACAGCTGTGCACACCACAGCCCCTCCTGCTGCCGGCCCTGTCGTGTGCCAGGCCGGGCCGGGAGCAGGGATTGCATCCAGGGAATGTCAGGCCGAGCTGTCAGGCCCCGGTGTCGCCTCCCGATGTGTGCCAGGCCGGGCCGGGAGCAGGGATCGCATCCAAGGAATGTCAGGTCGCTCTGTCAGGCCCCGCTGTCACCTCCCAACGTGTGGCAGAGCTGTTGGGACAGAGCTGCCAGCAGCCAGGGGTCCCTGCCAAGGCACCACGTCCCCGGTGCCCCCCCCGGCCTCACCCTGACGAGTTCCAAGTCCGGCGAGTGGGACTTGCAGTGTTTCCTTTGGCAGAGGCACCTCCAGCCTCATTATCCCCTCTTACGTCAGTTCTGCTGTGTAAGCTGAGATTTCCCCAACTCGTTCTCACCCTGGTGCTTCTGGATTTGCCCTGCAGCTCCGTGCGGGAACGCTCTGCCTCCTGTGGGCAGCAGGGATCCCCTCTCACCCCGCAGGGCTGGGGGATTGCTGCCCTTACCCAGCCCCTGACCCTGCCAGGATGACCCCACAATCCCTGCTGCAAGGCTGCTGCTCCAAACAAGCTTCAACTGCAGCACAAATCACGATTCCAGTAGGAAGCAGCACCCCTGGGGAGGACCAGGCTGCTGGGAAACATCCCTGAGGATGGGGTGCTGCAGATCTTCCAGGTATCCCAGCAGATGCAGCATCCATCTGCATGTCCCTCCAGGCCTCTGCTCTCTTCCCCCCAGAATTTTCCCAGTTCTCCAGGCAAGGATCCCATGTCCTGGACATGCTCATCCTACCACACACGGAAATCAGAAATCTGTGTCAGAGGAACGAATGATTGGGATTTTTTTTCCTCTCCTTGCTTCAAGTTGCTCCCAGTGGAAGGATCCCACTAATGAGGCATCAAAGATGCTGCCCAGGTCTGCTCCTGAAAATTGGCTGAGTGAGAGCAAAGCCCAGAGAGCAATACCAGGAAGGAAAAGCCAGGGACCCCACCAGAGGGGTTGTGGTGACAGGGCTGGGCATGAGTGGGTATGGAGGAAGGACACAGTCTCCCCATGGAAAACATGGAAAACAACAGGAATAACTGCTGGTCCTCAGCCTGCACTGAGGTGTGGGGTGGAGAGTGAAGACCAGGGCAGGCCAAGCCACTTCCCATGGCTTTTCCTTGGCCACAGCTTTGATCTATTTTAAAGAAAAACTGCTGAAACCCAGGGAATTGAGAGGGAATTGAGTCATGGAGCTTGGCAGTGGCTGGTGATGGGGCCAGGGGGCTCAGCCAGGCTCCTCCAGCCACAAAAATGCTGGGCAGGATGTGACCACTCCATGCCCTCCTGCACCCCCTGCTCCTGCCAGGAGGGAGGGGGCCAGGTGGGAAGGGAAGAAGCAGCAGAGAGCTCCAAGTCCTCCCCTGGCCAGCCAGCCCTGCTGCCTCCCTGGATTGTTTTGTTTTAATGGCATTAGGGAAGGATGCGTTTGTGTTTTCATCTCCGGTTGTTGTGTCCCTCGGGGCCCCTCATTCCAGCTCCTTTGTTTGGGAGCAGAAAACACTTCCACCACCAAAGGCTGGCTGAGAAATCCTGGAGCAGGCTGTAAATCTCCGTGGCCAGCCGAGTGACACACACCTGCTGCTCCACAGCTGGGAGAGGGGAAAGGGGAAGCTTGTTATGGTTTTTTTTTCTGCTTTTTTAATAAAACTTGCATGATTCTCATTGAGATTTTCCAAAGCAATGGTGTTATTGCAAAGCAGGAGGCAGCGGCAGCCGTTGGTGATGGATTTCCCACCTCTTCAAAGCCCAGAAGCTGGGATGGAATAATGGATTAGGGGCAATATCCTTCCTGGGAATGGAGAAGGTGAGACATGGGGGCTGTACCAGGGTTGGAACCCCCATCCTGAAGGTTGGAGGGAGCCCATGGGATGCTGCAGGGTGGGCTCAGGGTCATTGGACAAGTGGGATGTGGTGGAAGCAAAGCAGAGGAAAATAAACCCCCAGCAGAACTTTGGGTGGGGTTTGGTTGGGGGTCACTTGTGGCCACCAAAAACTAAATGTAAAAGGTAAATTCATATTTTTCTTCCAGTTGTGGGAAGGTAAAACTCCAGTACAGCAATAGCTGGAGGTTTCACACAAACCATTTTTAAAGAATTGGCATCTTTGTGCCCCAGGAAAAGCAATCTGGGCCAAAGCATGGCCCCTAATCAAAGCCTTGTCTGGGAGAGGGATTCATTAACTTTACTGGGAATGCCTTGAAAAAATCATTTCAGAAAGAGGGGAGAAAATGGCCAAGATTTCCTGTGCCTGCTGTAACCTTAAACCTGCCGCAGCCACGAGGAGAGGGAGGCCTGGGGATGGAATTGCACATTTCCAAAGCCTGCGCCCACTGGAATGGCAGAGGTTTCCCCAGCTGCAGATGGGGCAGGAAAGGGGGGAAATCTGGTGGGAAGGCACTTCTGTCCCTTTTGATTTTCTCAGAGTGTGCAGATTCATTCCCTTGCTCACCTCTCCCTTTCCTGGACTGGGATTAAAGGGGGGCACAGCCCCAGGTGGTCACTGGACCCACACAGAAGATGCTGATTCAGGCTGATGTTGCGGTCCTGTGGCCACCCTGGAGCTCTGAGCTGGGGGTGGGAGGCAGCCCCCCAAATATTAATGAGAGTAAAACAATTAGGTCACCTCTGATGGATGCTGTGATCCCTGAAATGAAAGGGGTTTTCTGCTGGGGGTTTCCAACAGAGACCTCTCCCAACATAGCAGGAAATTTTCAACAAACCAGTGAATTTTCTTCTTTTATTGTTGAAAAACCCTGATCCACGAAAATCAGAATCTTTTGTGTAGACATAAGGATTTCAATGACAATTGAGCTGGTGAGGATTTCCTCACTGAGGATGGAGTATCTCACCCAAAGGAGGGAGAGCAGCTCCAGAAAACTGCTCTGCCCAGTCCCCAGCATCTCCACTGACGCTGTCCCTGTCATCCCAACAGACGAGCCACGTGGCAGAGTGGCTGAGCAGGAGGCTCTGAGCCAGGTCTGCGCTCATCAGCCTCAGCTGGGGGGCTCTGGAGCTGAAACAGGAGCCAGGGAAAGGCAGGGCAGGGCTGGGGGGGCTGGGCCCAGCACCCTCCGTGCTGGCTCTACATTCTCCTGCTTCCACTTGGATGAGCGATTGCGCTCAGCGGAATCACCGGAGAGGAAGGAGAAGCCACTGACACCCTGTAGTTAGTAGTGAGGAAGTTAAATATAGCTCCTACTCCGGGTTGTGAGAGACAGGGAAAGGGAGCAGGCCTGGAGCTCAGGCACTGCCATTCGTCTGATTCCACCCAAAAGGATTAAAGGGATGTTGTCCTGTGCTCCCCCTGCTCCCAGGATGTGCTGTGGGGGTCCATCCCACCCTGTCACCACCCCAGCACCCAAGCTGGGTCCTTTTTTGGGGTCCCTTGATCCACCCGGGTTCTGTTCCAAGAGCCTTCACCTCCTGCGGCATTTCCCTGATGGGGTTGCAGGCTCAGACCCTCCTACCACTGCTCTCATCCTTAAAGAATTCCTCATTTGATATTCCCAGTCCTGGATTCATTCTTCCCTACTATCCCCTCCCGGCACTGTGTCCCCTGCCTGTCCCTAAATCCCACTCCTGTCCCCTCCTACACCCACTGTAGGTGGGAAATTAGCAGAGTGAATCTTTTCCAGAGGCACTTCAAATCAGTCAAATTTGGGGCAGATTTCCATGGAAAAAGCAGGAGACATATCTCTGCCACCAGAGCTGCATCTTGGAAAAAGCTGCGAATCCGTTCCACGTCACAGGAGAGCAAGAACTTCTCAGGGAGATAAACTAAATATAATTGGGAAAGGAGCTGTTTTCCTGTTTTCCAGCAGCAAAACAGGGGGTTTGTGTTTGCTGCACTCCCAGGAATGGCTGTGCCATGCAGAGGGAATTGTTCCTGCAGCTCCTGCCTCAGGGAGATACCAAACATGGGAAATTTCAGCTCAATTGATCCAAGGCTGGCAGCGCTCGGCAGAGCCTCCCGATGGGAAGCATCAGGAGAACTCCACCAGGAGCGGTGGTGCCACAGCAGAGATTGTGCTCCCAACCCTGGAAAGTTGGCACAGCACTCACAGCTCCCTCTCACATTTAAATGGTGCAGAATTCCTGGTTTTTCACTGCATTGTTCCACTCCTTTTTTTGTCCTTTCTCTCTTCCCCCATTCCTGGCGCTCTCGGCAGCCTGGCTGGGCTGGGATGACAAATCCTCTTGTAGCATCTGCTGGGAGCTGATAAGACAAGAGCTGATAAGGCTGATGTGCTGCTCCTGCTGGACAGGGGAGTGATGCCTTTGGCTGGGGCTGGGGCTCTTCCCTCACTGACTCCAGCAGCATCCCAGGATCCAGGCTGGGCTGCAGCCAAGTGCCCCAAATTGGAAAATCAGGCCGAGGGTTTGGGAGCTGGGGCAGGCTGTGCCTTGGGCTGTGGTGTTTTCTTTCCAAGCTG
>NW_005054456.1:491516-512555 GCF_000277835.1 Geospiza fortis
AGGTTAAACACAGATGTGGAGGCAAACCACAGCCCCAGCCCCTCATTCTGCCCTGCCCCAGTGTCTGCAGTTTTTTGGAAGAGATAACAATGCTGTCTTTGTTTCCTCCTCTCTTCCCGCCCTCCTCCCTCCCTTTTCTCATTCCCTCTCTCTGAGCATGTAAACCATGATAGCAACGCTCCTCATTCCACAAATAGTCTGGGAAATGGAGTGAGTGGGAAGGGTGAAGGGAAGGCAAGCACCACTTGGAGCCAGGGGCAGGCTGAGCCCGAGATCCCATCACTGCCCAGGGCTCTCTCCAGAGGGTGCCAGGAGCTGGTGTGGTCTCCGTGTGTGGAGGCAGAGGGATGACCACTAAATAGCATCCTTTGCTCCCGGAGGTCTTGTTTTACAGGGAATGTCACCACACTGCCTGCCAAGCTTTCATCTCTTCCCATTCTCAACTGCAAATTCGTTCTGGCACGGAATACTGGGAGTCTGAAGGAGCAATTCCTGCTCGGTTCTGTGGGCAGAGCTCTCCTCCAGGCCTGGCTGGCTCCACGATGATGGTGTTCCTTAGAAAGGCCTCTGTGATTTCTGAATGTGGTCCAGGTTTTCCTTGGGTGATAAACTCAGTGGTCTGCACTGTCTGTGGTGCCTCGGGAGTGGGGAGGCTCTGAGCAGCCACCGCCAGCCCCAAAATTGCTGTTGGAAACAAAGATTGGGAGCACTTACAAAATAATATCCAACAGAGAAACTCAGGCGTACCTAAGCCTTCCCTTGGTTTAATTCTGGGAATTAACCCAAGATCCCATTCCCCTGGGAGTGGTACAGTGGGGATCCAGCTGCAGGGACAAGGGGGCCTGGAAGTCAGGACCAGCTCAGATACAGGGTCACCACAAGGACCCCATCCCTCGAGCCAGGCTGGGAAGATTCCATCTGGAATTTGCCAAGTTTATGTTTAATCCAGAGCTGAATCATCCCACACCAGCGGGGTCAGAAGCTGTGTCTTGGTTTGTGTTTCAATCTCTTCCATGCAAAAGTGGGACACTTCTCCTGGCCCTGTAGGACAGCAGGGACATGCGGAGCTGCAGGGGCAGGGAAGGGAATGTGGAAGGCTGGATGCTGTAACCAGAGGCACCTCAATGGCTTTTGGTCTGTTCCCTGATCCAAAACCAGATCTGACCCTAACAGAGAAGTGTCTTGGACAAATCACTGTTATCAACAAATAAAAACTGGAGCGAGCCAAGAGTTGCGCCTGGTCTGGAATCAATCCATCAGTTCCTGGAAATAACACCAATATTTCAATGTGTCCCATTTAATGTGGTTTTGGAAATGCCTCGTGCCCTGTCCTTTGGGGGTC
The DNA here is from genome assembly GCF_000277835.1 of Geospiza fortis. Lineage (NCBI taxonomy): Eukaryota > Metazoa > Chordata > Aves > Passeriformes > Thraupidae > Geospiza > Geospiza fortis. The sequence continues at coordinate 492,859 of NW_005054456.1, forward strand.
AGGCTCCATCATTAACCCCTCGCTCCAAGTCCCTGGCTGGGTGCTCAGAATTGAAGCCTCTTATTCACTGAGTGCCAAGAAATTCCTCTTGGAGCCCTGCACTCCGGGGTCTGCATTCCTCTGGGATCAGAGCTCAGGCTGAAGGGAAAATGCTCTGGAAGAAGCCCTGGGAGACAAGGTGGTGACAGATGAACACTGAGAGGGGCCTGGGGGACTCAACACCCTCGGGCAGAGCGGGAACAAAACTGGGATGGAGATTTCCAAACAAACATAACGTGACACAAACCATACCCTGAGCTGGAGCCAGCTGATCCTGTCGGATCCTGGGGCTGCACGGATCACTCTCCTCGCTGCCACACCTTCATCCTCCTTGGCATCCCTCTGCCATGCCCTGGGAATCACTTTGGAGTTGTTTTCCCAGTTTGATGTGACAGAAATTGTTAATATTTGCTGTACCTCCTGTGCCCTTGTTTGATTGGTTCTCATTAGGAGGCTCTGATATCAATGGAATTAAGCTTTGCCTGTAGCAAGACCAAATCACTTTCTCTTATTAAAACAAACTTTTGGTTCTTGTTGAAAAAAGTTTATTGGATTTTTTTTTCTGGAACTCCTAACTGTTTATGGAAAACCAGAATAGATACTGGTATTGCTTCAAACTGAAAAAAAATCTGCCTTCTGGTCAGATCTGGTGTGTCTGGTTCCAGTTTTGTCAGGAAGTGGAGTGGTAGGACAGGGAGAAATTGGTTAAAAAGACCTGAAAAGAGGCCTTCAGACTGAAAGAGGGGAAATTTGGGTGGGATATTGAGGAAGGAAAAGTGGTGGGGAGGCCCTGGCACAGGATACCCAGAGAAGCTGTGGCTGCTCCTGGATCCCTGGAAGTGTTCAAGGCCAGGCTGGACAGGGCTTGGGGCAACCTAGGACAGTGTGAGGTGTCCCTGTCCATGGCAGCGGGCAGGATTGGATGGGCTTTAGGTCCCTTCCAACCCAAACCACCCTGGGATTCCATGATTCCATACAGAACAATATTCCCATGCTCATTGACCAGCAGCACCGTGGTCAGACCTAATGCGGAAATGCCCTAAAATAGCCACATAAATACATATAAAGCAAATATGTCCCAAAGTATAAACCAAAATGAGGGAGTTTATGTGGCAAATGCAGAGCACAAGGAGAAGTGGCTCCCACACTTTAACTCCAGGAAAATGATCCGTATGGGACCGTGCTGGGCTCAGCTCTGCCACATCTTTTAATCCAGCCCCATTAAGAGGGTCCCTTTGGTGGGGCACAGGGGTGCCCTGGCTGTGGCACTGCCAGCTGGGGGGTGCTGGGATCCCCAGGAGAGGCAGAGCATCCCTGAGGGGTTGAGGAAGGGGAAAATGCTTGGAGAGGTTGGGTGGAGAAAGGGAGGAATAGGGAGATCCCACCCAAAGAGGGGGGAAGTGGACTCAGCCCAGAGCAGCGGAGCTCAGTGCTGGTGGTGCCAACACTGGGGCAGGGCCATTATTCCAACACCCAGAGATGGGTCTGATATTTTATTTACTAGGAAAGAACCTTTTTCCATTCCCTGCTTTCCTGAAAAAAAAAAAAAAAAGAAAAAAAGCGAGCAAGAGAAAGAAAAAACCCTCTCAGGCTCATTAAAGGCAAATGTTCCCACTTAGGAAAAACTGAGGGGTTTTCACTTATGGCTTATGAGAAACAGCAGCCAGCTGGGCTCTCCTCATCCCTGTCCCCATTCCCTGCTCCTCCCCTGGTACCCCTCCCATTCCACATGCCAGCAGCTCCAGCAGTGGCATCCAGGGCAATTGGGCTGTTCCAGAGGGTTTGGGACACACAGAGGGGTGGCACAGGAAGGTGCTGGGGCCCCTCAGCCTCCCTTGGCCTGGAGCTGCTCTGAGTGATGGGAGATGGAGGAGCTGATCCTTCTCCCTCCTCTCCCAAAGCCTCGGGCCTCTGCAGAGCTGGAGGTGGCTCTGCTCCCATCCCAGAGCAGGGAAGGGCAAAGGGATGTAGGACCCAAGGATTTGGCTGGATGTCCTCCCATTTCCAAACACTGACCCCATGGAGGGCCTGGCCCAGGCTGAAACAACCCTGAACAAATGTCCATGGTGTCTGTGGGACATGGCAGGAAACCTGGGCTGAAATTCTGAATTCCAACCTGCCCAGCCTGGAGGAGACAGTCAGGCTCCCATTCCTGGGACTGTGCTGGAGGCCGAGCTCCAGGAATTCCACTCCAGCTCAGGAATGAGCTTTGGGGACAGCAGCATTCCCTGTGCAGCCTCCAGCTCTGAATGGACACTGCTGTGGATGGAAACTGAGCTCAGGAGGAGCTTTGGGAGGGGGAATCACAGGATCCCAGCTGGCAAAGGAGAGAAGTGCTCACAGCTGAGATCTGAGCTGAGAAAAGCTTTGAGAGGGGGAAAAGCCCCTTGGGAAAGTTCCCCAGAGTATTTTGGGGGAACAGGACACAGGCAGGGAGAGGATGAATGGGCAGAGAGAAGGGAATGCCTTCAGGGCCATTGAAAAGAAATTTCCCTCCGCAGGGCAGGAAAATCAGCTTTGTTTTTGAAAGCAAACAAGCAAACACATGTTCAGCCCGGCTAAACACAACCTCTCTGAGTTATTATTTATTATTTCTACCATGGCAACATTCAGGGGCTTCTGGAAGATAGAAAGGGATCCCTGTGTTGGGCTTTGTAGTGACAGGGAGCAGGAGACAGCCCTTGAGCAGGAGATCAGACACAACAAATGGGAGCAGCCGAGGGATGAAGGGTGGGAAGAGAAGGAACAATAACAAGGCTGTGTTTGCTCTTGCCAGCTCTGTACACATCAAGGGGGGTTGAAGGCTCCATGGTTTAGCAGCTTTGAAACTTCGCTGTAAACACGGCTTTGAGCAAAAATGAAGTGGAAATAAATAAAAACATTTCAATTAACAGAGCTGCACCGCTGCCATCCAAGGGCTCTTTGGAAGTGGGAGCAGCTCTTCTGTGGGCTCTGTGCTCACATGGCTCTGCTGCAGAGCTGGGAAATCCAGAGCTCCCGGCTCACTTCCAAGTGGGATTACGGTCAGGGAAGATCCTGCAGGAGGAACAGACACACTGTCATTGGCACAGCTCCTGCCTCCATGCTGCTAACTCCTCAGCAGTTGTGGTGAGGTGTGTCCTGCTCACAGCCTGGGATGGGAATTCTCTCCCCAGGTCCTGCTCACAGCCTGGCACATAAATTCTCTCTGTGCCCTGCTCACAGCCTGGATTCTGAATTCACTCTCGAGGAGGGTGAGAGAATTTTCCTCTCAGGAAATTCAGGGAGCTCAGGACAATTGCTGAGAGTCCAAGCAGGTCCTCACTCCCCTTCCCAGTCCATCCCACCACCAAGGGAATGAGGATCCAGGGATGAAGATGTGGGCCATGGATGATGCTCCTCTGCAGCCCCAAGACCCAGGGGTGACAAGGGGGTGTCAAGGGTGCTTTTTCACCCCAAACTCCTCCATGCAATCCCATCATCACCTGGAAAGGCCAAGCAGCAGCTTTGGATGGACTGTCTGTGATTCACAGGGAATTGTTCTGCTGTTCCAGGAGACTGGGGACAATCAGAGCATAGGGAGGGTTGGGGACAGCCAGGACTGAGTCTTGTCCTTCCACCAGCACAACAAATCCCCCTGCCAGGTCCAGTTCTCCCAGTGCCTACACCAAACCTCCTAAGGAAGCCAAGCAGAGGTGTTTTTTTCCAAAAGAAATAGCTCAACCAGCCCTGTGGTTGCTATTTGTTGTTTACCCCTTGCTCCAGGGTTAACAAGCGCTGAACAAAACTCCCGGGAAGAAATCTTTCTCCAGGTCAACATCCGGCTCTGCTCAAGTCCAAACAGCTTTTACTGCAGACTTCAGAGGAGCCAGATTCTCCCTCAGTGTCTGCTCAGGCTGTTTCACACCAGGCAGGGATCTTCAGGCACTTTGAAAGGGTCAGGCTCCTGCTGGGACAGGTAATTTCCCAGTGGGAAGCAGCCGGAGCTGCTGGCTCTGCCTCTGGTGGTTTCCAGGGAAGAAGAAAGGAAGGAACTTCCCTGAGGAGTGGATGGCACAGGGAAGGGTCTAAGGGGAGGAAAAGCAGCACCAAGAGGGGAGCCCAGAGCACAGCTGGATGGGGAGGATGCAGGGATGGAGGAGGATGGGAAGTGCAGTGAGAAGCAGGCTGGAGTCCTGAGCATGAGGAGGAAAGTGAGAGGGAATGGGAGGATCGGCATGATGCCTGGAACAGAGACCAGGCAGAGCTAAAGAATAAAGCAGGGATTTATTAAAAGGATCTCCTCAATGGATCCACCTTGGGCAGCACAAGAGCCCAGCCAGGGCTGCACCCAAGATGAACCAAAATGGTCCCAAAATGCACAAGTGCTCACGGGGTCTCTCACTTGTATAAGTTTTGGTCCATTTGCATATTGGAGTTAATTGCCCAATTACAGCTTTAGGTTGTGAAGATCCATCCTGCTTGTTTTTCTCTCTTCAGCCCATGTTGTTTCTGCTCTTGGGCCTGAGATTTGGATCATTTGTCCTTGGTCCCCAGCTAGAGAAGGAATTGTTTTGTCTCCCTGCTCTGTGAAGAGAGCTCACCATCCCGTCATATGAAGCTCAGAACTACACACTAAAGCATATAGAATCACAGAATCTGAAAATATAAAAGCTAAAACCTGAGGCATTAGGCACATTCCCATGAAGAGTTGCCATGTCCTCATGACTGAAATTCTGCCTGTGATCCTGCGTTTTCCTTCTTGCCAGTGACCTCTCCCGGTCTTTCTCCTCCCAGGAGCAGGAGGTTTGTGCTGCCTCAGCCTTTTTTCCATCACTCACCCCCATCCTTTGGGCATCATCTGCCTCAGCCCTGGCTCGGGCTGCGCACCCAGAGCCCCTCTGTTCTCCCAGCTCCCAGGGGTGACCTTGCCTGTCCATCCACAGCCGAGTTTCCAGGCTGTTATCTCTCTGTGCCTTGGTTTGACACATCCCTGTCTCGAGCCATGACTGATGGCAGCCCAGCCTGCTCAAAGCCAGCCCTGCCTGCTCAAAGCCAGCCAGGTTCTGTTACCAAGCTCATTTTTCTGGCCCTCAGCTGGGACTGCAGCCAAGCACAGCTTTCCCTTCCCTCACCCACCTTTTCCCTCCCATCCACAAAGGTGTTTGTCTTCATCTCTCAGCCCCTCCTGGAGCCAACTCCCCCCATCACTCTCCCAGACAGAAGTGCAGGGTCAGCTCTGCCTCTCCCAGCCTGTGATAAGCAGCTTTTATCACTCACTACCTGCAGTTTCAAACCACTCTGCATTTCTTCATCTTCCCTCAGGTGCAAGAAGGTTCCCAGACTGCTGATGGTGCTTCTTCATGCCCCTCGTTCAAGGGCTGCTTGGACCTGGCTGCAAAACCCCCTGGCCAAGGATCTCTTTCATTCTCCTCATCATGGCCCTCCTGCCCTGCACTTGGAGTGTAATAATAATAACAATAATAATAATAATAATAATAATAGGAAGAAGAAGAAGAAGTAATGTAAGCCCAGTATTATTTGGGTGGGAAGAAACCTTGCAGACCACCTTGTTCCAACACCTGCCATGGGCAGGGACACCTTCCACTGTCCCAGGTCAAACCTGGCTTTGGGCAGTTCCAGGGATGGGGCAGCCACAGCAGGGAGGGTTGGACAGGCCTTGGAGCAACCTGGGATAGTGGAAGGTGTCCCTGGCCAGGGCAGGTGGTGACACTGGATGAGCTTTAAGGTCCCTTCCATCATATCCCATTCTGGGACTCTGGGATTCTCCAGGCAGCACTGAGCACATCTGGCAAATGCACAGCTGGATGCTGCTCTGCCAAGGAGCTTGGTTATCCCAATTTGGGAACTTGGTTATCCCAATTGGGGAACTTGGTTATCCCAATTGGTTATCCCAATTTGGGAACCTGCAAGAGCCCCTCAGGACAGTTTGTTGGAAATGTGGCTCTGCACTCTTGGTGCAGCTTTCTCCCACGCCTTTATCCCAGTTTTAGTGTTCTGAAGGGCATCAGGAACGCTGCAGACACCCCCAGGGGGGGTATCCTGTATCCTCAGGTCTAAATTGTTTCTGTTGCTGAATGATTTCACTGGGACTGGTTCCACATGTGTCTCTTCCTGCCCTGACCAGCATTCCCACATGCCCACAGAAGGACCAGCTGCCCTTGGACTCTGCCAAGAGCCCCATGCTCATCCTCACAAATCCAAGGAAGCCTCAATTAAACAGGATTAGTGATGACACAGGAAAATGGAGAGCAGGAAGCCTGAGGTGTAAACAGAGCCATGGAGCAGCTCAAACACACAAACACATGGAGCAGCATCTCCCTGAGATCCTCGGGCTGCAGAAATGTTCCTGTAAATCACTGGGAAACCTCTGGGAATTGGTACAACCAACGTGAGGGCAGAGCCTGCTGCTCTCCCTGCCTGGGCACAGCCCATGGATCCCGCCGGGATTTCCCTGGAGTGAGGAATTGCTGCAGCAGGGCCGGGGTGATGGATGGACTTGGACTTCCCGAGTGTGATGAGCCCCGAAAGGGCTGAAATGAGAAAGGTGCTGAATTCCCTCCCTCACCTGGAATTGAAATGTAAATGAACCTGTTTTCCAGATAATCCTGCTGATTTTAGGCTCATTCTTGCTGGGGCTCTGCACTCTGCGCTCACCTCAGGATCTGTCTCCTGGGAAATATTCCCAATTATCTGCTCTCCCTGCCTGCCCCATTCCTCACAAAATGACTCCCTCAGACTTTCTGTTCCCAGAGGAATCAGAGCATTTCCAGTGGGATGTTTCCTGAGTGAGATGTTTCCAAGGTGGTTGGAACTGGGAGGATCTGCAGAGCCCCCACTTCACCCACCCCCAGCCAAAGGTGCCTCCCCATCTCCCTGGAGGAGCCAAAACTCAGTGGAACAGCTCAAAAGAAAAGGGTCCAAACCCTCTGAAATCAGCAGAGCACCAGGGGTGTGAGCAGCATCCCTGTCCCTGTGTCACCTGAGGTCCCCCACAGGCTCATTGAGATCTCATAACAGGCTGGAGTTCATGAAATGATAAAGCTGAGTGACTTCAGCCTGATTGAAGCAAAATATTTAGAGAAGGCCTTCCAGTGTTTATAGTAGGGGTTTGGAATTTTTATTTCATTGGGAATTTGGAGCTGCTGACACTGTTGCTCAAATCTGGGATGAAAGAAGGCTGGAACAGTGGTGTTTTTGGCTGGCTGGGAATGTTGTGCCGCAGCCAGCTCTAACAGCCTTGTCTTATTCCCCTCCAAGCCGAGGATAAAAGAGAAATATTTTCACTTTCCCAAAGAAAGCCAGAACAAAATTCCTAACCTAGGTTTGCAGCAGCTGGGGAAGGAGAAGGTTCCTCAGGTGACTTCCAAAAGTTTGCAGTGATTGAAATGTCTGAAGTGATGCTGCAGGTGAGCTACAACCTGGGAACATCAATATTTTCCATATTGGGCTGCTCCTTCAGAACCCAAATCTATTGGACACTGCTTTGGGAATACTCCAAGGTGCACCTGATTGGGAATAATTTTATTTGCAGGAATGGCTTCAGATTTAAGTGGGATATTGGGAAGAAATTCTTCCCTGTGAGGGTGGGCAGGCCCTGGCACAGGTTGCCCAGAGAAGCTGTGGCTGGCCCCACCCTGGAAGTGTCCAAGGCCAGGTTGGACAGGGCTTGGAGTCACCTGGGATAGTGGAAGGTGTCCCTGCCCATGGCAGGGGGTGGGATGGGATGAGCTTTAAGGTCCCTTCCAGCCCAAACCATCCTGGGACTCTGGGAACATCCCTGTTGGCTTGAGTCCTTGCCTGTGCTGGAGAGATGTTTTTAGCTCTGGAAGACTTCATTCATTTTTAAATTTCCCTTCTCATGTCTCTCCTGCAATGACCTGGACTTAATAATTTAAGGAATTTCATGGAGTTGGTGCGGAATTCTGAGCTGCAGGGACAGGGAGAGCTGGGTGCTCCCTCTGGTGGGGCTGGCACAAGGGGCTGCTCCCAGGTCCCACAGCTGCTCCTCCAGACATGACCCAGCCCTCGAGGTGTCAGAGACTGGGCATCTACAAGGGGTGAAACCCCATTTCCCTTCCCTCAGCTGTGGCTCTGTTGGGAGGGCTGGGAGGAGCTGGGGATGCTGTGAATGCAGGTGGTGGGAGGGAGGCAGGCATAGCCTCAGAATTTCCATTAAAAGGGAATCAGTCTTATTCCAGGTGCGGTAGAAAGATGGAAGGGCTTCTCTTCTCCCCCCAAGGAAGTCCCAGTCCCAATGAGCTCATGTGTGTCCTCGTTTGGAAGCTCCCAGCACGTTTCTGCAAAGAGCCCAGCCCTGAGCTGAGCTCAGCTCCTGCTGCTGCTCAATCAATACTCCCTTCCCAGGTTAATGCAGCTCAATTAAGGGAAAACCTCGTGGGAATGGGAATAAGTGTGGGTTTGGATGGAGTGAACAGCAGGTCCCTGTAACCTGGCTCCCACAGCAATCAAACCCAGGCTGCAGTGCCTGGAGAGTTCTCCTGGAGCCAGGTGTCAGCATGGGACCTGTCAGCACCCCAGATCCCCAAGAAATTGGCTTTGGGAGCAGCCTGCAGAACCTTCCCCAGCTTGGGAATGCTCTGCTTTCAGCAACAGGAGCAGCAGGGAGGGACACAGGACCCCCTTGGCCAGGGGGCGATGGAGCTGGGAGAAGTCTCCAGCTGAAACACAGAGAATTTTGGCTCCCTGTGCCCACAGAGCTCTTTGTGTCCCCACACTGGGCTGACAGGATGAAACCTGCAGCAAACGAACACAATCAAAGCAAGGAGGGAAGCTCCTGTCTCTGGCAGAGGACATGAGAGGGGAGGGAGGAGGACAGGGATGATGTACGAGAGACAGCAGCTTTCCCCCCCCCTTCCTTCCTCTAATGAATTTTTCCCATTAGCTTGAGGTGATTTTGTGAAATCCATGCTGACTCTGATGTCGCAGCTCCTTCCTCCTTCTGTGAGGACAGGAGAGAGGAACAGCACTGCAGGGACCCAGGACTGAGGCTGTCACCTGGAGTGCAGGACCCAGCAGTGACCTGTGTGAGAGACTCCTTTAGTGACCCAGGTAAATAAAGTGCAGGGAGCAGCCCCTTGGTGATGTGGGAAGGGAGGAATGGGATCCATTATTCCCTTCTCTGATAAGTCCTTGGCTGGGCTGGCAGTTGGAATCAGGAAGATCATTTCTCTAATCCAGATGGTTAATAAATGTGGATTGCTTTGCTAAAACCACTTGACAAAATGCAATTACTGCTGGCTGCAGAGCTTCCAGACAAGGAGCCAGGCTGGGAGCAGGCTCTGCTCTGGCTGGAAAAGCCACAGGGCTGAGGGAGCTGCTGGAATTTCTGAGGCCATCCCAGCAAAGGACTCAAAGGCGTTTTCTACACTCACCTGTCCTTGGGAACTTGAGGTGTTCTCCTGCACCCTGGTGCTCAGCACAAAGTGCTGGTGCTGATCCCACTCTCTGCTCTTGGAATGTCCAGGCTGGGATATGGACACAGGGCCTGGCTGAGGGAGGGATTGTCCTGCTCTGCCCTGCCCTGGGGCAGCCTCATCTCGAGCCCTGGGGCAGTTTTGGGCACTGCAGTAGCAGAAAGATCTAAAGCTGTCAGACAGTGTCCAAATTTGTCAGGTGAATTTGTCAAGCAGGGGTGATAATCATTCATGGGGGTGGCTGAGGGAGCCACTGAGGGAATTTTCATTGCCCAGCCTGGAGGAGAGGGAGGGCAGAGCTGAGCAGGGACTGCAGCTCCTCCCGAAGGGCAGCTCCGGTCTCTGCTCTCTGTGAGCAGGGACATGACAACCCAGGGAATGGATGGGGCTGTGTCAGGGACATTGAAATGGTTACCTAAAAAAGGTTCTTCCCCCAGAGGGTGTCAGTCACTGAACAGGCTCCCCAGGGAATGGGCACAGCCCCAAGGCTGCCAGAGCTCCAGGAGCATTTGGACAGCACTGCCAGGGATGCACAGGGTGGGATTGCTGGGGTGTCTGTGCACAACCTGGGGCTGGACTCGATCCTGGTGGCTCTCCAGCCCAGGGGATTCTCTAATTCCATGTTTTATTGGTGCTCCTTGGCTGTGGGAGCAGTTGGGTCCCTCCTGGCTGGGAGCCCCTTGGGAAACACCCCCAGCCCTGGGGTGAGGAGCCCTGCTGGGTGCAGGGTTGGATTCTGGGCTGGAGCCCACTTTGAGGTTTCATTGCAGCCTTGCACAAGAAGCAGTTTGGAGGTTAAAAGCAGCACACTTGTGTTTATTTCTCCACTTTGGCACATCTGCTACTCACTAAAGCTATTTTGGGGGCTCTAAAAGTGGCAGTTTTAGAGAGCTCTAAATGGGTCAGCAATTTCCGGGTTTTTTCTCTTCTGAAAAAAAAAATAATTTGAACCACAGATGGGAGACATTCAAAAGGGTTAAGAGAAGGGTTTAGGGACACCTCTTCCATCCCCAGGTGAGACAGGTCTGGGAGTGAAATGAATGAACATTCACATTCAGGGTTCTCCCCTTTTGAATCCAGCTCACCCCATCCTTACACCAACCCTAGGGCATGAACAGATGTAATCCTATAGAATCCCATGTCCTCACATAAGGGATGTGATTCCAGGTGGATTTTTCTCAACTTGCCGTGCTGGGAAGTAAACCAGAGTTGAATCTGTGGTGAGCAGCACCTTCCAGTCTGAGCTCAAAGCAGAGATGCGCTTCTCCATGTTCACACTTTAATTCTGAATCCCATCTCCAGGCTGGGCTCCCGGAGCTTCTCCAGCCCAAGGAATGCTCCCTGGGAGCTTTCTAGGTCAAACAGTTATTTTTTTAGAGGAAACACTTAAAACTAAAACGCTGCAGAATTTTCCCTGAGGTTACAGAGTTTGTTTAGGCTTCTCCAAGCAGAGGATCTCAATCACTGGGAACTGCAAACCTCCCCCAGACATTCACCCTGCTCCCGTGGCAGGCACAGCCCAGTTCCCAAGTTTGCACAGCAAACAACAACACCAGAACTGCTCCCTCCACAGATCAGCTTCCAAGGGAATGGCAGAGCTGAGCGAGGAAGAGGAGCAGGAACCGAGGAGTCCAGAGCAGGGACAACACAGCCAGGAGCAGGCACAGGTTGGATCAATGATCTTAAAGGTCTTTTCCAAGCTAAATGATTCCATGGTCCCACCAGGCCTGGGAGCTGCTCTCCAGCATCCCAGGGAGGAGGATGGGGAGGCTCCGTGGGAGGGGGTTACCAGCAGGTCAGGAGGAGGATGAGGGGCAGGGAAGAAGGAGAGGGCAGAGGGGCAGAGCAGGCCATGTCTCCCTCCCATCCTCAAATGCAAAACATTCCCTCTGACCTCCTGAATTTCCATCTAAAAATAACCCGTTCTCAGTGCAGTGGTGGCTCAGAGAAACACGATTTATCACAACACAAAGGCAGGGTTGGGGATGTGCATTTTGGGGTGGCAAGGGTCAGGTTCAGACCCCGATCAGTGAGTTCTAAAAGAGCTTTTTGGGGACAGAGAGACCTGAGGGTGGGATTTGAAGGTGGGTTTTGGTCTGGAGAAGGTCACATCCCCTTGATGGTCGATGTTTGTGCCAGCACCATTTGCACTTGGGTCTCCTTAGTGCCAGCCAAACCTTGGGCCAAGTTCTCCACAAGCATCTCCTCCAAAATCCATGGAAATCGGCACTGAAGCAGCTGAGCAGTGACCCCACAGTCCCACAGATATTTCTGCTTTCCAGTGAACGTTGTCCTGCTGGAGCTGCTGCCTCTCCCAGGCTCATCCTCTGGGAGCAATCCTCCTGCTGTGGATCTGCCTCTGCAGAGCCGCCTCTCCAGTGGGGAGAGGAGCTCTGGGTGGAAGGACTGGAGGCAAGTCAGAGCTAGGAAAGCAATCAATTGTTCCTTAATGGAGTTACAGTAAAGATGTTATCCAAAACCACCGTGGCTGCCTAATTATTCATAACATCCCTCTGGAGATTCTCCTTTTGGCAAACTGTGAATCTCTGCTTTGTTGCCACAATAAAAGCAGTTTCAGGGCTGTAAATGAGAGGGTACAAATTACCATGGAGGCCCTGACAATATGGCAGCTCCCGAGCCTTGGATTACATGGTAATTTCCATGCAATATCCAGATTATTACATGGTAAGTGCCATGTCATTACAGGCTAAATGAATGATTATCACCCCTGCTTGACAAATTCACCTGACAAATTTTCCTCCCTCCTCAGTCTCTGGGATGTCTGCAGGCAGGATGCTGTTTCCATGAGGAACAGCATGGTTGGGATGGGCTTTTCCACCCCTGGATTTTCCCAATCCCACCTGGGCTGTGCCCATGGGCAGCACAGGGTTGGATGGGCTCTGTAAAGCTGTGACCCAGCTCTGTGTGTGTGTTCCAGACACAAAATATTGATAAGAATTTTGGAATATCCATGCCAGTGGAAGCAGCTTCAAAGTTCCCCAAAGGAACAGAAATGCTCCAGTGCAGCTGAAGGAGCTGTTTGAAAATCCTGAGTTAACAGGAGTAGAAAATGATTTACAGTCTTCTCTCAGCTTTATCATTCATGTCCTGAATAATCCAAAGCTCCTCTGCACACAACTGGGAAACAGTTCTGACTGGGGAGTAGAAATTTTTCTCTTTGTACAACTTAAGGCTGCTTAAAACTGCCACAGACCTGATCCACAGTTTTGTGACACCTTTAAATTCTCTTGCATTAGGCTTGAAGAGGTCTCACAGCTGTTCAGGGGACTCAGCTCCTGTGAATGGCCATGGTTTTTCCACAGGAATATCTATGGGTGTCTGTATTTAACCTATAGATCCTTCTAGAGCATGATCAGGCCCAGCCTGGTGATGTTTGATGGGGGTTAGGGACATCCAGCCTGAATATCACCTCAGGGAGGGATGTTCAGCCACAGGCAATCAGTGCCACTTCCCAGACTGGGAGCTCTACCCTGGAGAATAAACAAACAACAAGAAAGGGAAAGATTCAGAAATGTCAAATCCTTTAAGCCCTAACACTTCCCTGGGCCTCAGAAGCTCCAGCCCCCACATTCCTGCAGGGTTTGTATTTTATTTGCGCTGGTATCCCCTGGGAAGCCAAATTCTGGATGGGCCCAAAGCTCCACATCTCCTCCTGTGCCTCCTCATCGTGTTTCCTCCCTGTCCTGCTCATGCTAAGGAGTGACAACCCAGAAAAAATGGTGCAAATATTTGTCCCATGTCCCCTCTCCAGACAGACCGAGAGATGAAAAGGGATCTCTCTTTGATATTCCAAACATCCCATGTGCACACAGGCCCAGATTCCACACATGGCTCCCAGGTTCCTTGGCAGGACACCTGTATCCCAACTATTCCCACTGCTCAGAGACTTCCATGGGAAACTGCTCTGCTTTGGCCCTAAAACCACAACTACAGCAGCTTTTGAAACCTCCTTCTGTCCTGCACCATCACAGACACCACAGCAGCACCCTGCTTATTCCTGGGTAACCAGCTCCATGTTCTGCCTGCCCAACCTGGCCTGTTTGGAATTGGAAATTGTCACCAGCCTCTTGACACAGTGACAATTATCCTGCAGTAACTTTAAAAACAATCACAATCCACAAGGACAAGCAACATGCCCAAGCCTTCTGATTGTATTTACAAAGCTCAGAGTTGGCTTGAAATGGAAAAGGAGAAAATAGCCCAGGTAGATCTGGAGCTGCTGGGCACAGGGGAGAATCATGGAATAATATGGGTTGGAAAAGACCTCAAAGATCATCGGGTCCAACCATCAGCCCAGCACCATCCCCACATTCCCCACCAAACCACATCAAGTGCCACATCTCCATGAGTTTTGCACACTTCCAGGGATGCTGAGGGGCTGGCATGTTCCTCTGCTGTCCCTGCCCAGGAACGAGTCCCCAGTCCCTCTGCAGAGTAATGAGCAATGCCCATTCTGAGACTGTTCCTCAGGATCACCACAGATAAAATTGCTGCCCCATTGCTCCAGCAGCATCCCAGGGCAGGCTCTGCCAGCCCCCTGCCACCAGGGCCCGTGGGCTCTTCCTGTGGGTGCCAATGCTGCTGCAGCAGCTCCGAGGGACAATTAGGCTTCATCAGGCAGCGCTGACATTTAGCATCAACCCCCCCTCCCATCTCCTGCCTGAATTTCCTTGCTCACCTTTCAGAGCAAGAAATAAATGGTGCATTAGAGAGAAGGAGAGAGAGATGAGCTTTATTAGCTGTTTATGGAAGAAATTAAAATTGCTCATTAGAAACCACGACACTGGCAGTGCCCCCCTCCCTGGCAGAGCCCCGATGGTTCCATGGGGAGTGCTTGCCTCGCATTTATTTGGGCTGGCACCTGCCCGGCGCCTCCCTGCCCTTCTGCAGATGAGTACGGGGGGACTGCAGGGAAATGTCACCGCTCCTTCCCCCTCCCGAGTCCCTCCTCCTGGTCGGCACCAGTGCCAGCAGCTCGGGATGCTCCGTGGTGCTGCAGAGCAGCCGGGGCTCGCTGCGCTGTGGTGGAGAGGATGCGAGGGACCCGGAGGTGACCTGGTGGTGGAGCACCCTCTGCCATTCCTGGGTGTCCTACCCCAGCTGGTGCAGTCCTGGAGCTCAGCACAGTGGAGAGGTGGCTCTTCCTCTTCATCTTTCACCTCCTGGGCAGGCAGTTCCACGCTACCATTTTATGCCAAAAATTCTAACACAAGAACTTGTTTCGGGGCTGCAGCTCAACCAGCTCTGCCCATGGCCAGCTTGGCCTCCTGCTCCTCCTTTTCCTCTTCCTGCTTTCCCCTCTCCATGCCCTGCTGCCCTTCCCACCAGCCCCACGGTGCTCTGCCCACCGAGCTGCCCATCCTGGCTGTGCTGTGACCCAGCTGTGCCGGGGCTGGTGGCACCGGGGGCAGGCGGGAGGAAACGGGGCCGGGAGCACTTCAAAGGCTCTGTATCTCCTCACGCAGCTGCCATAAAAAACAATCCAGGTTTCCGCTCCCGAGTCCTGTGTTGCCCTCGCAAGGGACATCTCTGGGGGCAAAGGGATAAATCTTTCATCTCCTCGCTCTGGGTTTTATTAAATGCCTCGCACATCCACGGAAAACGCAGATTGCTGATAAATTCGGGCTGGTTACGGGAGAGGCAGATGGAGATTGAGTCGCTGAACTGACTGGAAGTTGGTTCTTTCCAGGAAGATGGAGAGTTCCGGGATGTGCTGACACCAAAAGGCGCAGCCTGCCCGTGTGGCACAGCCTGGGAGAGCACCGAGCCCTCCTTGGGAGAGGTGCTGCTCTCCTGGAGAGGTGCTCACACCCTCCTGGCTCCAGGGTTGGTGCAGCACAGGCTTTGCAAAGCTCAGCATCATGGAAAGTGTGTTAAAGCCTGGTGCAGGGACCAGCAGGCACAGCTCAAGGAAGGGGAGGCCCCAGGGCTCTGCATCACCTGGGCCCACTTGAGGTGGGCTTCACAACAGCCCTGCTCCCCATCACCTGTACACATGTATGGATGTTCCTGGAGGATCCCTGGGAATATTGCAGGGATGTGGGTGAAAATGATGCCTCCTCACCCAAGAATCAGGCACAGCTACAGTGACTGTCACAGCTGAGAGAGAACCAGGCACTCAGGGAACGCAAGACTTGCTGCTCACATGGGAGGTTTGGGGTGTTTCATTTTCCCTGAGCTCTTTGGGGAATTTCAAAGAGCAGTTTCAAAGTCCACTGAAGGGACTGAATGAATTTGTTTAATCAACAGCTCCACGGGCTCTAAAGGAGCCTCAGACCTCTAAATTTGGGCCACAAGAATAGAGAAATAGCATCTTCTCTGTATCTGGGGTGGAGGAAGGTAGGAAGTCATGGGACAAAGCTGTAGCAAAAAATAATTGTAGGTTCACAAGGAGCAATGCTTTCTCCAGCCTGGCAAGGTGACTTCAGATATGGAGGCTCCATCCTGGAGCCGTTCGGGCAGCTATGGAGGGCTCAGATGGGGACAGCTCATCCAATCTGCTTGAGGACAGACCCAGTAAATGTAGAAAACAATTGCCCCAAGATATGAGATGAAATAAAATTAGGAACAAGAAGCTCAGGAATGAACTTCAAATGCCCTTTGGGGTAGCCAAGCACTCGGGGCTGTTCTAATCAGTAACCTCCCCATTCCCCAGCCGCTGCAGCAAGCCCTGCTAAGCAGACAGATTTTCCATTAAGCCTGGAAGAAATGGCAAAGTGCCTTAATGAATGTCAGAGTTAATACCCCGTTTGTTATAGGCTGCGACTGCAATGTGATGGGTTTATAAAGCCGGCCCCTCATTACCCTTATCAATATTATTCTTACTCGGTTCCCGTCTGCAGGCCAGATCCACATCCAGCCCTTGGCTGCTTGACATGGGAGCTGCCTGCCTGAGGATCTGCAAGCCATCCTGCATCAGGGCATTTTCAAACCAGTAAAAAAGGGAATAAAATCCCAGAACTAAGGCAGGTTGAGCGTACAGAGCGTGTGTCTGAGCGAGCGCGCAGTGCGCGGCATCGCTGGAGCCGCTGCAGCTCTGATTGAAACCAGACTCAGGAAAGAAGGGCTGTAAACGTTTTTTCACTGCCTGTCCTAAGAAATTTATGTCTCACCCACTCCATCATCTCCTTCAGGGCTGCCTTTTTTTGCAGCTGTCTTCAGAGACCATCGGCTGAGTCCCTTTATGAAGTCCAGTCCATGATGTCACCCAGAGCCATAACTCACTCACCTCCCTGGCTGGGCTCTGCACGGGGGTGCCCCATAAATAATGGCCCAGGCCGGGGGGAAGCCTGCCCTGCTCGAGGAAAACCTTCCTGACATTGGAAGGGAAGAGAGAAGAACATGCACACGGGGCAGGGCGACCCGGAGTGGGGTTTGATGAACACAAAACCACAACTGTGCAGAGCAAATGGGACAGAAAAATCAGTGATGTTGTGTCCAGCAGAACTTGCTCAGCAGAGGCCAAGGTGAGCCCCAGCTGCCTGGACATCCATTAAACCTTCCAGGGCTCTGCCTTGTCTGGAGAAATCCAAACCATGTGCTGGAGCCTCAGCCCAGGGTGTTGTTTGCTGCCTGGGATTAAAATGACTCAGCAGCCAGGATGGGTCCATCCTTCGTTAGCACCCAATTGGTCGTGACTAAAATGTGCTCTGACTTTGGGGTGTTTTTGGGCCCCACATCCTGGTGAAGTTGCTGCTCACCCATCACCCTTCTCGAGAGCAGGTGTCCACATCAGAGAGCGCCAGGCCCCCGCCAAGGCCCATCCCCACGGTGGGGAAGCCGAGGGTAATTGTTTCATTGTGTCTGATAACATGTGGTTTTGCCATATTTATAATCCAGCGCTATTAAAAGGGGAAAAAAGAGATCAACTCAAAATCCCTCCACCGCAGTTGGCTCTAATTGTCCCTGTCCCACCACTTCCCCCTTTCCCAGTCCTGCTTGTGGGCTGGAGCTGTTGGGATGAAGTTTATCCTTCGGTGGGATGGCCTCGCTGGAGAGGACTGAGCACTCTCGGTTTTCCTGGGAAGTCTGGACTTCATCTGCCTGGGAGCAGAGCCTGAGGAGTGCCACCTCCCCAGGACACCTTCACCTCTGTGCTGGAGCCACGCTGACGGTAAGTCACAGCCTTCCCCCTGGAATTTCATCAGTTAATGGCACCACAACTCTGCTCCTGACAGCTGGGAAGAAAGGGCTCTTCTCACATCTCCTGCATTTCTTCTCTTCCACTTGTGGATCTGCAGGGGTGGGATCTGTGGTCCCCAGCCACTTGTTGAATCACAGAAGTCCCATCCCTGTGATGGCTGTTGTCAGGAAAATAAACAAGGAGAAAGACTCCAACAGCATCTGCAGGACATCTCCTGAGCCACGTATCCAAGAAAACTTTGGAGCTTTGGAGGGCAGGAGCAGGTTCTGAGTGTTTGGTGGTGTGGGCCATGTTCTCAGTGCCTGAAGCTGTGCCACACAGTCTGTCCCACCAAAATGTCCTCAGGGACTGGGAATGCAGTGCAGCCATTCCTCAGTGCCTGGGCATCTGCTGGAGTATGGGATGCATCCAGGGATTTGATTCTGAGCTGGAATTTATTGCCATCTCCTCTCCTTTCCTCTCCTCAGTAGATACAGAAGTGGGGGAGGGTAATGGTGTCTTTTTTCCCTTTCTCTCCTCCCAAACCGAAATTAAAACCAGCCAAAAGCCCACCATGATGGGAATGTCTGTGAGCTGGAGTGTGCTTGGGGTGGCCACACAGGTCCATGGGATGATCCAGGCAGCTGGTGGATGGACCTTTCCCCCACACCAAAGGATAATGTTTGTGGAAAGGACTCTCCCATGTGCCCCCAAACCCCCACAGCTTTCTCAGGCTTCTTTTTCTCCTTTTTTTATATTCCAAGTTGCACTCAAAGCCCTCGAAACCACTCCAGCAGAGCTTGCCCATTATCCGTGGGATGCAGAGGAGGGCTGTTGCCATGGCACTGCAGCATCCCCTCCTTCACAGCCGTTCCTGGGGGGCTTCACCGCCCCATACCTGGACAGGGGATCTGGATCCCTCACCAGGGACGGCCCTTCTGGGATCCCTGGGCGCTGCACCAAGGATTCCAGCAGCCTGTCCCTCCAGGTTTGTCCTACTGGCCCTTGCCAGCCTTTGTCGCTCGGTGACGACCAGCGCCTTGTCAGCCTTTGTGTTCCCTCCCTGTGGAACGTGAGGGATGCCCAGGGAGGCGCACGGGGCAGGGATGTGGCTGTCACCCCCCAGCCCTCTCCCTTTCCCCCTCTCCCATCCCTCCCGTGCATCCAGCTCCCCTCGGCGCGGCTGCCACCAGTGCTGGGATAACGGCTCCACCAATGCTGTGGAATTTGCGATTCCAGCATCACTTGTAGGGCTTCTCGCGGAGGGGGAGGGCTCCTCAGCGCGGCTCCCCCCCCCCCTGCACAATGGAGACAAAGGCGTTAAAAAAGCTGAGAATGGAAGGGAGGGAGGCGGCTCGTGTTTAACCTGCGGCCGGCGGGCGCTGAGCCGGGGCTGGCGCTGCCAGGGGGACAAGGCGAGCGGAGCTCCCCGCCTGCCCACGCCGCTGCCCGCCGGAGCTGTCAGCTCCCATTACGGCCCTCAATGGCCGCGGCCGTCCCCCGGCACAAGGAGCCTTTATTCCTTTGGATGGGAAGCGGGAGAAGCGGGAGAACGCGGCGCTGCGTGGGCTCAGATCCCGCAGCTGCGATGTTTCGGTGTCTGATTTTACAGGCGACCAGCGCGGGGGGCAGGGACCCTTCCCCGGGATGGGAAAAGCTCTTCCTCCCTCACCAGCCCTCCCCGGGATGGGAAAGGCTCTTCCTCCCTCACCAGCCCTCCCTGGGATGGGTGACTTTGTCACCTGGTCCCTGCTGTCGCATGAGTCACCGCGCAGGAATTGGAGCATGTAATGATCCCGTTTCCATCCCGCCATCCCGGGGTCGGAGTGTTGCTGATGGATCCGGCCCCTGTGTCCCACCTGGCCGGGACAGCACAAGGTGACACCTGCCGGGGCTATGCCTGGAGTGCCGGGCTCGCCGCGGGGGCTTTGGCAGGGCTCGGTTTATGGGGTTTGTGGTATCGGTTGTCAGGGAGTTCGTGCCTGACGTCGGGAAAACGCTTCCTGGCAGCTGTGCCGCAGTTTGGAGGCTGCAACCCGAACGGGGGACCCGTGGCCGGGCCGTGGGGACTGTCCCCGTCCAGGGGAGGCGGGGAAGGG
>NW_005054456.1:512576-514854 GCF_000277835.1 Geospiza fortis
AACACCACGTGTGAGCAGAAACCCTGCAAGCAGCAGGATATCGTCAGATCCAAACACCACTGGTGATCCACGGCTGACCACGGAGTGATAGAGAACTCCTCCCAAGCTATGCTTTAATTTTTCTCTTTCTGGAGAATTTGGAAACATCTGTGCCTGCTTCTCATATTACCCTGGTTTTGGTGTCATCTTTGCCTTCTGATCCAGAGGAGTTATCGTGGTTTCTTTTCCCTCGATCCAGATTGTGCTGAGTATCCATGTCGCTGCCTTCCCGGCAATTCACACTTGATTTCTCTCTGAAATCTTGGATAAATACCATTCAGGCCCGGGGATTTACTACACTTTCTCCAGTTGCTCCCTGATTTCCTCCTTAGAGACTGCCCTGCCCGCTAAGGTCACATTCTGATTTCCTATGCACAATGCCTTTGAAATGGAAATGTTTCCCCTCATTGTCTTCTCCAGTAAAGATCAAGAGGAAGAACGCGTTTCTCCCGACTTTTCCACCCTCCATAATCGTCCTCTTCTCCCCCGGGACCTAACGCGTGCCACGCTCCTACACACCACAGCCTCGCAGGCAGTATCTCGTGTGTGAATTTGTGAAATCAGCGAATTTTCAGGCTTTTTCTGGCACCTCTTGACCTGTTTTGGGACATCCTTGTTTCTGACCCAAAAATAAGTTGCTTTTCAATCCGGGAAGAGCTTTTCCATCTAATTTAAAAGGGGAATTTAATATACCTCCAGTTAGCACAATCTCCATTCCCGTGGCCAGAATGGATTCCCATTTTTCCCTTTAGAATGGATTCCCACTTTTTCCCTGACTCACCTCCCTGCAGGAGCCAGGTGGGTCCAGCATGATCGTGTCCTGGACTGTCGCCAGGAGGTTGTCCCGTGTCCCTCCTGCTTCAAAGGACCCGTCGGGAGAGGAGAGTCTGCCTGAGAGGCTCAGCACCCCCAGCGCTGCTGGGCTGGATCTGGGCCAGGTGCCTCAGCCCCCAGCCCTTCATCTGCAGCTCGGCTCCCGTCTCGTGCCGGGGCCGTGCCAGCAGAACTCCATGGAATGCCATTTCCCGATGTTCTGCTTGTTAACAGTTGCCCACAAAGATTTAAAAGTCTCAGATGTGTGTCCAATCTGTTGGCTTTGGTAGAGTGATCAGAAGGGACCCAAAGGACTTGTGACTATCTTGAAATGTTATTAGAAGTTTGCCTGAATCGCTGATTTTTAGAACAATAACCTTCCCGAAGACTTCAAGCCATTCCTCAGCAAATTGGATTTAAAATAAAATTAAAATGTGATGGAGGGAATTTTCTATATGCTGGGGGGAGGATTTCTGCTGGAGCTCAGTGAGCAGAGGGTGTGGTGTAAAATGTATGGAATTATTTTAGCTGAAGCATATTTTCCTCTGTGCCCTTTTTCCCAGTCTCTCCTGGAACAGGAACTCCATAACATTTGATCCTTTAGACAAACTTTCAAACCCATAATGTTCAAGTGGGTTTGAAATTAGGCGTAAAGAGTTTGTTCATCCTGAGGAATCTCTGAAATGGATTATAGTGAGAGCTGCTTGTCTTACACTGGGAATCCAAGGAAGCAACCAAGAATCCCCCAGAGCTGAAAGAAATGAGAATTATTGGGTGTAGTGATGCACTTTTACACACTCAAATTGAGCATCTCATCCCAGGGCAGCATCTGGTCGAGGACAGTCCCCAGGTCTCATTAAATTTGTCCCTCTCATTGCCTATCCCTGGTGTTCCCACCAGGAGATGATCCCAGAGAGCCACTGGTTATTGCTGTTGTTAGTGATGGAACAGGGAGAAAACTGGCACAAATCATTCAGAGTGTCTGATAATTCTCCAGGTGAAAGCCCAGCTGGGCTCAGCAGCTTTCCCAGATCCATTTCCCTGATTTACAGCCATCATTATCCTGGGAACCCTCCACCCCTGCAGCACCGCGAGCCCTGGAGCCTCCTTTCCTCATCCTCCAGCCACAGGAGCCTGAAGTCAGCCCTACCTCCACATTCCCACCCTGTGAGGTTTCCAGGTGGAAGAGACAGGCAGTGGTTTCCTCTGGTGGCCAAGTGCTGTGCTTGGTAGTCCCAGGAAAGAACTCTGCTCCTCCTCTTCAGCTGTGTTTGAGTGGCAAATCCATGCAGAACTGGGGTTCCCGTGTAGGATCGTTTCCAGGTCCTGCCCAGGACACAGCAAATGCTGCTGAGCACAGAGCTGAGGGGCACCTGAGCTCTCAGGGAGGAATGGCCCTGTTCCCACGTTCACAATTCCCAGATTT
>NW_005054456.1:514904-517320 GCF_000277835.1 Geospiza fortis
TCATTCCCACGTTCACTTTTCCCAGATAATGAGGATCCTATTCATTCCCACTTTGCCTTTTCCTGGATCACGGGGAGGCAGAGCACTCCCAACCCCTGCAATGGTTCCTGGAGGATCTTGCTCCTCCCCAGCCCCAAGGGTGCTTTTTGAGCCTGAGCTGACAGGAGTGATCCTCACCTCTGGATCCTCACCTCTGGATGGCAAGCCAGGTCACAGCAGGGACGGAGATGCCACCACACCATCAGCCACCTTCCCCTCCCCACGCTGCGCTGGGACTGCCCTCAACACTTCCTCTCTGGAAGTTCTCCACATCTGCTCTCCGGATTTCTTTGCCAGCCTGCACAAGGGAAGGATGCTTGGCAGCTCCTCTCCGTTTGGGAGAGCTTTCCCCATAAAGCAGGAAGGAACACCCAGCAGCACGGAGGGAATATTTCCATATTGTTCATTCAGGCACCTGAGCCTGGACTTGGTTTGTGAGCCCCGAGCTGAGCCAGGTGTGGGGACAGAGCAGGGGGAGACCAGAAAATCACTCTGCACAGAGCTCCTGGGGCTCAGCTTGCCAAAATAATGTCACTATATGGAGCTTTCTGGTGACACCAGGAGAGAGGTGCCTGCCAGGCCTGCCCCTGCTGCCTGTGGCCCCACAGCCACAGGGCTTTAGGCGGAGCAGGGAGATTTTCAAGTCCTTCCTCAAAACACAAATTTAGATGAACATGATTGTAAAGGGAAAATCATTTTATATTCAAAAGTCAAAGGCTTCCCCTTGCAGGAAATATTCAAATGTCTTAGTTCAGCCTAATTTGCTTTTCCTTTAGGAGCAAGGGAAACAAAATAAAGAACCAAATGCAGAACATGCCAGGGGGTTTTTGTTTGGTTGGTTGGTTTGGGTTTTTTAATTTTTTTTTCAAATCTGGATTTTGCACCTCTCATAAACTGCTGATTGATGCATTTATCCAACTTCAACTTCCACAATATCCATTTATCAGCTGTGGCCAAGCCTCTAAAGCAGCACTTCCCTGCTGCACGGTTCCTGCAAGGGAAGCAACAACCACAATGCTTCCAGCCATTGGGAAAACAAGAAACAACCATGGAGACACGGGGCTTCTACCCCGCCTCATGCACCCATCGGTGCCCTTGAGCAGGTTTTGTGTTCTCGGTGTTTTCGGTGTCTCAATCCACCCCCAGCCCCCGCTGCCGCCGTGCTTTGTTCTCCAGGATGGTTTTTCCATTGTCATTCACGCAGGGCCGAAGGCAGAATGCATTAGAGGGTTGGAGCAGCAATATTTGTGTCTCTTGGAGTTAATTCTCCAAACCGCTTCACATTCGCTCCCTTCTCATTCTTTTGGGGCACTCTGTGGATGTTCCCGGGGGCATGGGGGGAGGTTTGACCCTCAGCTCGTCGGGTTCACTGTGGAGCAGCTGGGACGGGGAGGATGTGCCAGGGTGTCCAGGGATATGGGAAAAGCCGGCTCTGGGATGGATTTGGGGAGAGCAGAGGGAAACCTGGCCCAGGCAGAGCTGCTCCCAGAGCCCAGGCTGTCTCCTTTCTGCTGGTAGAAACTTTCCTCTTCGTTCCAGAGCACAAACCTTGGCTGTATCAAGGCCCTGCCATGCTCATGCTGGTCCTGCAGCCAGGTGGGACCCGGGGCAGCCCCTGCCAGGGCTAGGGGCAGGATTTGAACAAAGCTGGCTATGAGGATTGTGTATTCTGCAGTGAATGATGTGGCTAGCAGACTCAAGAGAAGAGCTCAGGTGTTTAGATGGGATCTATTTAGGTTTTCGATAATTTGATCTTTTGAGTAGAACCCTGCTAGGAATGGTGCTCCTATTAGAGCGAGGCTGCTGATGGTAAGGCATGGAATAGTTGTGGGTTGTGTTTTTTGGAGTCCTCCTATTTTTTTGATATCTTGTTCACCATTTAGGTTGTGAATAATGGAGCCTGAGCATAGGAAAAGTATGGCTTTGAAGAATGAGTGAATTGAGATGTGGAGGAAGGCTAGTTCAGGGAGGGTTAGTCTGATTGTGACTGTAATTAATCCTATCTCGGGGTCACTGCAGGCTCCAGAGAGGGGACAGGGCTCCTGCACTCACCAAAGGACCAGGGGACACCAGGCACAGCAGGGCCCAAGGCAGCTCAGTCCCCTCCTTTGTCCCCCCAGCTCTCCAGCACGGAGCTGATGGCTGTGGCCGCCTCTCTGCTGTGTTCCTGCCCAAACCGTCAGCATCCGGAGGCAATGGGATATTTATTCCTGCCTTTTGCCCCTCGGCTCTCCCCGGAGCTATGATATATGAACAGCCCCGGCTTTCCATCCCCTGAAGCTGCTCCGCCAGCCTGATCCACACCCCCTCTCCTGGGGGTACCCCAGGGCTTTCTCCGGGTCACGGGGCTACCTCTGGATTTCCTGGATTGTCTGGA
>NW_005054456.1:517361-522815 GCF_000277835.1 Geospiza fortis
TGAACATTTGGCAACAATACGAAGCCTGTTTGTAGCCAGTGGGGTGACCCTCCTAATGTATTCCCCACGCCTCCTCTTCCCCCTGGCCAAATTCCCCCCCAGGAAAGCCCTGGAGCCTTTCCCAAGTTTACCCCAGGAATGAAATCAGCTCCACGTCTGCCACAGTGAATTTTTTCTCTGTCCACAGGCACTTTCTCTTTTCCCCACCTGCCCAAGAGGGAGAAAGGAAGGAGGGGAAGCAGATGGAGGCAGAGCTGCAGACGTGAAGTGTGAGAAAGGCAGCGGGGAAGAGGAAATTTGAGCATCAGGAAATTCTTCCGAGCACACCGAGGTGTCAGACAGAGCGATTGCCTTCCCGGGAATGGGGAGCAGCCCCACGTCTTGGGAAAAGGAGGGAGATTCAGCCCAGAGCAGACCAAAACCTGCAAGGCCCTGCACTGGCCAGGCTGGGGTCACATCCACTTGTTTCTCTCTGTGGAGTAAAGGAGGATCCGTGGGAGGAGGATCCATGGGTTCATCTCATTTTCCACCTGAATTCCCTCTGCTCTAGAGCCAGGCTGGGAGAGCTGGGGGTGTTCAGCCTGAAGAAAAAGCTCCAGAGAAACCTTAGAGTCCCTTCAGTGCTCGAAGGGGCTCCAGGAAAGCTGGAGAGGGACCTGGGACAAGGGATGGAGGGACAGGACAGAGGAAATGGCTCCCCACTGCCAGAGGGCAGGGCTGGATGGGATATTGGGAAGGGATTCCTGGCTGTGAGGGTGGGCAGGCCCTGGCACATGATGCTCAGAGCAGCTGTGGCTGCCCCTGGATCCCTGGAAGTGTCCAAGACCAGGTTGGACAGGGCTTGGAGCAACATGGGACAGTGGAAGGTGTCCCTCATGCCTCAGTGGGATGAGCTGCAAAGTCCCTTTGAACAAAAACTGGTCTGAGATTCCATGATTGCCACAGCGTAGAGCCTCAGCTGGACTCTGTCCACCTCCAGTCACCTGGTCCCACGTGTCCCCCAGGCCTTGGGAGTGGAAGACTCCTCACAGCTCCTGCCCAGACCCACCTCAGCTCTCAGTGGGAGTTTCCATGCTGCAGGAGTGGGAATTCCATAAAACATCCCAAGCTCTCCCTGCACCAGCACTTCCCAAGTGGGTCCCTCTGTGTGGGCTGTGCTCTGGTGACACTTCCAGCCCGACGCCAGACAGGAGGAGTAGCTCGTGCACCGATATAAAACAGGGGATGAAGGGTCCCCCGTGACTTTTTTTGCCTATTTCATCCCCAAATAATTCTGCGGGGGAATTTTTGTGTAATTGGATTAAGTGTGGGGAACTTGTCCTTGCTGACAGATTGCACAGGCACCAAACCAACATCAGGGGGGTTGCCACTAAATCTTCTTTCACTGGAAAGAAAAGAAAAAAAAAAAAAAGCAAATAGTAGTTCAGATTTGCAGCCAAATCAGATTTACCCAGCCCCGATGCAGAGGATGAATTGTTCCCCATCAGTCCCACAAAAGCCACTGAGACCCCTTTTTTTCTTCTAGCTTCATTTTATGGGCATGAACAACTCCTACCCAGGTTTTTCCGTGAAAAGGGAGCATTTTTTAAGAGCAGCCCATGTTTGAGGGACATGATGCTGCTCAGATGTGCTGATATCTCAGCTCTCCAAAGGAAGGGCTATTAAGGAGATAAGGGACTGGGAGAACACTCTCTCTGCGGCGCTAAAGAGCGGAGGAGGGAGATAACTCAGAGCTCTGCTAAAGCCACCAAACACTCTGTGAATAAAACTGTTGGAGGAATCAGTTTTCCTCGCTGCAGCCATTGTGTTTTCCTGAGGGTGATGATGTTTATCCCTTGGCTCCATTCCCACAGCTCAGACACGTCCAAGGCTCCCCCAGGGCCCCGTCCAGGTTTCAAACCCACCGTCCTACACATCAGGGACCTTCAGCTTGGACAACAGGAGGAATTTCTTCCTGGAAAGGGTGTCCAGGCATTGGGAGGGGCTGCCCTGGGAGATTTGGGGTCCCCATCCCTTGAGGTGTCCAAGCACCGAGGTGGCACTCAGAGCTCTGGGCTGGTGACAAGGTGGGGATGGGGCACAGGTTGGACTCGATGGCCTTGGAGGGCTTTCCCAGCCTTCATGATTCTTTTCCCAACCTTCATGATTCTGTGATTCTGTTGAGTTCATCCCACCCAGTGGCTGCAGCGCCCACAAAGGCACCACCAACTCATCCCAGGGGTCAGCCAGTGCCACAGCGCTGGTGTTTTCTGCCCAAGCCGAGCCCTGTCCCGCTTTTCCCTTTCCAGGGAGTCCCACAGCAAAGCCCAGAGCATGTGGAGCATGCGGAGCACTCCGGGACACCCCCAGCTCTCTGTGCCCCCCCAGCTCCCAGCCTGAGTGTGGAGCCAGCTCCACTGCCAGTTATCTACAGAGCTCCGTGGGCCACATCCAGCACGCCTGCATCAGCCCCCAAGCTCTTAATGAGATTACAAAGTTTATTTTAGTTGAGAAAGACACCAATAAAAAGGATTTAAAAATCCCTCGGAGTCTCGCCATACCCCAGAGTGCTCGGCCAGTGGGAGAGCTCCTCCAGATCCCGCGTTTGTTTTCCTTTCAGAGCAGCTGAGGCTGCTGCCTCTCGCATTCCCGTGCATTAGCAGCCTCTTCCCAGGTTGACCCCATGTATTATGGATGTGCTAAAATCTTCATGTTCTGAATAGGAGCTGCATTATTCATGGCTCTGCTTAGAGTTTGTCTTTAAAAGCCCTGCAGCCTTTTAATGAAATGCTCTGATTTTAACAGCAGCCAAGACCAGATACTTTGCTTTAAATTTTTTAAAAGTCATCTCTGTGGATTTTTCCCCCAGTTCTCCCCCTCTCTTTGAAGGCTCAAGGCCACTCAGAAGACGGGATGGTGGTGGGGGACAGAGGGGGATGAGGAGGTGTCAGGGCTCAGGGAGGAGAAGAGGGGATGTGCTGATGGCCCCAAGCCTGCTCCAGCCCCAGAGGTGAGGTCAGGGGTGCTGGATATCCCCAGGTCCCCGGGGTGAGCAGGTGCTCCATGGGACATCAGGGATCCACAGAGTGTGGCACTGAGCCTCTCCCACCCTGGGCAGTGGAGCTGCTCCTGATTTGAGTGACATCAAGGTTTCCTTGGAACTGCAAGGAGGGAAAAGGGGAAGATGGAGGGGGCAGCACCACCTGGGCCCTGTGGGCTGAGATCACAGTTCAGCGTGGAAGGTGCAGGCAATAACTGGTGGGTGGGATGGAGGCTGTGGGGAACTCCACTGAGAAATTCCTGAGGCTGGCAGGAGCTGGAGCAGAGCCAGCATGGCTCTGGGAGCAGGGAAGGAGCTCCAGAGGCTCTGCCTGGGAACAGCACCACAGAGCAAACGCAGCCCCTGCATGGGCACAACCCCAGCCGGGTCCCGGGGCTGCCTCTGCCTCCACCTGCAGTGAATTTGGCCTAATGACTTAAACACAGATCCCGTTTCCAGGCAAACATCCCAAGTGTTCTGTCCCTGGTGGCAGGGAAACTCCTTAAATCAAAGCAGAGCAATCCGATAGCCGGGGCCGCAGCTCGGGCCTTTATTGATCACATCTGGGATGGGGCTGGGCTGAGACTGGGACTGGGATGGGACTGGGACTGGGATGGGACTGGGATGGGACTTTGTGGGGCTGTGCACTGGTGCCCTGAGGACACACTGCTCTGCTGCCCTGTTGGAGCCCTGGCCCTGCAGCCCCTCATGCTGACCACTGGAAGGAGAGAGAAGAAATGCTGGAATTTCTGACAGCTCCCGCCTTTCCGAGCCCAATGCCACGGATTCCTTTTGTCTCTGCAGTTCCCAGGAGCTTCAGAGCACACTGAATGCCGTTGTTATTGTTTGGTAGGGTTTTGTGCTAATTCCTCGTTACCTCTGAGACTTGGGCATAGAAAAGTTGGGAAAAAGCAAAATGATTGGAGGAATTTCCCTTCCTCTGCTCTCCAAATGCAATTAAACACCAAGGTCCCCTCAGCGAGGGGCTGTGACGTGGTGCTGGCAGTGCAGGGCTGGGGTGGCTGCTTCCCACCCAGGCTCATTCCTGAGCTGCTCCTGGTAACTCCTGGGAGTCAGTGCTGTGGGACACACCAGCAGTGGCAGGGGCCCACTGCGCTCTCTGCCGAGCCTCAGTCACTCTCCGGGGTCAGATCCCTCTCTGCCGGGGTTCCAGCTCTGTGAGAGAGGTTTTTGGGGCAATCACTGGTGATGGACACCCTGCCAGCACCTTGGAGGAGCAGGGAAAGGTGGGATGGAGCACTTGGAGGGGGAAGCAGTGCCAGGCTGCCTGGCTGAGCTGGCCTGGACGGCTGAGCCCAAAGGCAGGTGCCACAGCAGCTCCAGCATGGCAGGACAATGCCACTGTGCCCCAGACCGTGTGCCTGCGTGCAGAGCAGCCCTGCTTGGGTGCCAGTTCCCTGTATCTCAGCAGGTTTATAGCCCCATCCCTGCTCCTGGGACCTCCACACTCCTCATCCTCCCTCTGCTCACTCAGGAGGCTCCGAGAGCAGCGGGGGCACATCCGTGGTGTCCCCTTTGGGAGGGTGGGCTCCTCCGTGTCCCCTTTGGGAGGCAGGGCTCCTCCGTGTCCCATTGTTGTGTCTGGAAGCAGGTCAGCCCCGGTTTCCATCAGATCACATTTCCAGGCCAGCGCTGCCCGCAGCCCTGCCATTCATGCTCCATTGGAGAGCCGCTGCTGCCTGCACAGGGATGAAGTGATGTCTTAATTCATTGCACATTCTTAAATAAAGGAGAGGGAGAGAAAGGGGAGCGGCTCAAGGTCAGCACTCGTTGCTGCGTGAGATTCCTTCAGCAGATTGTCTAAAATAGCCTGGAAAAAAATAAATAAAAGCAAATTGATGGACACGCTATATTGAGGCGATGGGAAGTGAAGATGAAAAGAGAAGTGCCAGCTTGACTGCCAGCTTGGTGTGAGAATAAAACCTGCAAAAATATTCTCAATTGGTATTTTAATGGCTGACCTGAATGCTTAAAAAAACCCAGATTGCTGACTTGAGCCAGGCAGATGCTGAAGCCATTTGTGCATGGATAACACTGGGAGAATCCTTCAAAAATATTTAATGATCAATCTCTCCAATTCTGGCTGGAGCTGACCAAATTGATTTGAAATCAAAAGAAAGGCTCTCCATTACTTCCTCAGATCAGGACCCTGAAGGCATTTAAGAGGCTTTGTTTTGTTTTGTTTTCCACAGATATTCCTGGGAGTACTTTGAGGGGATGGTAATTGGAATTGGTGGTGGAAGTTGGAATTTGCAGACTGTTGGTTTGATACCTTTGACCTTAAAGCCCCTTGACCTTAAATCCCACCCTTTACCATAGGCAAGGACACCTTCCCCTACCCCAGGTTACTCCAAGCCCTGTCCAGCCTGGCCTTGGACACTGCCAGGGATCCAGGGGCAGCCCCAGCTTCTCTG
>NW_005054456.1:522871-542926 GCF_000277835.1 Geospiza fortis
CCATCCCTGCCCTCTGGCAGTGGGAGCCATTCCCTGTGTCCTGTGGCTCCATCCCCTGTCCCCAGTCCTTCTCCAGTTCTCCTGGAGCCACTTTGAGCTCTCCCTGGAACCTTCTCTTCTCCAGGTGAACACCCCCAGCTCTCCCAACCTGATTCAAGAGCAGAGGGGTTTGTGCTGTTTTAATGAGTTGCAATTATTATTTCATCCTTTTAAAATAAGCATTTTTTAAAAATACACTTAAAAAAAAAAGGAAAAATATTGCTGGGACGTGATGGAATTATCCCAGTAGGAATTACAGCTGACCACCCTGGAAATGCTGAGTGGAACAGAGGCTGGATGGGGTCAGATTCCCCCTCCCAAAGCCAGGGTCTGTTTTTTCCAGGTGTGAGCAGAGCAGCCCCAGGGGGATGAAGAAGGCACCAGACATCCCTCACATCCTCTGAGGTGAATTCCCAGCTGGACATTGGCCCCTGTCCCCTCTTGGGAGCCACTCTGGGACTTGTTCCAGTGCAGGTCCTGCCCCTGCTGTGCTCAGGTGTCACAAACAGTGTCAGCAACCATCCCCAGAGCACCTGTGTGACAAACATGAAACATTCCCTGGCTGCTCGTGCTGGGATGTGACACAGCAGGGGAGCTGGAGCTGCCTGCAGAGAGGGAGAGCCACACTGCCAGGAGAGACAGGCAGAGCAACTGCTGCCTTTTTGTCCGAAACAGGAATTTATGGCTAAAAACAAAATGTGGCTGAGATAAATAAAGATGAGTTAAAATGTAGGCAGCTGCCACCGAGATCTGTCCTGCAGGCAGATCCTGAGCCTGCTGACAGCTCCCTGGCACAGAGAGGCTCCAAAGCAACAGCACCTACAGTGGCTGGGAATGAGAGATCCTGGGATGTGCCCGGGAGTTCCTGACCCCTCAGTACCTCGGGGAGCAGGGATTGAGGTGTGACAGCAGGAGCCCAGCTGTGTGGGCTGGGGGCAATGCTGAATCATGGAATCCCAGAACCACTGAGGTTAGAAAAGTTCTCCAAGATCATAAACTCCAACCTGTGCCCCATCCCCACCTCATCACCAGCCCAGGGCAGAGTGCCAACTCCAGTTCTCCCTTGGACATCTCCATGGATGGGGACTCCAGACCTCCCTGGGCAGCCCCTTCCAGTGCCTGACCCTTTCCATGAAGAAATTCCTCCTCATCCCTCAGCTGAAGGGGTCTCTCATGGCACTGCCCAGCCACCATTCCCACTTTGGCTCATGGAAGGATCTTGATCACAACCAGCCACACAACAGCTCACACTAAGCCAGGGCTGGAGCTGCTCAATCTCTGCTCCCTGGCTTCCCTCTGGATCCTGCTCCTGCCCTACCACAGCCTCTGCTTTTCTGGAGCAGGATTATTCCCCCATGGATGTGAGTTCCTGCCAGCTCTGCCACTCACTGACCGAGTGCTGCCACACAGATATCCCAGGATTTAAAGAATTGGCAATTCTGGGTGCCCAGTTTGAGGCAGGGGAAGGTTTTGTTTGCACATGGCCTTTTCTCTAACAGCCTGGTTGTTCCAAACTTGGCTCCTGATGGCTTTCCCTGGAGCCAGGGACATTCAGCACGCCTGAAGTCAGCTCCCAGGATCTTGGATTTGGATATTTAAGGCACAAGGCTCACAGGAGATGTTCTGTCACCAGCAAAAATCGAGGCTGGGGACACTAGCAGACTCATGGTCTGAGCTAGGGACTGCACCCCAGAGAGATGCTGGCATGCCTGAATCCCAAATCCATCTCCCATCCTTCCTTTTCCTGCTCCAGAGCCCCCAGCCTGATCAGGATTTTAATGGCAAAAATACAGCAAGTTTTGATGAGCTGTCCTTGCTCATGGCTCAGCGCGTGGCCAAGCCCAGCCGTGTTTTCCAAACAAGAGGACACAAAGGGCATTCCAGGCACAACAACCTCCTCCCAGTTTGGGAGCTCCTGCTGTAAAGAGACCTGGGGAAGAGTAGGAGCATCGTAAAGAACCATTTGCCAGAATTCAGCACATTTTTTCATTCCTGGGAGCAGATTTCAGCATTTTGGCTGAAACTTTGCAGAGTGATTTCGCTCCAGGCAGACACCGGCCCGGAAAATTTCATCTCCAGCCATTCCAGTTTGGCAAAGCTGAGAGCAACTGCAAACACAGCCCTGTAATGTGTGGAGTGGGAGCAGCCCAGGAACCAGCCCTGCACCCTGCACCCCATTCACTCCTCTCCTTCTGTAATTATTTGCTTAATCACAGCACACTTTTAATCCTGTGCCCTAATTAATGTGCTATTAAGAGCCGTGCAGGCCATAAACCTCCCCGTGGCATGAGCAGGATCATTTGCATTTGAGCTCGTTCTTTTCAGCCCAGGATCTTGAAGCACTTTGTGAAGTAGAGATCATTAACCCCAGGTTCCAGCTGGCGAGGCCCAGACAGAGGGGATGTGACACCAATTGTCCCTCTGAGCACCGATGTCCTTGTCTGGCAGATCCCTGGGATATCCACGGGAATGCACAGTCTGGGAGTGCTGCTGTGCTGGGGGATCCCTGGAGTGCTCAGCTCAAGCACCACCTCTCTGTGGATGCTCTCCCTGTGCTGGTTGCTGTCACCATGGAGAGTGATGCTGGCATTGTCCTGCCCATGGAGAACAAGGGTGGCACTGGGATGGCAGGGGAAGAGCAGAGGTGTTGCGTCTAGAGCTGGGAACAGGGACAGCAGGACAGCAGGACAATGGTCCAACATCCCTCCTGATGGTTCCTGGGCTGCAGGAAATGCTGGCCCTGCTCCGGGATGGGCTCTGGGTGCTCGCCAGAGGCTCCCGGTGGATGTGCTCGCTCCAGGGCTGTTTACACAGGTGCTGCTTTGGAAAGCAAATGCTGCTGTTTATAAAATACTTTGCATCCATTTCCCGAGGAGCAGCAGAGCTGAGCAAGGTGGATGAGCCCTGGCAGTGCCCATGTCCTGCTGCCAGCAGCTCCCAGTGTCCCAATGCCACGGCTTTGGCACATCATCCCTGCAAACCCTGCTGTCCCTGATGGGCTGGAGATGGATCCAGGTGAAAACAGAGATCAGCAAAACTCTCCCAGGCCCTGCCTTAAAAAAACTCTACTGGAGACAAGGACAGTTTCCCATTTTTGGTCTGTCTGGGTAAAGACAGCCAGAACTGTTTGGAATCAGCAAGAGGAATCTTCACTTCCTCTGGGCGTGCCTTCCATGACACCCCATGAGCTTTGGGGTGCACACAGATTGCAGGTTATTCCCCTAAATACTTAATGCAATCATAGAATTCCAAAATGGTTGGGTTGGAGGGGAAATTAAAGCTCATCTGGTTCAAATCCCCAGAGCAGTGATCCTTTCCATTATCCCAGGTTGCTCCAAGCCTGTCCAGCCTGGCCTTGGACACTCCCAAGGATGGGGCAGGCACAGCTTCTCTGGACAACCTGTTCCAAATTCCTGCAGAGGGGAGGGGAGGCTGCTCAGCCTCACTGCAGCCCAGGGCCTGGCTCTCCTTGCTGAGCTGGCTCAGGGTCGTTTGTCTCCCCCAATGTGTCTGGGTTTGATCAGCCCTTCCGTCCTGGAGCTCAGAGACTTCCCCCGATGACAGTCTCGTCAAAACCATTCCATTTCCACACAGCTCCTCGGCTTTGACAGCTCCACATTTTCTGACAAAACCCAAACCAAAACAAGGCGCTCTTGGAAATCTCTCAAGCAGCTGCAGGGGAATGCTGATGAGGTTGGACACATTTGGGTGAGAAAAGGCATAGGCAACAACCCTCAGCTTTCCTTCTTTGGTTCCCGAGGATTTGATTTCAAAGCATGGACAGAACCGCCTCGCCCCGGGTGACACAGAGCCACCTTCACACCATGTGGGGACCACCTTGGGCACAGAGAATGACAGTGGTGACAATTTAGAGAGGAAAATCAGAGGCTCTGGGCACCAGAGTGTGTGGAGGAGGTTCACTGTGGGAAGAGTGACACGGCTGCAGTGTGTTCCCATCCTCTCTCCAGCGCCATCACTTCACACCCCTCATTCTCCCAGTAACTGGCCAAGAAATATCAGTTATTTCAACCCCTCTTGCTTTGTAATATTTTTCCTGTGTAACAGCAATCTTCTTGCCCAAAATCTGAAGGTCATTCACAGCTGAGCTGTGTTGACTCCATTTTTCCAACAGTCAGGAGCCTCTTCTGGTCTTTTCTCGGCAGCTTCTTCACTCCTCCTGCATCCTTGGTCCGGAAAATGAGATTTCACTGAAAAACCTCCAGCCCTGCTCATCTGTGAGGGACACAGGTGTTTCTCTGTTTCACAGGTTGCTATGCAAAGAGAAAGAAACAAAAAAAACCTGATTTTCAGAATGTAATTTTGGTTAAACCCCACTAAGGGTTGTGTTTATAAAACAATCCTTGGGCTTATTTGTCTTAAATGAGCCCCAAAATATTTATCATAGTTTGCCCAGTCAGCCACTGGGATGAGGAAAGGCAGAACTGGGAGGATGGGGAGGGACCACCAGCAATGGGAATTGAGTCCAGCAGCAGGACTCTGCCCTGAGAATCTCCTCTGGGGGCTCCTGTGAATTCTCAGGGCCAGCGCGATAAATTGAATTATGGAACAATTTGGGATGGTTTGGGTCGGAAGGGACCTTAGAGCCCCTCTCATTCCACACCCTGCCATGGGCTGGGACACCCTCCACTATCCCAGGTTGTTCAAATCCCTGTCCAGCCCAGCCTGGGACACCTCCAGGGATGGGACAGCCACAGCTCCACGAGCTGGGATTTGTTCTGGGCATTCAGCCTGGCACCCACAGCAGCCCAGATGTGGCTTCTCCAATTCTCCACTGTCCAATTCCAGCTGGGAGCTGCCCCAGGGGCTCTGTGCTCCTACAGCTGATGCCAGGAACGCCTCTTCAGCACTCTGCTGACCCCTGTATCCCATCCCTGCCATTCCTTGTGGATCCATCGGTGCCAGCAGGAAGGCAGAATTCCTGCGTGGAGCTCCTCATCCTCGCTGGGAATCCTGCTGCAGGCACGGCACGGCACGGCGCAGCTCCCAGGCAGGGCAGCTGCTGGCGGACACAAAGGAATTCACCAAAATTAGTGGATCCGCCACCTCTGAGGGGGTTCGAGTGTGCAGCAATTATCTCCTGAACCACCCGTCCCACCTTCCTCTGGGAATGCCCCCAGGCGCCGCCTCGCAGCGAGGGCTAATGAGTGGATTATTGCAGCATTTTAAAACTCAGCTGTTTTGTAAATTGGGATTATCCAGTGAAACCAAGAAGACTTTCAAGAAGGAGCAGCCCTCCACCCCCTCCTCGCTCTCTGCAGTGCCTGTAGCAGCAGCACGGCCACGGGGAAGGGCTCACTTTTTAAACTCTCCATCTCAAACGCTTCCTTCTCAATCAACATCAAGCCTCTCCCTCCTGCTCCACTTCTCCAGTGCCAGGGAGCTGCACTTCTCCCTGTCCCCGTCTCCCACTGAAAACATGGCAAATCCAGGCAGTTCTGAATTGCCAGAGATCTGTGAGCTTTAAGATTCCTTCCAACCCAGAGCATCCTGTGATTCCATAAATCAGTGTGGGGGCTCCCAGACAGCCCCTCAGCCCCTGGCCCCGGTGTCAGAGCAGGGTGGGACAGCCAGGGAGCCACCCCAGAGCCCTGGGCAGGGCCATCCGGGCGAAAGTTGGGAGATGTGGCTGGGAGTTTGCTGGCAGCATCTTCCCAGACCCAAAATATGTTAATGAAATATTTCAGTTTCGATGAACTGGCATTTTCTTTCCAAGTAAATTTCCCCCAGCTTTAGCTGGGAGCAAGTCCAGATCCCACAGCCCTCCCCTCCCCACACTGCTCCAACCACCAGCAGGGCTTGGCTGAGCCAGGTCCTGCACCCATGGCTGTCACCTGCCCCCCTGGCCAGGCTGGGATGTGTGAATGACAGATTTGAACCTGTGCTGGAGTCAAGCTTTGGACAAAATCCTCTGCCTGCTCCCAGAATCACCCCAAATAATTTGCTTTCCCAAGCCCTGTAAACCGGGATATTCTAATAACACTTTGGGGGAGAATTTCACACACACCAAAGGGACTGGTTGCCCCTTAATTCTTCCAGGAATCCATTTTTTGCAGGATTTTTTCTTTTTTTTTCTGAGCAGCACAGAGAGCTGTGTTCATCCTGTGGGGCTGAGGCACAGGGTGACCCCCAGCCCAAAGATTCTGATCCTAAACCCAACACAACCTGACCAGTGGGGTGAAACTCATCCCCCTCCCCAGAGCCCTGGCAGAGCAGCACAACAAAGGCGGAAATCCAAGGAGGTTCTTTGGAAAGCTGTTTCCATTTTCTGGAGCATTGTTCCGTGGGTATGAAGCGGAGCTGTTTCCCTGGGGTTCATCCCAGCTGAAGCCCAGGAACAGCGGATTTTACCATAACGGGATGTGCCTGCAGACCCTCCCGGCACAGAGCAGCCCCAGCCCAGGAAATCTGGGATTTCCTAAAGGGAATGGATTGTCCTTGTCTGGGATGGTCCCTAATTTGCCTTGGGCATTGAGCGAGGAGGTCCCAGGGGACACTGTGCCCTGAGGGCTCCTCAACTTGCAAAGGTTTATTTTAAGCCAAAGATTTAAAGGCCACCAAAATTATTCAGCATTTCCCTGGCTGGGTGTGATGCCAGCCCCCGTCCCGACCAGCACATTCTCTCCCTGATTTTCCAAAGCCTTGTGCCTCCAGGGGTGACACTGTCTACAGGTCCTTGAAAATGTCACAGTTCTGCCTCCTCTCATTTGCTTCTCTTCCTTCTTCCAGGAGGGAAAGGAGGAGGGAAAACCCCTCAGGTTGCCCCTGAAACCCCTCCTTGATGTGTCCGTGCTCCCATTAGCTCGGTCCCCCCCCACGATGCCGTCGGGAGCAGGGTCGCCTTTGGCTCCCTTTCATCCCCTCTGTGACATTCAGGCTCTGCCGTGAGGGGCAGGCAGGATTTCCATTTGGAAGGATTTCCATTCTCAAGGATGCCGCCGAGCCCCCGGGGGCCTGCCATTAAAAAGAAGAGAAAAAAGGCAAGCCCAGCCTTCCTGGCTCTTTCTTTTCCCTTTTTCCCCCCAGTCAGAAGTCCCTAATTGGCCTGAACTCTGTGGGTGTCACGGGGGGCCCTCCTGGACCACCGACCCCAAACGAGACCCCGGCTCATCAGCTGTGGAAGGAGAGGCTGGAGCTGCTCATCTTCCCTCCCTGCTCCCACCAGAAACGCTGATTCCTGCAAAGCTGCGACAGAAAAATGTGGAATAAATAATTGCAAGGATCTGAAAAATGTTATATTTGTGGCAGGGAATACATTTGGGGAAAGGGTGAAAAATAAATAAGAGGGAAAGGTTTTGAACTGATGAAGAAAACAGGGTCTGGTCAGAGCATCCCAGAGAGACCCCATTTGCCATTAGTGGGGAAAGCAAATTGCAGGCTAATTGCTGGACTTGGAAAGGGGATTTGCAATGTAGGGAACAGGATCTGGGTCATGATTGCTGTGTTCTGGGCACAAGTGAGCACTGGAGGGAAGCTGCTTTAGCCATCAGGTGTCCATTAGGGGTTGGGGGCAATGGGGATTTTGGGATGTGGCATCACCCTGGCAGCAGTTGTGGGACAGGGCAGCTCCTCCTCCCTGCTCTGGACTGGGACCACGTCCCACAGTGGCAGCTGTGACCCCACTCCATGCCAGGCTGGAGCAGCTGATGGTCCTGCAGCCTCACCCAGCACCTCCAGCTCCTCGTTCCAGTTCTCCCAGCACCGCTTCCTGCCCTTCCTGGAGTGATGGGGTGTTCGGGACTCTTCTCACCCAAAGCTGACCAAAACACTTCACCACTGGAGATGCTCTGGCCTGGGGGGAGTGCCAGGGGTGGAATCATCTTCCCTAGCATTGCCTTGTGGAAAGCATCTCCATGGGAATGGCGATGGAGAAGGGAGGGGACAGTGGGACTCAGGGACAGTGGGACACAAGGACACAGGGACACAAGGACACAGGGACAGTGGGACACAAGGACACAAGGACACAGGGACACAAGGACACAAGGACACAGGGACACAAGGACACAAGGACACAGGGACACAAGGACACAAGGACACAGGGACACAAGGACACAAGGACACAGGGACACAAGGACACAAGGACACAGGGACACAAGGACACAAGGACACAGGGACACAAGGACACAAGGACACAGGGACACAAGGACACAAGGACACAGGGACACAAGGACACAAGGACACAGGGACACAAGGACACAAGGACACAGGGACACAAGGACACAAGGACACAGGGACACAAGGACACAAGGACACAGGGACACAAGGACACAAGGACACAGGGACACAAGGACACAAGGACACAGGGACACAGGGACAGTGGGACACAGGGACACGAGGACACAAGGACACAGAGACTCAGGGACACAGGGACACAGGGACAGTGGGACACAGGGACACAGGGACAGTGGGACACAGGGACACAGGACACAGGGACACAGGGACAGTGGGGCACAGGGACACAGGGACAGTGGGACACAGGGACACAAAGACACAAGGACACAGGGACACAGGACACAGGGACACAGGGCTGTGGGAGCAGCACAATCCAAAGAGTGGGTGCACCAACTCTTTCCTGCTCTCCCTGCTTGAAGGCAGAGAGAGAAATAAAGGACAGAGAGGAGGAAATAAAAGAAGATGAAGGACAGAAAGGGAAGAAGGTAGGACAGGTGTTTTCCACTGAGCTATTTTTGGGAGGCTCGGGGCATCTCAAACAGGAACAGCCCATCACATGCAGACCCTGGTACCTGGTGGCTCTTGGAGGATGTTGTTTGAGCGCAGATGGTCCCCAACTCTTGGTGGGGTCAGATCATCATGGTGGGGAAAGAATCCCAGAGGCTGAATTCACTCACTGCCCAAACCAGGACACCCTGTGTGTTCCAGCTGGGAAAGTGATGAGAAATTCCAAGGATCCTGAAAGCCAGCCCCAGCTGAGCACTCCCAGGAGGTGTCCTGAAGGCTCCCCCCACCAGCCCACCCAGATTTCATTCCCAACAAGCAATTCCCACCCCCAACCCAGGCACCAGGAGCCCTGGGATGAGGCACACACGGTGCTGGAGCTGAACACCCCCACAGGCAGCCAGGAAAAGGAGCAGTGTCACCCTCGGAGGCTGGCACCGTGCTGTGTTTCATAGTAACGAGGAAATATTTTATGCATCAAAAGTAATGTTTTGGCAAGATCCTTCCCAGGCACTTGTAAGTGCTTATCACGGTGTGGGAGCCTGGATGCTCCAGGCCCTTGGACTCAGATGCTCTTTGTTCTTGTACAACCTGATGTAGGTGCTGCTGCAGAGAGAAAAATAAACACTAAAATCGGAATAAACACCCCGTTGTCTGCTGCCCCCACCAACTGTGTCTGTTCCTAAAATAATTGCGTCTGTGGTAAACGCTGACTAATTAATGTGCACATATTTAGAAGAGGATTAACATCAATAATAATCAATGCAGATCTATTATGGTTAATTACGGATGTGGATCTATTGCATAGCTCCTAATCTTCTATAAATATGGTTTTTATAATCACTTTGTTAGCAGGTATCTAAAGCAATGCAAAGAATTTGCAATACAAGTTTAGAGCCTGGCTCTGTTCCAGCTCAGGTAATTACACCCTGGCTCGGTCTATCCCTCTGCAGCTCCCCCGGGAATATATTTATTTTTAACTTCTTACCCAGAACTGTCTCATGTCACTGAGGGCCGTGTGCTGTGTGACACCACAAAGGGCTCAGAGCACAGGGGGGATGTGGGATCTCTCTGGGTGAACCTGAGAACAAGCTGGGTGTGTTTAGTCCATTACAGCTTGGGATTAGGTTGCTATTAGTCTCTACAGAACATCAGGAACAGCTCTTTAGTCTGGGGAGAGAGGCTGATAAATAACAAGGAGGATCTGAGAGCTCTGTTGGATGAAACCCTCCTCTCTGTGTGTCTGGGCTCCTCACTTCTCCACAGCCACTGATCTCCATGGGGACCAGTGCTCAAATCCTGCTGGTGCTGCAGCTCAGGTGGGGCTGATCCATCCCAGCACCCCAGCAGGGCTTGGTGCACAGGGATCCCAAGGAGCCCTCAGCTCTGGGGGATGCTCATGGAGCTGTGGGAAGGGGCAGTGGGAGCTCTACAGAGCCAGTGGGGTGTGGGGTTTGGGCTGGAGGAGGAAAACCCCAATCCAGCAGCAGGAAGCGTGGGAGCTGGGTGAGCAGTGGTTCCCTCTCACCTCTGCCCAGGCTGCTGAGCTGCTCCTGGAGTTTGGAAGCACCAGCCTCCGTGGGTTTCTTTTTTTTTTTTCCCTTTTTTTTGGAGCAGTGACCTTGGGAAAAGTGATCTGGGGTGGGAGCTGTCACAGTGTGAAAGGGAAAGATGTGACAGCTGCACAAACCTCAGGCGGTCCGGGAGGCTCAGGAAGCAAAAAACAACATCCATGTTTCACCACAGCCCCAATTACAACAGGGTTAAGTTTGGCACTTCAGCAGTCAAAACATCTTCCCAAAGTCTCCTCAGGCTGGAATCCCCCTCCAAGAGCCATGGGAAGGAGGACTGGTAACCCAATCTGCTGCCCCAGATTATACAGTGTCCAAGCATTTAATTGAGATTAATCACTTCTTCCCCCATGCCCAGAAATACCTTTCATGTCTGGAACACTCTTCCCCATCCTCAACCACTTGAACTTTGAGACTTGTGGGCGATGGAGATGGAGGGGGAGAGGGCAGGGTGGGATCCATCAGCCAGGCAGCCCTTCCTGAGTGTCCCATGCTGGTCTAGAGGGTGAGACACCACCCAGGAGCCCCGAGGGAGCAGCTTCTCTGCCTCCCTCCCACCACGTTGTGCCTCACCCCCCAGAGGCCCGTGGTGTGACACTGATCAATGGTTTGATCATTGGAAACCCCAGCTCGTGTGACCTGCTCAGGCGCTGTGGTAGCAGCAGGACAGGTGGAGAGGGTGACCTGAAATCTGGCAGTGTTTTATTTCAACCTAAACCTGAAATCTGGCAATGTTTTATTTAAACCAAAACCTGAAATCTGGCAGTGTTTTATTTCAACCTAAACCTAAAATCTGGCAGTGTTTTATTTAAACCTAAACTTGAAATCTGGCAATGTTTTATTTCAACCTAAACCTGAAATCTGGTAATGTTTTATTTAAACTTAAACCTGAAATCTGGCAATGTTTTATTTAAACCTGAACCTGAAATCTGGCAGTTTTATTTAAACCTAAACCTGAAATCTGGCAGTGTTTTATTTCAACCTAAACCTAAAATCTGGCAATGTTTTATTTAAACTTAAACCTGAAATCTGGCAATGTTTTATTTAAACCTGAACCTGAAATCTGGCAGTTTTATTTAAACCTAAACCTGAAATCTGGCAGTGTTTTATTTCAACCTAAACCTGGGCTCAGCAGTGCTGAATTAACAGCTGCACTCGATGATCTCAAAGGTCTTTTCCAACCTGAATTATTCCATGGTTCTCTGAACCATCCCTCCCTGCTGCCACACAGGAGACAGCACAATTCCACCAGGCAGCTCTGGGGAGGTGAGGAACCCTCTCAGCTGCCAGGGGCGATAATTCTCCTTCCTTCAGCAATGGGAGTGAAGCAGATGTGGGGTTTCTTGTAATTCTCCAGGATTTGGTAATGTTTGGTAACATGCAACAGCCTGAAGCACTGGGGTGGTTTCCCAGCCTGGAAGAGGTGGGAATCTCCCTGCAGTCA
Organism: Geospiza fortis; assembly: GCF_000277835.1. Lineage (NCBI taxonomy): Eukaryota > Metazoa > Chordata > Aves > Passeriformes > Thraupidae > Geospiza > Geospiza fortis. The sequence continues at coordinate 534,620 of NW_005054456.1, forward strand.
TCATGAGTGAGGTATGTGTGACCTTGCTTGTCTGTTCCTTCGTGGGGCTGGCAGGAGAGATGCCCACCCCAGGCAGTCTGGGTTGGGGTCAGGAACATCCCTATCACATGGATGGGGACACAGGGCATGTCCTGGGACATGGGGCAGGGAAAAGCAGCCTGGACAGAGTGGGATGGTGAGGGCAGCCTGGCTTCCTGCTCCAGGAGGTTCTGGGGCTGCTGGGCTGGGCTGGGTGACAGTAAGGGACACGGAGGTTCCTGCTCCAGGAGGTTCTGGGATTGCTGGGCTGGGTGACAGTAAGGGACACGGAGGTTCCTGCTCTGCTCCAGAAGGTTCTGGGATTGCTGGGAGGCTCAGCAGGCCGTGCTGCTGGCACAGCCATGCGTGCAAGCTTTGCTTTTCCATTTTAACCTAAAGACCCGAGGAGATTGGGTTCCAGCTGACAAGCCATAAAAGCTGTCGTGTCCTGTATCACAGCAAACATCTGCCAGAGGCATGGCTCCCAGCGGGATCCGCGCTCCAACACGAGTTCAAGGGCTTTCTGGGGGCTTGCTGGGGGAGAGCACAGGGAGGAAGAGGAGCAGCAGTGCCCCCGAGGTGCTCTTGGCCAAGCACAGAGGAATTGCAGCTTGGGCTGGAGCTGGGGCAGGCTCTGCAAAGGTCAGCAGCATTCCAGCTGTGGGACACCCGCTCTGGGAAACTGGAGAAGGAGCTGGAATGGCTGCTGCAGGACACAGTTTGAGGCAGCTCGTCCCTGCCTTAGGGGGGCTGCTGTGTTTATGGGTTCTGTCCCAGGACAGGATAGGTTTGCACTTTACCAGAGCTCAGAGCCCCTTCTTGGCACCAGCAGTGCTTGGGATCAGGCCTTGGGGCTGAGTGTGGGGGGTTTATGGGAGCAGAGCCCCACAGACTGCTGGGGATGGGAGGGAAGGGTGGGGGAAAGGAGCTGCTCAAACCTGAGCCAACCTTCTCCTTCCTAAAGCAACCCCAATGAAGGGAACTGACTCCCATCCCTCTGCCAGACCTTTCTGCCCTCCCTGGCTGCCCTGTGTGGCCATTTTGGGGGGTACAGGACAGTCACGGGGCTGGAGCACAGGAAAAGTGTCTGGGAGGGGAGGGCTGGTGACCAGGCTGCATCCCAGAGGTGTCAGGGTGGCTGTGTCCTGCTCTGGTGGCACAGTGTCCCTGTCCTGCTCCCAGAGAGCACAGCCATGGGGCTGGACAGAGCATTGCACAGCCCCCAGGGCACTCCAGCCATCCCCAGGCAGTGCAGGCAGCAGCTGCCAGGGAGGAAAAGCCAAAGCAGAGCTGTGTGTGGCAACTGAGAAGGAAATGAGTGTAGAACCTGCAGGACTCACTAATGGCCTCCACCGTGCGCCTCTGCCTCGTACGAGGCCTTCACTGTGCGAGTTTGGACACATCCCATTTCCCACAGACCCTCATTATCCTACTCGTGTTCACCACAGTTCTCCATAAATATTTTATGAGCATCCTCTTTGCAAGGCTTTCGTTTGGATTTGCCCTGTGAAAGCGTCTGCCTGGCAAGGAGAGGAGAGGGGAAATGAATAACAAGAATGATCACGGAGAAGGGTTTGGAGGGGGTGGAGGGGATGGAGGGGAGAAGGAGCCTCTCTCCCTCTCTCTCTCCTTGATAACTGGGCTGCCTCATCTCTGCTCTTGTGTGATAACAGCAGAGCAGCTGCGTCCCTGGGCCGGATCCTTCGGAGCGCTGCTCTCGGGAGCGGTGCCCAGCTGCCTGTGCCACCACCCAGGGGACAGAGCCCAGCAGTGCCGTGTCCTGCCGGGGTTAGGGAGAGGGACAGCGAGGAGAGGAGACAGCCCCAGCATGAGGAGACACGGCCACTGCTGTGCCCTGCTTGGCTCAGGCCCTGGCACATGGGGATGCTTCAGCACTTCCAATCCTGCCCACGCCTGGCAGAGCAGGAGCCCTGGTGCAGCGGGGCACAGGTGTGGGGGGCACAGGTGTGCTCTGACAGGGCACCTCCAACACAGCATCCACACACAGCATCCACACACAGCATCCTCCAACACAGCATCCACACACAGCCTTCCCTGCACACAGAATTCCACATACAGAATTCCACACACAGAATTCCCTGCACACAGAATTCCCTGCACACAGAATTCCACACACAGAATTCCACATACACAGCATTCCCTGCACACAGAATTCCACACAGCATTCCCTGCACACAGAATTCCATACACAGAATTCCACACACACAGCATTCCCTGCACACAGAATTCCACACAGCATTCCCTGCACGCAGCATCCACACACAGCATTCCCTGCACTCAGAATTCCCTGCACACAGAATTCCATACACAGAATTCCACACACAGCATTCCCTGCACACAGCATTCCCTACGCCCACAGCACACAGCATCCCCCATTCCACACACACAGCTTCCCTGGGTCACTGTGCAGGTGGGGACACGTGTCACCAACTCCATCTTGTCCCCCTGGCTCAGGCACGTTGGCCATGGCCCCGTTTGCCTTTGGGACCTGCCCCTGGGTGCTGCAGCCCCGCCATGGGGTTTCTCTCCTCTGGTTTCCGAGGCAGAGTCCGAGCCCATTGCAGCCCACCTCCACCCAGGAGAGCCTCCTGCCTGTCCTTCTGCTTCACAAGCGAGCTGAGGCTGGCTGGGAAGCAAGAATTCCATTTAGGGGAAAAAAAAACAACAAACCCTGAGGTTTGGAAATTGGTTTTCATCATCTTTTTGGAGGGGGAGCGGAGTGCTGATGACACCAAGGCAGGAAGGGAGCTGCTGGCACTGCTCTCCCTCTTTGTGACCATAGCCCTGCAACCCTGCATTTCTGTGGATGAAGGACCTGGGGCAGAGATCAAACCATTCCTGGGCTCTCTCCAGAGAGTTCCATTTAAGGACCTCATAAATCTTCTCAGCTGTCCAATGGGACAATCCTCCCATCCTGCTGGAGGAGCTGCACTGCAAATTCCTCACCAGACAAAGCTTTCCCAGAAAGGGGCTGAGCTGGGCGGGGTTGGGTGAGCTGCATAGGGGGCTGGTGCTGCCCCAGGAGCCACCAAGCCCAGGGGGTGAGGTTTGAGGGTCTCTTTGACCCTCTGGGATTGGAAAATGTCTCTAGTAAAGGAGATAACACAATAGGGATGTTCCAGAAGAGCACCCATACCCAGGACACAGCAAATCCCACTTCCCTCCCCAGCCCTGTAGCCCACATAGCCTCAGAGGCTTGTCAGGAGAGGTTTCCTCCCCAGATTTTCCTTCAGCAGATGCTTTTGTGCATTTATGAATGAGGAGCTGGGCTCACACCCTTCCCTCTGCACAACGGCAGCTCTTGCTGCTGGGGGTTTTCTGCTGAGGTACATTCCTAAATAAATAAATAAAGCAGTTAAATAATTTCCTGTCTAATTGGTAAGAGGATGAAATAAGTGACCTAATCAGCCTTTTCTGTCTCTTGTTTCTGCCTAGCTCTGACCTTACTCAGCCCAGCTTGGCAGTACAGGGAGCCCAGTGTGTGTGGCTGGGTTGGCCCCATTTTCCCTGGAGCAGATATGGGAAGCCTCAGGCTTGTGGGCTCTGAGCTTTCCTCGGCTCATTTCAATCCCATCAACCCTTACCTGGAGCTGCAGAGGCCATAAAGCTTCTCTGTGCATCCCAGTTCTCCGTGTGCAGCTGTTGGGAAGCAGGCCAGCCCGAATGTTTGTTGAGATGCTCCCATAAAGCTAAAAAAGCCTGGAATTACACCAAACCAGGCTGGTCTCCTGTTCCCCAGTGCAGCCAACGCTGGCTCCAGGGTGAGTTGTCAGTGTCCAGCCCTGGATGGTGCAAGGAAACTGCTCCAGGATTTGTTACTGAGCGGGAGGAGAAGCCAGGAACGCTCCTGTCAGGACTGGGCTGGGACCCAGCGTGCAGGAGCACCACCAGAACGAGGCCCTCTGTCCCTGGTAAGAGGAATTTGGTGTTTCCAATGAGCCATCCCTGCTCCCTGTGCCATCCCCAAGCAGCTGCAGGGCTGCACACTTTGGAAGTCCAGCTGATCTCCCAGGGCCACAGCAGGACGGTCCCATCTCTTCCCAGAGAGGAGTTTCTCACTCCTCTGCGTCTCTCCATTGGATTATTTGGATTATTTCCCTGAAATTTATCATCTGTTTTCCTTTCCTCAATTCCACCTTCCTAACTCCACATTCCTTCACCTTTCTAAATCATTCCCCTCCCTTCTGCCTGCTGACACCTCTAAACCAGCTGAAGGTCAATGGTTTGACACCTCTCGCCTGCTTTTCTGCCTCTTCCACCCCAACACCAGCAGGTTCCAGTCCACAGACTGTCCCCATGGGGTGTCCCCCACTCTAAAGCTGATTTTCCCTCCTGGTTCCATGACCCAGCTCCCAGGTGACAGCCCTGAACAAAGAAGCCTTGGGGTGAATTGCTCAGCCTCCTGCAGCGATTTCCCAGTTTTCCAGCAGCTCTGCTGACCTGTTGGCCATGCATAGGTGAGGACATCTGCCACCCCACCCACATGGGCATCCTCTTCCTCTTCCTTCTCTTTCTCGTCTTTTCCTCTTTCTCTCCAGCCCTCCCCAAGCAGTTCCTTGGGCTCCGCTCTCCCCCTGCCTGTCCTGCCCACGTCTCCTCCATCCCTTGGTGTCCGGGGTGTGTTCCCAAATCCTGGCAGGAAAAGTCAGGCAGGAAGAGCTCCGTGCTCCACCTCCGCTGCACCTTCCAGCCCCCCATCCCTCTGAAATTTGTCGCTCTGATCCCGTTTGGACACCGCTAACTCCGGCATCCTCCCCCTCCGCCTTCCCTCTCCGGTGCCTCGCGGTGACTCCCGCAGGCGCTGCCTTATCTCCAGCCCATTTGTTATTCCCATTCCTATTCATCCCGCGTTCCCGGGCTGCTTGTGCCGCGGGAGACAGGAAAACAAAGTCAGCTCTGGCCTCGGGGGACCCCGCGCTCGGCAGAGGGATGCGGAATTCGGAGCAGCTTTCCCCGAGCCTGCACGGCCAGCTCATCTCCCGTGGCTGTCACGGAGGGAGCCGGACTGAGAGCGAGTGGATGCCCAGGAGAACGTCCACGAACCCCTGCCAGCCGCCCTGTGCCCTGCCCCGGGTGTTGTGACACACGGTGACACGGTGACACGCTCCCGAGGTGGCACTGCCGAGCTGGAGGAGCCGACATCTCCTCCGCAGATGGATTTCAGAGCAGGGACCATTCATCACCCAATATTCCTGTATTTATTTGGGGTTGGTCTTGAAGTGTTGTTGCTTTTGACAGCTCGGTCTGTGCTGGGGAGGGACGAGGGGGGGATGAAAGGATGGGGGGCACCATCCATCACCTCCCGAGATCCATTCCTGCATCCATCCCTCAACTGCCCAACCCCACAGGGGACAAGGCTGAGCAGCCAGGACATGGGGGGTGAAATCCCAGATTATCTCGACTCAGAAGGGACCCACGAGGATCTCTGAGCCCAACTCCTGGCCCTGCACAGGACACTCCAACCATCCCAGCCTGTGCTCTGCCCAGAGCAGAGGCTGCCTGCCCTGAGCTCTTCCATCCCTCTTCCTCTTCCCTCCAAGGGCCGATGCCTTAGGGCTGCTTTAGTCTTATCCTTAATAGGAGAAATTCAAGGCTAAGGATGGCTGCAAACTGGAAAACAAATTCCCCAAAAGTAGGGCAGGCCACAGAGCTGAGCCGAGCCCATCGCATTGTCTTCTCTCGGAGAAGTTCACATTTTTTCAGTGAAAAACAAAATTAAAGCAAACAAGTTGTGTTTGTTGGGATTTTGTTCTGGCTGTTGTGTGCCCTGTGCCTGTGTGCATGCGTGGAATCCCTTGCTCCAGCTCTTTTCCCAAGGGAAGCCGAAGTAGGGAAATAAAAACCTAAAGTGTTTTTTTTATCATTGCTGCTCAGAAACTAAACAATTTCAGCTATGCAGGATCCTCACAGAGGAAGGTAATTGAGATCACAGAGGCTTTTTCCCACACAGGCATTTCCATGAGGAGGGTTTGATCCACCAGTTTTAAGAGCTTTGTTTTTAAATATGCTTTTCCTACATGGCAAAAGAACTTTCCCCAAACCAGTGTTTTGCCCCAAACCCTCCTGTTCAAGCTGTCCCCAAGGCCAGGGATGTGCTAACCCAGGTGACTCAGGCTCCTGACAGCCCCACTATCAGGAGCAATGTCACTAATTAAGGTGGAATTATGTGTCTGGTGACCCAACAGAGGAGGAGGAGAAAGAGAGAGAGCTTGGCCTAAAAAGGTGTAAATAAAGGACAACTGGTTTGTGAGACCCAGGCAGGGAATGGTTTGATCAGATCCTAATGAACAAATGGCTCAAAGCACACCTGGAGCTCAGATCCCAGAGACACCAGTGACCAACCCAGCCCTTCAGGGCCACCATGGCACTGGCGGCACCACAAAAGGCCTGGCAGCTTCCAGAGATGCTGATGGGACAGCCAAACCCCACCTTGTGGGACCTCCTGGATGCTTACCCCTTCTCCACTCCCTCCACCCTCCCTCCTCATGAAGATGGACCCGTGTGGATCCATTCATCCATCGAGGGCTTGCTTCACCTCGTCTCTACAAGGAAATCCTGCCAGGCAGGACCAGAGCTGGGCTCCCCATGGCAGCAGTGCCCCACTCCCAACACTTTTTGTGAGCCTCCTGCTTTTCCCCCAGCCCAGACCCGCAGCCCCGGGATGCAGGGAGAGATAAGGCCCTGCTCACGTTACCTGATGCTGCCTTCCTGCCACCTGATAGCATTAATTATGACTTATTCTAATATGAAAGGACCCCTTCAGAAGGCTTCCCCCTGCTCTGCCTCCATCCCCGTGCCCACCACGGGGACCCCCCACCCCTCCCGCCTCCCCTTCCCCAGCCCACGGGACTTCCCAGTTTTCAGCAACACGAGATACAGGAGGCTCTTTGAAAACGCTGCTGGCTGGCAGCTTTCCCACCTCAGTTTCAAATCTCACTGGATAATATTCTCCATATTCCTTTATGGAAACCAGAAATTCTGGCTTGGCCGTGTCTCGGTGTGGCTGTGCTTGTGGTGGGTGTGAGGAGCTGGGGGACAGCAGCAGTGACAGAGGTGACAGAGGTGACAGCAGACACAGCCCGTGCCACTAGCCATCAAATAAGGCCACAGAAGGTGGAGCTGGGGGAAACTCCTCACCCAATTGCAACACCGACCCAACGGGAATGATCTTGTACCCCCCAAAAAAGGGAAAAATCCAACCAAATCCTCCAGGTTTGTTCTGCTGGCTTTGAAGGAAAGCTTCTTGAAGCTCTGTGATTTGGGCTGAAACGATGTTTTCAGGAGAAATTTGCCTGTGTTTAACTCAAGCCCACTTAAGAAGCTTAAAAAGGAAAAGCTTGGAGCGCACGTGGAATGTTTGCTCGATGATTGGAGTAAACGTTTGGGTTGACTTGAGGCAGGTTTTAGACAGGGGGAATTTTTCATTTTGTTTTTCATTTTACTGAGTGCAAGTTTGGGTTTTGTCTGTGTCTCCCAAGTTTCCTGTAAGCCCTGTGGGAAGATGGGCTGCCAAGGGCTGGGACAGCCCCATGCCCCAGTGCAGGGATGGTTATTGAATTCCTACAGTGCCCAGAATGGCCAGAGCCTGCAAATAACCTGATGTGCTCTCCAGCTGCCAGGGATTCCCAGCCTGGGCTGTATGGGATTATCCAGAATGGGAAGGGCTCTGCTGGAGCACAAGGGAATAATCCAGGGTCTCCAGTTCTGGGATCCCTCTGGAGAGGACTGCTTAGAAAAACTCCCTTGTAAATGGGGTGAAAACAGGTTTTGTCCCAGGATGTCAGTGAGGGAAAACCACAAATCTGCTCTCATCTGGTGCTGAAGGCGTGGGAGGGTGACACGTCCTGTGAGGTGACAGGGGGACATCTGTATTTCCATACAATATACAAATGAGCCAGGCATGGGGATAACTGGGTGGGACGCTCTCAGGAACAGGGCAGGCATGGGCAGGTAACAGAGCCATCCCAAGGGAAAATGGGATGGGTATGGAGCTGAGCACAGGGGTAGCAAGAGCTAAAAATGCTCATTTTCAAGCCCCAAAATGTAACTTATCCCCCTGGATAAGGATGGTGCCACTCCAAGGACAGGGACTGATGGAAGGAAAGGACAAGAATAAAGGGGGGCTCTTTGCCCTAAAACACCCTCAAAACCCTTAAAACCTTCATTGTGGCTTGAGTCTGACTCTGCAGAAGCTGCTTTGAGCGGCCAAGTGACAGCAGGGATGGGAAGGATCCTGCCTGAGGGCAGGAGTGGGGGCACAGCCCCAGG
>NW_005054456.1:542938-575464 GCF_000277835.1 Geospiza fortis
AATGCCGGGACACCCATCCAACTGGTGCTGAGAAGGGAATGTCAGCTCAGCTCAGGAATGCTCCCTGCCAGCCCCTGGAGTGGAACTGCCAGGCCTCCCGCTGCTCTTCATCCACAGCACGTTGAGGGGCTAAATGTATTCCCAGCCTAACACAGCATGGGCCTTGCTAATCTGCCCTTCATCACAGGGACACCCAGAACTGGCCCTCTCCATGTCCCAGAGCAGGGTTAACAGCAGGACAGCAGGACAGCAGGACAGCAGGACAGCAGGACCAGGGTCTCCTGTCACCCGAGGATGTGCAGCAGTAATCGGAACAGAGCTGCTTGTCACAGGGAATGAGCTTCCCACCAGCCTGACCTCACCCCGTGCTGGACTGGGGAACAAATTGCATTTGTTAATTTGCAGAACAGTTCTCCTGGTCACTAGTGTGACTCAGGTCCTAATCCTGGGGTGTTTTCATGGAATCCGAGGCTGGTTTGGGTTGGGAGGGACCTCAAAGCCCATCCAGTGCCACCTTCCACTGTCCCAAGTTGCTCCAAGCCCCATCCAACCTGGCCTTGGGCACTCCCAGGGATGGGGACTCCACAACCTCTGTCATTTTCCTTGTGGATCTCAAATCCCCATCCCAGGGCCTGGCTCCTGGATCAGGGCTGTTTGGGGAACAGGGCCAGCGTTGAGCTGGGCCTTTGGAGTCAGTGATGGGACATCACTCCTGTCCCCGTGCCTGGAGAAGCCCAGGATGGCATCAGCCAGGAGGGAGCGAGCAGCACACCGCTCACAGCAGAGCCAGGCACGCACAGGAGCTGCCTCCAACTCACACCCCAAAAGATAAATGACTTCATCCAGCAAAACTGGGCAAGAAATGCTCCCCAGGGGTTCTGGGCAAAGGCTGGATGAGGTGGACATTCCCCACTGAGCCCTTGCTCTGGGAGGAGAGCCCAGCCAGCCCTGTTCCCACATCCCAGGGGAAACAGGAGCCGGGGAAGGGGGAGCCAAGGTGCTGCCTGGTGCTCGGCCACCCGTAGCCAGCGAGTCCCATCTCCCAATCCCTGTGCCTGCATTAGCATTCCCCAAATCCTTTTAACGCGCTGATCTGATAAGGAATCTGCCCGTATTGGATTTTTTTTTCCCTGTGACACATAACCCAGCTGGCTGGGTGGCGGCTCGGGGAGGAATCAAACGGTCAGGAACAAATGAGTAAATCAAGTTACCATTTTACATCTCTTTAAGTTGTTTCCCTCTAAGAGCTCCCCAGATTTTATCTCAGGTAGCTTAATTGGAACAGGAGAGCCGGGGCTCCTCGGAGCGGCCGGGCTTTCCAAGGGAAGGGCAGCCCCCACCAGGTAGGAGGGAGCTTTGCTCGGGAAAGGCAGGGATCATTTATCCACTCTGGTGGGAAGTCTAGCAAACGGCCGGGGGAAGGAGACAGCGCGGGAGCTGAGCGCTGCAGGGACAGGGCTCTGCCTCTTGGGGGTCCCTCAGCATCACCTGCCTGGCACCCTCAGCATCACCTGCCTGGCATCCTCACCTTCACCTGCCTGGCACCCTCAGCATCACCTGCCTGGCACCCTCAGCATCACCAGCTCATCCCTGGCATCCCACAGTGCCCTCCCTGCCAGCATCTGCTGGATGCTTTTGTCTCTAGAGACTCACAGGGCTTCCCCAGGTTTCACCCTACCTGCTTCCATCTCCCTTTTCCTCGTTCCCTGGCATCAGCTGTCTCCAGCCCCCAGAGCCAGAACTCCTGGGAATTTGTGCCTTGGGACTACAAGTTGCTCATCCAAGGAGAACCCAGCAACTGCCGTCACTCCCTGAGCCCCTGGGGGCAGGAGGATGCTCAGGAGCCTTGTCCTGGGCTGCTCCATCCTGCTGCTACCTCGGATGGAGCCCTCAGCAGTTCCCTGGGCTGGGAATCCTGTGCACATTCCCTACCCTCCAGGATAGCACATCACCCCAGGTGTGCAGACACACCCCAGGCTGCCCCAGACTGGGAGAACTGGGCAGCTGCTCTGGGCTTTGCTGTTTTCTGCTCCTGAAGTGTTTCCGTACAGAAATTTGCCCGGATTTCCCTAAACTAAGAGATAATAACCTGAGGAATTCCTAGTCAGGCTTCATTGGCCATGGCATTTCACTGCTCTTTCACAAATCCCTGATGTCTTCCTACCCCAAAACACAGCAGAAACAGAAAACAAATCAATCCACATAACAACAGCATGATCAGCTTTTGTCTGGCCCGGAAGAGAGGAGAGAGAAGGGAAGAGAGGAGAGATGGAGTGATAGGGAGAGAAGGAGAGAAAGTGCAGGGCTGAGGAGGGGCAGCATTTATGGACTGGTTGGAAACCATCAATCACTGTTAGTGCAAGAGGCTGTTTAGAGCTGGTGAGTATTAAATTCCAGCAGAATTTGATGAATAACAGGAGGAAAAACATTCCTGTTGCAGAAGAATAAAAACAAGAGTTCCCTCTTCCCCCTGTGCCAAACATCCCCAACCTGAGGGAAAGTCCTGGGAAAGGTTCCTGAGCAAGGGGACGTGGAGCAGCCTCATTGGGAACTCCAGAGGGGCTGCAGGGCTGGAAAGGATCTGAACTGGAACATGCAGGACCTTGCTTTCCCAACCCAAACCTCCAGCTGGGGTGGAATGGACAGGGAGTGGCTCATTTTGCCTTAATGATCAGCCAGACCCTGCTAATTGTTAGCAACTGGAGTGAGCCTGCTCAGATAAAATCAGGCTTCCCAAACCCTGCACCCTGTGGGGCTCTGAGGGGTTCCTGCTCCTGTCATTGCACTGGCTGGGACACACTCAGGGCTGCCCTCCTGTCTCTAAAGATGCAGACCCCAAACGCACAGACCCTGGTGATGGAGATTGGCATTTGTTGCTTCCCCACATCATTCTCCAAAGCAGTCAGCAGCAGCATCTCTTCTTAATTAGACAGGCTGGTAATGAGAGCCGAGGGCCCCAGAGGCTTGTCTGACATCACCAGGTATTGCTGTCAAGCAGACACAGAAAAATGCACTGAGATTCAGCCAGAGCATTCCCAGAATCAGGGAATTTGTCCTAAAAATGCAGGGGCTGATGCTTTGCTTTGTCTTTGGTGTGTCTGAGTGCTGGGGAGGAGGGAGGGGAGCACCTGAACCCAGGCAGATTTGGAAAACATCAAACAATGGCACAGGGGGCACTTGGGCTTCTGATGAAGAATTAATTTGCCATCAGCACAAACGTGAAAGGGAAGGGCTGGTACAGCTCAGGTGACCTTTTCCCAGAGCTGTGTGGGCTGTCATGGTGACAAATGGGACACCTGGGCGCTGGCACAAAGGGGTAGCACTCCAAGGTCACCTCAGTTTGCTAAACAAGGGGTGGCTGTGCTTTGGGGCCAGAGCCTGGACCCCCAGGCTGCTGTGGGAGGGGGGACTGAGGCATTCCCACTCTGGGCACATCCCAGAGGATGGGCAGTGGCTGTGCACAGCTGGGCACAGACCCCAGCGTGGCCATGGCAACGTGAGCATGGCATGGGCATGACATGAACATGAACATGGTCACTCACCATGGAGCACCAGGCTCTGAGCCAGCCCCCTCCTGCCCCCAGAGGTGCCAACACTGCTGCAGGAACAGGACTGTAAGAGCCGAAATGAAGGATGTGGGACTCCAGGGGCTCTCCAAAATGCAGTTTATTCCATGCGAGAGTTACAGCAGCCCTGGGTCGTGGGTGGCAGAGCTGTGCTTACAACTGTCAGATCCAGCTGCAGGCAGGCCTGGAGACCCTTTGGGTTTGGTTACAATGCATTATATACTTTTCTTTTGGTTACAATGCATTATAGACTTTTCCTTCATTGGCATCTTAATACAGTAGAACCAATCTATACCTTAACTTTAACCTATAGCCTATCATAACTACTATAATTACCATATCCATGTTTCTACTCTCCAATCACTAAAAGTTAGTGCACTACAGTTTTAGCTAGAAGTTGTTTTTCAGTTTTCTTGCACTGGAAAATTCAGAGACCTTTTTTCTACTTGCAACATTGGCAGGCTTGTTTGCCTGTGCTCTCTTTCTGCTTGGTAAAATATCTTCTTGTTTGAGGTGGGTTTATCCTTTACTCTAAGCCATAAAAACCCCTTCTAACTAACACACACTTTGCCTCCTTGGTTATCCAGTAAGACTGGCTCACCAATTCTTTTCTTCTATATCAAAACTTGCTTCCATCTCCATTCCTTCTTCAGATTCTACATTCAAAAATCTTTCTGCTAAGCACACATATCTGTGAGACTCTCTTGTCAAACTTTCATCCTTCCCAACACAGGACGATGGCCACAGAATATCCCCTGAAGGCACCGTGCCATGGAGGGCGGGCACAGAATTCCCAGCACCTGGCAAGGCACCCACCGAGAGCCTGGAGGGATGGTGGCACAGCTGGGAGCAGGGTCCCCCTGGGGCTCTGTCCCTGTGTCCCCTGGGCCCTATCCCTGCCATGTGGCAGCAGCCCAAGGACGGCTCTGATGGGAGAATGACTCACAGGGACTCTGCTGCGGGTGTGTTTCCTATTAGGGCCGTTCAAGTCTCCACAATTAGGAATGCAGCTCAACCAGAGTGTGAATCCCTAATAGGAAACATTCCCCAGATGCACATGAGAGGGCCCCGAGGAAGATGCCAGCCCTGGAGAGGGCTGGGGGGCGAGAGCCGCCGGGATGGCTCCCACATGAGGCGGCATCAAAGGCCAGGCTGCAGTCCTGGGGTCTCCGTGGCCACTTCTGCCAACTTTGATCAGGGTTTGTCGTCTGACTCCCAAACAGTTCTTTCACACTTGTTTCCCAAGTGTGAAGAGCCCGAAGCCATGTTGGAAACTCTGAGACAATTTCGGATTCCTTTGCAACAAAGCCAAGGCCAGGACAATGGGACTTTGATGTTATTGACATATTGGTTCAGAGTTTCCTTGTTTCCATTTCCCAGCATTAGGCCGGAGCAGAGGGCTGCTGCCTTGCTCTGTTTAATTAGGTAATGTTTGTACAGTGCTCGGAGAATATAAAGTGCTCAGCAAGTGGAAAGCGTTATCCTTTTTACTATGCCTTCCATATCCACTGGCTGCGCTTGGTGGAGCTGCAAAAGCTTTGAAAGAAAAATAAAATAAGGTCAAGTTTATTTTATTTAAATGTAAAATAAAATTGTAGTGCTGAGCAGAAGTAATGGGCTGGCAGAGGCGGGGAGGGGAGGGCTCTGTGTGTGTGGAGCAGGGACAGTGTAGAGTTTGCCAAGCTGGGTCCCCTTGATGTTGTCCCAAGCTGTCTTGTCACTGTGTGTGTCCAGTGTGGCCTGGACAAGCCCTTCCCAGAGGCAGGAGAAGCCAGGGCAGCTCCCAGCTCCCTCCCTGCTGGAACTGCCACCAGCGCAGCTCCTGGTGCCCATCAAGCTTTCATCAGGTGGAGATGGAACAGCTGTGCCAAGCAGGGCCACCACAGCCCTGCCAGGCACAGCGGGGCTGGGCAGGGGCTCCCAGCACTGGCACATCCTCCAGGCAGCTCCTGGGTGCTGCCAGCACTGCCAGCCCACGGCGCAGCATTCCAGAGACAGGGAACACACCCTGCTCCTGCTGCTGCTGATCTGTCTCCCCATCCCGGGCACTGGGAGATCCTGAGGATGCTCTGAGTAGCTGAGAATGGGACCCCCCTGCAGTGCCACAGCTGTGCCCCAACCTGCAGCGATGCCAGGGGTGCTCCCACCCACGACTGCTCCACTTGGGCCCCAGTCTGAGTCTTCTCAGGCTGCTGTTCCCTTTTCCCTTCCCCTGGGTGATTTCCCCTCATTGTGATTCCTCTCCTTGCTGGTGATAAAACATTTGACGAGTTGCACTGAAGGCCCAGACTCAGCAGCCCACCCCAACCCCCCCCCCCCAGCCTCTCCCCCACCAAATATGTTTGTATTTTTAACATTTTTAGGCAACAGTCTTAAACCGAAGCAGATGTGACAATGAATATTTATCTGCAGCATCTCAGTATGGGATTTTCTCTTAAACTCGATAAAATAAACTGCTCAGGATACAGAACAACATTTCTCCTAATATACAATACACAAGGGGCAGGAGGGGAATTAGCAGATGAACTCGGCATTAAAGCCATTTAAAATCAAAAGAGCAGCAGCATTTACATGTGAGGAGAACAGTTGGTGCTTTCAGTGAGATGCTGGCATGTTCTCCTCCTCATTCCTGGAGGCTGGCGAGCACCAGGCAGAGAGGTTCCTGCCAGGGAGGGGCAGGTGAGCCCCAGGGGGCTCTTCCCACAGGTGGGAGAGGCAGGAGCAGCTCCCATGGGATGGGATGGGATGGGATGGGATGGGATGGGATGGGATGGGATGGGATGGGATGGGATGGGATGGGATGGGATGGGGAGCAGAGTGAGGAGGGCAAGAAGGCAAACACTGCTCCAGTGACAAGGAGGTCGCCAGGTCCCAGCCTCGTGTCTCTCCCGTGCTGTGCCATTGCTGTCCCTCCCTCGGGGGGCTCACAGCAGGGTTTGTTTCCATCCAGCAGGAGAGTGGCAGTCAGGAACTGTCCCCACCCACTGCTTGGAGGCTGCTGGATTTCCCCTGCAGGGACTGATGCACACAGGGTGCTCCAGGCTCCCCAGGCTGGCACTTCCAGGGCAGGGTGTGACTCTGCTGGTTCTTCAGCATCTCCCTGTGCAGCAGAGGCTGGGATGCTGTGGGATCCCACATGCCCAAGGGTGGGATGAGCCCCTGTCCCACAGGGCAGCCCCACAGGACCACATCCTGTGCTTGTCCTGGTGCTGAGAGCCCCTTCCTCCCTACCCTGCTCATCCTCAGGGTTTGGCTGGAAGTGAGGAGACACTGGAAGCTGCTGCAGAGCTTGGGGTGAGCGCTGGGGCTCAGCACAGCCCTGCTGGATCCGGTTCTCCAGGGCACTGCCAACCTTGCCACGTTGTGCTCCAAGAGCCAGGCACGTCCCTCCAACCTGCTGTCTCTGACGCAAATCCACAACAATATGCAGATTAAAAATAACAACCACAACAAAAAGGCTCCACCACCACCCCAGAGAGCCCCAGGCACACGGAGCCCTCCCCAAAGCTGGAGTGGGGAGCGGGCACAGGGGGTGGGTGAGAGCCCGGGGGCCTGGGCATGGCTGGGAGGCTGGAGGGGCAGCAGGAGGAGCTGTCCTGCCCTGTGTCCAGGGCTGAGAGGCCCCTAAAGCCCCTTGTGCTCATTCACTCCCCCCCAGCTCTGCAAAGGGAGCAATTTGGAGGGAGCAGGGACAGCTGTGCCATGATGGTGGCCCTCTGTGACCGGTCCCCAGCTGAGCCCAGCCAGTGACCGCAGCACCACGCACTGGAACATCTTGTTCCTCTTTGGTTTAGGACCATCTACCCTCCTCCTCCTCTCCCAGAGAGGGATCTGTGTCTCTGGGTCCTGAGGGACCCCTAAATAACGAGTCAAAGGGACAAGGTCTCCTTTGGTCTGCCAAGAACGTGAACTGGAGCCAAAAATCTGCTGGCTGAAAGGGCTCAGCAGCTTCCCGAGGGCCATGGTCCCAGCTGGTGGCACTCACAGGGTCAGAAACGGGATGGTGGCTGTTTGAGCCTGGAGGGAACATTCCCATGCCGAGCAGAGAGCAGCCTGACACAGGAGGTGCCTCCAGCCACCAGCACAGGCCCTCGGGCCACTGAGGGTGATGGAAGGAAGGCTTTGGAGTCCCTTTAAAGCATGGGGAGGGTCTCCAGCCCCTGCCCCATCCCCTGCCCAGGAGGATCCTGCTCAGGCTTTGTGCTCAGCCACCGCTGGATCCCAGCCCTCAGTCCCCCTGCCCTGAGCAGGGATTTTCACCTCCTGCTTCAGTCCCTGAGCCTGGCCAGGCCAGGGCTCCCCAGGTGACTCCTGGGGCAATGAACATTCCACCTCCTTCACCTCCAGAGCCTGGCCAGGTCCTGGCTCCCCTGGTGCCTTGCCGGGGTGTGGAGGAGGCAGAGTTTGATTTCCTGAGCCCCCGGGGGGAGCAGAGGGACACTGCCAGCCCAGGAGCTGCCCAGCACCCCGAGACAGGTTTTGTTCCCTCCCAAAACTCCATGGGAGTGGCCTGCCGCGGTGCTGCAGCCACAGAACATTCCTTTGTAAGGAAATAAAGTGTCAGTGCCACAGCTGTGACATCCAAGCTCCGCTTCGGTAGCGTGCCCTGGGCCGAAAGAGGCGGCGGGATCCTGTTTAGGTTTTCGGTTACTGTGTTTGTAAAATATTTATTTTTCTTGGTGTTTCTATCCCAGACCTTTTAGAATCCAAATATTTGGAGGCTGGAGGAGCTGTGGCCGGGCCCAGCACTGCGTGTGCCAGGCATGCTGATGGCCCCGGACCCCCCCAGCCAGCCCTCAGCATCAGACAGTGTTTGAATGCAGTCTCCAGGGGTGGAGAGGGTGGTATGAGGCACTGAAAGAGCTGGGAGAGGAGAAAAAAAGGAGAAGAAAAAAGAAAAGGAGAAAAAAAAAAAAAAAAAAGAAAAAAAAAGGCAAGGCAGTGGTGTATAAATGAATAAATAATAGTAATAAAAAAGATCATTGGGAAGCAAAGACATTCTTTATGGTGCATTAATGTGTTTTCTCAGCTGCTCTCTTGACTCGGCACCAGCTCTTGCAGTTCCTGTCCTCAGGACACTCCGCTGGGCACAGGGAGGTTTGTTCTGGCTGCTCTGTCCCAGTCCCACTGCCCTGGGAGCCCCTGTCACCCACTGCCTGCTGGGGGAGCACAGAGCCCCCACTGCCCTGTCCCCATCACCTCCGTGCCCACCGCTGTCTCTGGGGCTCCAGAGCAGGGAAACACCACAGGAACTGGGCCTTTGTCCCCTCGGGGCTCCAGAGCAGGGAAACACCACAGGAACTGGGCCTTTGTCCCCTCGGTGCCACCCAGCGCGGCCTCCCCCCGCTCTCCGAGGCTCCCTGAGCCCGTGCCTTCCTCCTCCCCCATCTCCAGCAGCTTGCCAGGCAAGGGCTCCATCCTGAGAGCTGCTGGGACCACCTGCTGCTGCTGCTGCTGCTGCTATAGAAACACCCAACTTCTTACGCTCACCTCCTTTCTTCTTCCTCTCTTTTCTTTTTCCCTTTAGACCCTCAAAGGCGCGTGTGAATTCCCTCAGCATCCAAAGGAGGATCCGAGGGCTCCTCAGCGCGGCCGAGGCGCCGTGCCCTGCCTGTGGCAGGGTGTGGTGATTCTTCCTCACCGAGAGGGAGCTCCAGAGGCTCCACCTGCTCTCCAGGGCTGAGCTGAGCCCTCTCCTGCTCGCACCAGGCCGTGGGATTTGTTCTCTGTGCTGGCATTCATCAGCTGCTCCAGCAGAGCCCCACACACAGCTCTGGTGGGTTTATTTTGCTGGCTGCTCTCACCCAGCTGTTTATTTTCTTGAGTTTCCCCCGTGAACCCACTCCACACCTGGAATTGTGCTGACGAGCTGACTTCAAAGCTGAGCTAACTCTGCAAATCCCTTCCATGCGTGACTGTGGGCAGCAGGTGCTCCTCACCTCCCCAGGGCCGCAGAGCCCCCCAGCAGGAGAGCAGGACCTGGCTCATTCCTCATTTGCCAAGCACAGACACTCACATGGAAAACCAGCGTGTCCTCAAGTCATGGAACCACAGAATGGTTTGGTTGGAAGGGACCTTAAAGCCCATCCAGTGCCACCACCATGGGCAGGGACAACTTCCACTGTCCCAGGGTGCTCCAAGCCCTGTCCAACCTGGCCTTGGGCACTTCCAGGGATCCAGGAGCAGCCACAGCTGCTCTGGGCAGCCTAAGCCACCAAGCCTGGACCCATCAGCATCACCATGGTAGATCCAGCACATCCCTTCTCATCCCTTCCTGACCTCGTTGGCCTTGGCTGACAGTGCCTTGTTTTGGTATCAGTCCCCATGGGCACTCTGCAAACCAAACCAGCTCAGTGTAAGGTCCAAGGAGACATTTACTAATGGGCTTTGGGCTGAAATTCAACCCTTCCCCAAAAAAAAAATTTTCCTTCAAACTAAAAGGTTCTAAACAAACCTGACTTGAGAGTCATTTAATACCCTGTCAGCTTCCCTTCCCACTGCTCCTGGCTCTGCTGAGTTGAGCCATGGCCCTGGGATCAGGGTCCTGCTCTCCTGAGCCTGCCAGGAAGGTGCAAACAAATCCTGAAGTGCAGATGCCAGAGTCACTGACCCACAGAGATGCTTCTGGAGCCCATCTTTGGCTCGAGCCTCAGTGGAAGGCCAGGACAGGTCATTTCCCAATCCCTCCACTCTGATTGTCTCTGCTGTGATTCCACTTCCCACAGAGCAGCCCAGCATTGCTGCATTCCGGAGGCATTTCGGAGTCCTGGGGGTGTTGGTCTGGGTGAGTGGCACAAATGGTGATGCCATCAAAGCAGGACAGACCCTCCGGCTGTGACACCTGTAACAGTCAGGCCACCCATGTTTCTCCTGCTGTGACATCTGTAAGAGGCCAGCCGTGTTTCTGCTGCCCCATAGCTCAGGAATAACTACCCCGCTTCCTTCCTTCCTTCCTGGAATCTTTCCTGGAATCCTTGAATCCTTCCTTCCTTCTATGACACGGTCTTCTTCCCTTCCCTTCCCTTCCCTTCCCTTCCCTTCCCTTCCCTTCCCTTCCCTTCCCTTCCCTTCCCTTCCCTTCCCTTCCCTTCCCTTCCCTTCCCTTCCCTTCCCTTCCCTTCCCTTCCCTTCCCTTCCCTTCCCTTCCCTTCCCTTCCCTTCCCTTCCCTTCCCTTCCCTTCCCTTCCCTTCCCTTCCCTTCCCTTCCCTTCCCTTCCCTTCCCTTCCCTTCCCTTCCCTTCCCTTCCCTTCCGGTCTCCCCGATTATCCCGGTCCCCCCAGTCCCGGTTCCCCCGGTTATCCCGGTCTCCTCCATCAGCCCTTCCATCTCCCGAACCTCCAGGGAGCTGCGCAGGACCCCGGAGCGTCCCCTGCCCCCAGGGGTTCGATGCTCCCCCGCGCCCTGGAGGTGACGCCCCGCACGCGCTGCCGGTGACACCTGATGGGGAACCGCTGGCTCCTGAAATCTTTGCTCTTGCCAAGCACACGAGTGACTCCCGGCCATGAAGATTCGCCTTCCAGCCCCCCACCGTTCAGTGTGACCCCCCACTCGCCCCAGCCCTGAAGCTGGTGGGCTCCTTGGAACATCCTCACTGCAGACTGAAGGAAGAGAAGAGAGGGAGGGAAGGGAAAGGAGAGGGAGAGGGAAACAGAAAGAATTAAACCCCCTGCTTTAAATGATGGAAAATATCCCAGCAGTGTTCCCTTTCAAGCCTTATTTTGCTATTCAGGAGCTTGAAAGGCATCGAGCTCCCAGGCCCTCGCAGAGCAAGCAGAGATTTCACGTTATAAAATATGAATATCCTGGTTTATGAATAAACCTGGGTTTGCTGCTCAATCCAAGGCATCACAACCTCCTCGGTTTCTCTCTGGGGTGATTTGGTGTGGGGTGTCCCAGGTGTGGAGAGGAGGGGAGGAGGGGATGGGAACCAGCAGGGAGCAGCTGGAGGCACGGAGCCCCCTCCCCTCCCGGGGCTGCGAGGGGCGGAGGTGCTGCTGGGCTCTGGGGTGATGCCAGGGCTGGGAGATGTCCCAAATCCAGCGCTGAGAGCGTCCCCAGAGCTCAGGCACGTGTCTAGGGGGTGACGCTCAGGGTTCTCAGTGGCTGGGGCTGCCGGTGTTGGAGCACCAGCC
This sequence comes from Geospiza fortis, assembly GCF_000277835.1. NCBI lineage: Eukaryota > Metazoa > Chordata > Aves > Passeriformes > Thraupidae > Geospiza > Geospiza fortis. The sequence goes on from NW_005054456.1 coordinate 554,638, forward strand.
CACGGGAGAGCAAGTGGAGAGATCCAAAACCTGCCCCCGACTCCTCCGAGGTCCCACAGTGCTGACAGAAGGAAGAGAAACGAGCACGGAAGGGGAAAATCTGTGCCCCCCCTCCCCGGGGGGACAAAGGCAGCAGGGCCGTGGCAGGGATGGGACAGAGGGATCCCCCAGCTCCTGCCGGGATGTGGTGGCACCGGGGCTGCGGCTGCACTGCTCACCTGCTTTCCCCCACCTGGGGAGGAGATGGGGATGGCACGGGCATCCCTCAGGCTCTGCCAGGCTCTGGGCACAAACCCAGGGCACAGACCCCCCCAGAGCCCCCTCCCCTGGCCCCGCTGCCGCCCGAGCTGTGCTGGGAGGGACGGACCCGCACGAGGAGCAGCAAAGACTTCAGAGGCGCTTTGGAGGAAAAGGAAGGAAGGACAAAGAGAAGCTGGGAAGAGGCCATGCCTGGTCCCCTGATGCACTTCAAGAGAAAACAGTCTAGACTTTTTATTTTTTCTTTCCCAGACCCTGTTTTCCATTTCAAATCAGCCCTGACATTTTGGTTATCTTTTCTTTTAATAAGCCAGGTTTGGTCTGTTAGAATCCATTCATCCTGTGGCACAGGAAGGCTCAAAGACAAATAACACCTGGGGACGAGGGAGCTCCCCAGTGTCTCAGTGCCACCAGCCTGCCCTGAGACAGAGGCCAGGGCAGCACAGGAGGGCACCCAGCAGCTGTGTCACCCTGCTGACAAGGACCTGTGAGCCCCAGGGGACACGAGGCTCTCTCAAGCTCCTCTCCACAGCCTTCACTGTCCCACGGGATGTCCTGGCATGGGGCAAATCCCTTTGGCATAGCCAGGGACCGCTCCTAGTGAAAGGTGCAGGGAATCAGCTGCAGATTTGGGGTTCCTTGAGCCTCCCTCACCTCTCCTCTCTGCCGCCTGGCAGAGCAGCCGGAGCACAGCAGCCGCTCGCTGGGGCGCTGCCAGGGGATTTCCAGCTCCTCCCGCCTGACCCTGGCGCAGTCCCTTTGGCGATGATGGGAGAGCTTCCCAAAATGCCTCCCCAGGAGCCCTTCCCTGCTGGCAGCCCGGCGCAGCCTCGCCCGGCCCCGCTGCGAGTTCTCGCCCCTCATCCCGCAGAGGCTGGAGAGGGGGGAAGGCAGATGGAGCTCTGCAGGAGAAGGCGGCTCGAAGGAGGAAAATAACAACCAGAAACACGGAGAAAGGGATGAAATGTTACAGAAAAGTTGGCCTGAGGGAAATAAGGGAGCTAAAAATAACCCGCCCAAGGCTGCGATGGGAGCGAGAGGAAAACCGCCGATCCCGAGAAATGGAGAAATGGGGTTACCCTGCAGCGGCCCCCGTGCTGCTCCTGCTGAGCCCCCCAGCTTTGTGGGGGTGTCCCGTGGCAGGAGGGGGTCAGGGGACAGAGACCTCCAATAGGGTCCCTGAGCTTGGCCAGCGTTCTCCAGGAACGGGGCACATCCCACGGGAGCCAGGCAGGTGCCCAGCCCAGCCCAGCCCAGCCTGGAGCCCTCGCCTTGATTACATTGCTGTTTCCTCCCCGAGCCGAGCACAGGAAGCTGCTTTGCCATCCATTTACCCAGGGACTTCACTGGTATTTAATAAACTCGATTAAGCAAGCGCCTTAATTTGCTTTGGTAATGAAAACATAATTGTTTCTGCAGCTCCAGCGCGGGGACTCTCCACGGCAAGTGGCGGGTGCAGGCACTGGGATAATCAGGCAGGAGAGCCCAGAGCCGGGGAAGTTGTTGGTTCTCCCCTGAGGAAATAACCAGGTTTTCACCTCTCCTGAGGAAATAACCAGGTTTTCACCTCAGTAGGGCAGGGGGAGAAGCTGCTGGGCTGGGGTGATTCAGGGCAATCCTGCCCCCTCAACCTTCTCAGCTTCATTCAGTCCTTCCCCACAAAAACACACATCACACACCACTGGTGACCTTTGCTATTCCCTCACCTCGCAGCTCCATCCACATCCTGGGCAGGATGCACACATCCCACACAGGGTGATCCCATGGGATGCACACATCCCACACAGGGTTATCCCATGGAGGGACAGGTGTGATAAAGCAGGTGTGATAAGGCAGAGGCTCACCTTGGGCCTTCTCCAGCACAGCTGTGCCAGGCCGTGGATAATGCAGAATTCTGCCCACAGATGTGTGTGCAGCCCTCAGCACTTGACTCAAAATCGAGGACATGACCCCACTGTGGTCCCTCCCAATCCCTTTAGGGCTGTGTGAATGGAGCATACCAGTGCCCAGGGACACGTGCCACAGCAGCCTGGGGACAAATAAATGGGAAACCAGAAGTTCCCTGTAATGGCAAGCCCTGAAATGAGCAGCCAGGTGCAGCGTGTGCAGTCGGTGTGACACGGGAGGTCCCTGCAGGGACCAACCAGCTCAACCCGGCAGGGTTTGTACTTAATGTGAGATATTTCTCATGATTGATGATTTAGGAATTCCTGCAACCCCTGCAAAGGTGGGGAGAGCCCAGGGGTCACCGTGGACAGCAGGAGCTGGCGAGGTCAGAGCCCAATTTTGCTCCCCAAGAAAAACTCCGGGGAAGAAGGGCCCTGGATGTGCAGTGAGCACAGAGAGGGAAAATGGGAGGAGGAAGAGACAGATGGTCCCATTTTGTATGAAAAGGCAGAGAGGGAAGATGTAACTTGGGAATCTCCCCAGAACAAGCCATCTGTGAGGTGTAAGGCCTGGGCTGCCGCCAGTGCAGCCAAAATCCTGGAACAGCAGAAGATGCTGTGCTCAGTCCAAAGATTTCATTACCTTGTCCCCGTTATTTGTGACTCGGGGGTCACAGGTAGTGAAAGCAGCAATTTAATCCTTTGTCTTTTTTATTTTCTTCTGCTCTAATAGGTTTGTGTTTTCCCTCACCCCTGTGTGATGCCAGCCAGGGGCTCTGGGAACTTTTGTGAGCCTCAGGCAATTCCCTCCACTGATTTAAGGAACCCAAATAAATAAATGTTGTAGACAAATCCTTTAAAATATTAGAAACTTGGAGCAGCTCTTGAAACCTTGTGAGCCAGCCTGGCTTTCCCACTGCAGCTCTGGGAATGCCTGTAGGAGCTGCTGGAACAGGGAGGACCCAGCCCCAGCACCATCCCTGTCCCTGGTGGGGGAATGTCCCATCCTGTCCCAAGAGTTGTCACAGTGGGAAGGGAGATCTGGGACAAGGTCAGCTCCTGGGTGATCTCCTCTAGACAGTTCATATCCCTGGAAATCTCAGTCCCTCTGGAAGGACACGGCAGCTCTGTCCCTTCTTCAGTGCAGCCATGAGGGACCCACAGGTCTTTAGGCCAGCAATGTCCCCATGGCTGGGGACACTGGGTGCCCCAGCCCCAGGCTGGGCCCCTCCTGCACAGGGTGAAAGAGGGAAAATGAGAATGTCCAACCTCCAGCAGCCACACAGCTCCCACCCTTCCCACAGCCGGGTCGCAGCACTGACAGATCTGCAGGGCCATGGTCCATCCCAGAGCCCAGCCATGCTCAGGAATGTAGGAGCAGCAGGATAATGGGCCTGGCTTGCCTGGGCACTGCCCATTGTCTGATGTCACCCAGTTTGGTCAATGGGGTGGGAGTGGGAGCCACGTGAGACGTCCTGGTGCCCCTGGGCTGCGTCCCTGCAGGGTGCTGGGCTCTGTCCCCATGCAGACCCCAGCAGGATGGAGCTGTGCAATCAAGGCAGGGATCTGGGGCTTTTGGGGATTGTGGGCAGCAGGGGGAATGAAACAAGCCTCAAAAATAAAAGGCACCGCCCCTATAAATCACTAATATTAAAAAGCACGAAAGGGCCGGAGCCTTCAGCCCTGACCAAGCTCTGGGTGGGAGAGCAGGAGCAGCGCTGGCCCCGCTGCTCAACTCTGCAAATATCCATCAGCTCTTCCTGACACATCGTTATTAGCTTTCCTACGCTGAATTGCACAGGAATAAACTTGGGGCTGGGAGAAAAACCGCAGAGATTATTGTCAGCCCGAGCGCTGCCACGCGCTGTGCTTTCCCTCCTTCCCCCCTCCGCCTTTTTTTCTTCAGGAACACAAAGGGAATTCATGGCATTTTTTCCGAGCCCTGACCAAGCTCTGGGTGGGAGAGCAGGAGCAGCGCTGGCCCCGCTGCTCAACTCTGCAAATATCCATCAGCTCTTCCTGACACATCGTTATTAGCTTTCCTACGCTGAATTGCACAGGAATAAACTTGGGGCTGGGAGAAAAACCGCAGAGATTATTGTCAGCCCGAGCACTGCCACGCGCTGTGCTTTCCCTCCTTCCCCCCCTCTGCCTTTTTCATGCAGGAACACAAAGGAAATTCATGGCATTTCTACGGCTCATACCGCAGGAAGCGTTGGTGGGCTTGAAAGAGGAGAAAGAATTAGAGGCTCATCCAGACAGTGGGATGTGGGGGGCGAAGGAGGGGGAGCACAGGGGGGGCGTCAGGGAAGGCCGAGAGCAGCTGATCTCAGTAAAGTGAGAGTTTGATGCATTGGTTGGGGGGGAAATAAAGAAACTTCAATAAAACAAATTGAATTTAAATCCTTGGGCAGAGCCGGTTCCCAGCGAGCGAGCCCCAGGAACGGGTTTGGGTTACACTGGGACAGCTGTGGCCCCTCACTGCAGTGTGCTAACAAAGGAGGGGGTCTGGGGGGGCTGGGGGACAGCGAGGGGCCAAAATCCCCCCACTTCCCATCCACACCCATCCACTCTGGTTCCATGTGTGGCCCCTTCGTGTTCCTCATGCACCAGAGGGATCTCAAAGCACTGCCAGGCAGTCTATCCTTCCACCCAACTCCTGCACAAAGCCCCAAAGCTCTGTGTCCTCCCCACCCAATCTGGGCTCATCCCAAGCCCTGGACCTGCTGTGTCCCTCACAGAATCCCAGCTCTGGCCCTGCTGATGTCAATGGAGCACCTGGCTCCCAGTCCAGGAACGAGGAAAGCCAACTCTTGGGAAGGGCAGTGAGCTCAGAGCCCTCCCTGGGCACTGGTGCCATCCCCAGCTGCCCATCAGAGCAGTTACCAGATGATCCATGGAGCCACTGGGCAAGAGGAGGATCCACCTTGGATTCCACTCTCCATAAGCAGGGTTGGATGTCAGGTCCCCTGAGGGGTGAAGCCCCTGGAATTTACTCCCCTGCTGCTGAGTTAACTGCCCAGAACATTGATGATACAATCAGCAATAAAGCCTAAAAATAGCCCAGAGCTGCTGTCAGCAGTGTAAATAGAGATTGGCGAGTGTCATGGAGCGGGATAAATACCAGGGATTCATGGACCAGCTCCCTCAGATGGGCAGATGATGCCTGTGGGTTATCTGGGAGCAGCTGTGACTTCAGGAGTTGCCCAGAGAGCCTGGGCTCTGTGGGGACACAAGGTGGCATTTCTACAGCAGCAAGAGCTCCAGGAGAGCTGGATAGAGACTGTGGACAAGGACATGGAGGGACAGGACAAGGGGGAATGGTTTCCCACTGCCAGAGGGCTGGGTTAGATGGGATATTGGGAAGGAATCCTTCCCTGTGATAGTGTTGAGGCCCTGGCACAGGGTGCCCAGAAAAGCTGTGGCTGCCCCAGCCCTGGAAGTGTCCAAGGCCAGGTTGGATGGGGCTTGGAGCAACCTCGGCCAGTGGAAGGTGTCCCTGCCCATGGCAGGGGATGGAACTGGGTGATCTTTAAGGTCCCTTCCAATCCAAACCACTCCAGGATTCTGTGACATGGAGCAGAGCTATTTGGGGGGATCAAATCTGCAGGAAAGGTGAGCAAAGCCAGGGGTGCCCCAAGCTGTTGGGGAGGGCAGCTCTGAGTGCCTGATCCACTCCCCTGCTGCACAAGGTTCCTAACTCCTTCCCCAGGCTCTGGTCCCCTTCCCAAGGCTCTGTTCTCCTTCCCAGACCAAAAGGCCTCCGCTGTGCTGGATGCCCCTACTGTTTATTTATGAGTTTATTCCTGCAGAAGAGCCCCCAGTGTCCATGGAGGCAGCCCCCAGGGGGGCACACAGCACCCTCTGCTCTCCTGGGGGCTGCTGGAGCTGAGGATTCTCGTGGCACTGGGAGAAATCTGGAAGCGATTGCTCCGGTGCGCCTCTCCAGAGGGAACACCGTGCCCAGTTCATTTCCTTTAAGGAAACACAACCCCAGGGGATAATTAGAGCTTCTTTGCGTACACAATCCCATACTGTTTATCCAACACAAATTAAAAAATGTGGTCCTCAGGAGCACGGAGTGGGGAGATAAAGAAGCGATCACTCCCAGACGGGTTTCATTACTGCCCCAGCACACCAGGCCCCTGAAGCCACCTTGTGTTCCAGGACAACAGCCGGAAAACCAGGATGTTTGGAGCATGGGTGAGATCCAGGGATACACCCAGGGTGCTGTAAATAAGTGTGGTGGAAAATCAGCTGCATCTTGGCACCAGCATCCATCCCTCTCTCGAGCTTTTGTGCCTCTTGTGTCACATGCTCAGCTCCTGGGTGCACACAAACCCTGTGAAAGCCTGTTGGTGATGGGAATCGTGGAATCACAAAATGGTTTGGGTGGGAAGGGAACTCTGACATCACTGAGGACTTGGAGAGGTGTTGAGGTAGTTGGTGCTCCCTGCTCCCCATGGCAGGAGCAGCGGGTCCCTGCTGGGCATGGGGTCTGTCCCAGCACCAGCAGTGAACTGGGAGCTTTGATGGACCCCAGAGATGGGAAGAAGGTGAAGAGGGAGTGGGGAAACCCCCCTGGAGTGGAGCCCCAGCTCGGTTACCACAGGTCTGGCTCCATCACTGCTGCGGGCAGGCGGAGAGGGGAAAATGCCATCTGGGGTCTCACTTGAAAGGGCTTTTACAAGCACTGGGATTTTATTACAAGCAGCCCAGTGCTGGTGTGATTCCTGCCTGGCTCCGGGGTGGAAGGGCAGGGCTGGGAGCGGGGCTGTCCCTCCACAGCCAGGGTGGCACCGAGCTCACCCCTGGGGGGACACCCCGGGCAGAGCCACCCAGGGCCCCAGTGACAGCACGGGACAGAATCCTCTTGGAAATGTGCTGTGAAAGATCCATCCCAGAGGGACACAGGCTGGGCTTGAACACTTTGTCCTGCGGTAAAACAATAGGAATGTGAGGGGCCAAACCATGCAGGGAAGATGCTGGTGGCATCCCCCGGTGCCTGCGGACCAGGCTGTGGGACCAGGGGAATGTCATCCCGGGAAGGGCCACGGGCATTCCCTGACTGCTGCAGGGCAGCGGTGACAGCCGGTCCTGTCCCCTCCTCCCCTCGGAGCCGGAGCTCATTAGGGCAACGCTGTTTGTTTGTTTTGTTAATAGACACCAAGAGGCCCCATCTGGGCTCTGCCGAGCCCCCTCTCCGTCCCTGGCAGCACGGAACCCGAAACCAATTTTCCAGTGTGGTTTCTGTGGCTTGGGAATGTATTTCAGGATCCTCATTTGGAGACCTCAATCGGAGCTCAGAGCTCTTCCCTTGCACTCCCTGCTCTCCATCTCTGCTCCCTCCGTGCTGTGTGGGACTGAATTTTTCTCCTCAGGCCACTCACACCTCATCCCCTCACAGCCCCTCCTGGGCCATATCACTGTGGCGAGGATGGAGGAACATCCCTGGGGGATGCAGAGCATCTCTGGACACATTTGGGGCGGGCACCTGCAGGAGGTGCCAACCAAAGCTGGTGACAACCAAGGCTGGGTTCCAGCCCCCATCCCATGATCTCCTGGAGACACCGGTGGAGAGGCCGCCTTTGAATGGTGCTGCTGGTGATTCTGCTGCCTTTGGGGGACACTGGAGACACTCAATCCCATGATGAGGCAACATAGATGAGCCAGAACACAGCGTGCCAAAGACAGCCTGGCAGGGACTCTGACAGGGACACTGACGGGGACACTGGCAAGGACTCCTCTCCCCTGGGAAGTTGTCACGCTGGCAGCTGAGCGTGGATGTGACACGAAGATGATGTGACAAGCATTTGCCACCATGAGCCAGCAGCGGGGACAAGCTGGGCTGCTCCCGCCTCCAGCCTCCCCTTCCTACCCCCACAACACCTCCCGCTTTGTGCTGGCACAAGCGTGTCTGTGGCCAGGAGAGGAGCAGCTCTGGCTGAGAAAAGCCCCGTTTCAGAGCCCAGCCGGCCCCTGTGGCGGTGTCTCCAGCCCTGCCCCGGGGCGCGCTGCTCCTCCCGGCCGTGCCTCCCGCAGCCCCGCGCCGCTCCAACCTGCGCATGCTGGGCGAGCGAAAACAAAACTCAGTGAAATCTATCAGGTGAGAAAAGCTTTTTTGGAGGATGAGAATGAAAAGCAAAGGGTTTTTCTGAGCCTTCCCTCAGGCTCCCTGCACACGCACGTCCGAGGGAGCGTCTGTCCCGCTCTGTGATTGAGTGAGTGAGACAGCGCAGAGCAAACGTGCCATGGAGGGAGGGAAGGGAAGCTGCTGGTGCGTTTGGCATTCTTTCCTTCCTTCCTAATGACCTTGGAGAGACAGGTACAGGGACACGGGGGTCTGTGGCCACCAATCCGAGTGGCAGCCACCAGCGAGCCCAGCCAGGCTGTGACAGGGAGCCCCGGGGCGGCCGTGCCTTGGCTGAAAAGCTCTCACCAGGTGAAGGAGAGGATGAATCTCAGCACAGGGGGCTCCCAGACCCCAGCCCTCCTTCCCGTTCTCTCCCAAGGCTCTGCACATCCCGGCTCCCCCTCCCCTCCCTGGACTCGGGGAACATGTGTCTGGCAGATTTTTATTAACTGTGCAGCTTTCCCTTGCTCGCTTTCCGTCTCTTTTTTTCTGCTCCCTGCTTGCTTGACAGAATTTAGATTAGACAAAACATGAGATCATTCCTGCCTGCACAAAAAGGAAACAGAAGAAGAGAAGGAATTGGCTCTGGCTTCTGCACCCCCTTCCTTTTGCACCCCAGCATCTCCACCTGCCCCAGCCCAGCAGATTTCTGACATTCCAGACGTGATGAAGATCCAGGGCAGAGCTGCTGCTGGCCACCACCTCACCCTCAAACCATCCCTCTCCCTGTGCTTGCTGGAGCTGTTTGCTCCTTCAGCCCTGATGGTTTCACACTCCACATGCACAGAGCCAGCACAGCCACCCGGAGTCCTCCCTGCAGGGACAGGGATGTCAGCAGGGCACAGGCTCTGCCAGGGGCCCCAGCACTGCCCCTCTGGCCAGAGCTGAAGGTTTTCCCATCCTCACTTCTCCCCACACTCCCCACAGTGGTGGCTTCCAGTGCAGTGGGGCAGGAGCCAAAAGGGGACAGTGGTACTGGGTGTTCATGGGTGAAGATGGGAGCTGTTTCCCATCAGCAGGGCAAACAGCTTCCCCATCCCACTGAGGAGAGCCCCTGGCACAGCTCTGGGTGCCCCTGCCATCCACAGAGCTGCTCCTCTTCCCCAGGAAAACCATGGGGAGGGGGCACCACCGTGGATTCAGGTTTCCTCCTCACTGCTGCTCCCCTTGCCAAGGAGGAATCTGCAGCTAATTTTATGGACACCTGGAGGAGCTGGAAAAATGATCTAACATCTCCCAGGGCCTTGCAGAAATGGAGGGAGGTGTGAGAGGGGGAGGAAGGCAGCTCTGGAGCCATGAGCCATGCGGACAGCTGGGAGGTGGGAGGACTTCCCCCTGTTCCCTGGTTTCCAGAGAAACTTGCCTCTGGGTGGAGAAGAGATGGTCCAAGGCTGCAGTTAGCATTGGAGCCCAAAGGCCTGGGAACACCAAGATCACAGGCTCATGGATAGGCTGAGAGCCCTCCAGGGTGTCCCCACATGGGTGCTCCCCACATTCCCAGATCCTCCTGTTTATACCCCAGCCCTGCTCACACCCCCAGGGGTAGCACTAATCCAGGGTGAGGGCAAGGAAGGGCAAAGAAATCCATCCTTCCTTCCTTCCTTCCTTCCTTCCTTCCTTCCTTCCTGGAATCCTGGAATCCTGGAATCCTGGAATCCTTCCTGGAATCCTTCCTGGAATCCTTCCTGGAATCCTTCCTGGAATCCTTCCTGGAATCCTTCCTGGAATCCTTCCTGGAATCCTTCCTGGAATCCTTCCTGGAATCCTTCCTGGAATCCTTCCTTCCTGGAATCCTTCCTTCCTTCCTGGAATCCTGGAATCCTTCCTTCCTGGAATCCTTCCTTCCTGGAATCCTTTCTCCCCCATGCCAGGTCCTGTCCCAGGTGTGCAGGGACAATGTCCCAGGGGCACAGGGATGCCATCAGTGTGTGCCAGCCCTGGAGGGGCCCAGAGGCTCCTGTCCCTGTGCTGCTCATGCTCTGGACAGCCCACACGTGCTCTCCCTCACACGTGCTCTCCCTGCCCATGCACAAGCCCATCCCCAGGAGCGGGGCTCACACGGACAGGCAGAGGATGCATCTGTGGATCTCACAGCCTCTCTTGTTTCTCTCACATTTCCTTTCCTCTCTCCCTGACCTTCCTCTTGGACAGGACACCTGGATGACTGACTGGAATTTAATTATGACAATTGGATAAATAAACCCCCGCCCTGACAGCAGCAGTGACATCAGCCTGTGCCCTGCCATGTCTCTGGAATGCCAGCTCCCAAGGATCACATCAAGCATGGTGCCTGCTTCTGGAGGAGCTCACAACCTCAGCAGCTCTCAAGTCTGCTGGGACACATCTGATCAGCCAGGGATCCTATTTCAGGCATAGGTGACCTCAGGCAGAGCAAATCCAGAGGGGCCCAGCCTGCAGTAACACTCCCAAGGGAGCAGGGAGCCCCAGATTTGGTTAAATGATTTTGTTCAAAAATGCCCCAATGACAACCTGAGAGACTGGAAGTCAAGGCCCACCCAAAAACAGTTTGGGAGAAATCCCAATGTGCTTCTCAGGAGATGGAGCAAGGCTGGTGGGGCTCTGCCCCCACCCTTCAGGGTGCTCTGGGGACGCCTCGCTCCTGGCTTTGGTGTTTTCTTTCCCCATGGCCTCAAGGTTGTTTTTCAACAAAACCTTCATTTTGGATCCGCTTTTCCAGGGCCTGAGGCTTTAAGAGACAAAGAAGAACATGTGAAATATCTCCAGACCTGCCAGGAACACAGCTCTGATTGTCCTTTACATCTCCTGTGCATCCCACTGGCTCCTCCTTCTCAAACGGGACATCACCTCTGGGCAGAGGCTGCATCAGACCCCAATTCCCACCCCAAATCCTCTCCCTGCTGGGAATATCCTCCCCCCAAGGACACAGCAGCCCCAGAGGAGTGGGTGGGCCATGGCTTGGGCTGAGGCACAGCTCCATGAGTGATGTCCCCCCATGAAGTCAGAGCCCGGAGCTGTGCCAGGAGCCTGGTGCATCATCTCCCAGTATAGAAGCGTGAGCTGTTCACAAGAGCTGAACATCTTGAATCCTGAATTTCCAATGTGCTCCAGTTCTTTGGGAGCCCAGGGAAATGTCATCTGCTGGCTGGCAGTGGGAAGACAGCCCAGGCCTGGTGCAGGCTGTTGCCTCCATCCATCCCCAGCCACGCCGATGCCGGCAGCAGGAGGTGCTTGGGGAAGGGGCTGCCTGTGCTGCCATGGAGCTGGTGGAGAAAGAAAAGCAATTCTGACCATTTTCAAAGCACCAGATCCAGCTGGATGACAACTGCAGCACCCCACAGAGCAGTGCCCCCCTTGTCACCACGGGCTGGCCTCCATCCTGGCCAGGGGATCTCCAGTGGGGGGATGAGGAGCTCCCACCATCCCAACTCCCCTGGAGCTGTGGGGACTGTGCACCCAGGATTTCCCTGGCCTATTTTACGTCCTCCTCCCTGCTGGACTCCTGTGCCTTGGTATTTTCTCCTGGAAGGAAAGGAGAAGCCCCCCCTGCCCAGAAGAGCAGCACAAACCCAGCCCTGGGGGGGGTACTGTGGTTCCCCCCACTACAACCAGAGCCCAGTTCCTCCCATAAATCTCCCGAGTCTTTGCTGTTTCCCTTGAAATCTGTTTGTTGCTGGCTGTTATTTCCCCTCTCCCCACGTTTTCCTGCCAGGCACCCTCCCTGCCCGTGCCCACGTCCACCCCCGTGGTCCCGTGTTCCATCCCCGTGGTTTTGGGGCCGGGGGAGCCCCCCCAGCCCATGAGCTCCGGAGGTGCTCACCAGCCTCCGATTACAGCTTGTTAGAGGCTATTATAGCCTCCCTCATTTAGAGAATTACTCATTTTTTAGGCCTTTCAGGAACTTTAATGAGTTGTTTTAAACACATGCAGCAGATGTGGCCTTGGGATGAGTTCCTTTGAAACCCTCCCTCCCCCAGCACGCAGCCGGGAGCCCCCCCAGCTCCAGAGGGAGCGAGTGGGGTCCCTCAGTGATGTTCCTTGTCCCCCTGTGCCTGGGCACCCCCAGCCTTGCTGTGGTGCAAAACCCAAGACCTCAAACCAGCCCAGCACTGCCTCTCTGCCCCTGATCGTCCTGTTCTCTGGATGCAGAGATCCCAGAGGATGCAGGAGAGGGGAAAAGCCCAGGGAAAACGCAAAGGGACAGGAAGATGGGTGTGAAGGGGCTGCTTGGGGCCAGCCTGGGCTCTGTCTTTGAGAACTGCTTTTAAGAAGGGAAAGAAGTGTCCATTGGAGCATCAGGATGAAGCCTCAAGCCTTGCTCCAGGCAAGCCAGGGAGGCTGGGAAGCAGTTGTGGGAAGCAGTTCTGTGCCAGCTGGCTGAGGAGAGGTGCAAAAAGCTCCCAGCCCTGAGCCCTTCCCAAAGCCCCCGCAGAGGATCAGGCTGGGATTTGCTGAGCTGGTGGCTGCTGTGAGGAGCTGCCCCAGGAGAACACAGCCCAGGAGCTCATGGAGACGCAGCCCTGCTCTGCCTCCTCCCAGGAATCTCCACAGAGCTTGTGCCCCTTTTCTCTTTGCTGCATATTCATCAATGTATTTGCGAAACCTGGACGAAATTACAGCCCATTACTCAATCCAGCCTGTTCCAAATCCCCAGCATCCCTGCAATCAATAACTGGGATCCAGCTCCCATCCCAGCTGAGCCCAGGAGCTGTTCCCAACCTGCCGCGGGTTCCTATCACCTCCCTCCTGCTGCACCTCGAGCCAGGCAGCCCCAGTCAGGACACCAGGATGGAGTTCAACAAGGGGGGAAAAAGGAGGGGAAAAGAGAAAGGAAAAGGAAACCAAAGGCTTTGGGTGCAAGGCAAAGCTTCAGTCCGTGCTGGAATGCAGATTCCAATTGGAATTCATGTAAACATGCCTGGAGTGCAGGTTGTACAAGCCAAGGAATTGCAGGTGCAGGACGTGGTCCCTGAGGAGACCCTGGGCAGAGCTGGGGATGGAGCAGCTCCCCCTGCACTGAGGGCTGGGCACGGGCTGGGGACAGTGACAGAGCCCCTGTGACCCCCGTGCTCCATGGGACAGGCTGTGCTCCTGCTGTCCTGCCCAGCAGATGCCTCCTTGGGAAGGGGGACAGATGACATCAGCCCCTTGCAGAGACAGCCACATGTCACCGCTGACAGCCATCGCTGTGTCCTCTTCTCCTTATTATTATTTTTGCCTGTCACTGTGAGGCCACTCGAGCCGCCAGCAGCTGAATCACACCCACCAGCCCTGCTGCTGCACGAGGGAATTTCAGGAGATAAAACCCGGGGACCAAAGCAGAGCTGTGCAGAGCAGGAGGTCTCTCAGAGCTGCCGGGAAGGAAGGGAAGTGTCACTTCAAATCACCCTGACAAGGAGCTGCCTTCGGTGCTTCCCCGCTGGAGCTGCTCTGCTTCAGCTGCAGCCCAGCGAGCGTGGAAGTGCTGCCTGATGGAGTTAAGTGTTTCCATGCATGCCAGGGAGCTGCAGCCTCACCTGCAGGCGCTGCTGGGCACCAGGGATGGGACTGCAGTGCCTGGGAACAATGCAGGGCTCAAATAATGCCCCCAGAGCTGGGTGTGGCTCAGGGGATGGGATGGAAAGAGACACAGAGTCCATCTGAGACTGCAATTTGTCTCTCCATGAGCTGCTGTGACACAGTAAAATGTGAGGATAAAAGAGGGAGATGGGTGCGTGCCCCACTCCCAGCACAGGGCTGGGAAATGTGAGTATGAGTGTTTGGAAGAAAATCTCATTTCTGGGCGAGCTCTGCTTCCCCTGGTTCATGCAGCCTCCAGGTTAAGCACCAGCAGCAGCACCAGCCTGGCCAGTCAGCCCTAAAAATACCTGTCCCATTAACCCAGTTCCATCCCAGCAGGGAGAGGGAGCAGCAGCTCCCTGGAGCTCCCACAGCTCCCCCGTGCCCCCAGCTCCCCCTCCCCAGCAGCCCTGGCACAGCAGAGGCTCTGGGATGGCTGCCAGGAGAAAGAGCAGCACCGATGGAAACCCGGCTGCTCCCCAAGCCCAGCTCAGCTCAGCTTCTCCTGCATTCCCCCTGCTCTCACTCGGGTTTGCTCCCTGCAAGCAGCAGGAAATTGCTCTGTGGGCACTTTTTAAACTCTCTGGGGGGTCTGATGGGGATTTGTTCAGCGTCCATCGCTGGGACTGAGGGCAAGAGGGACAAGACAGAGACCCCAGGGCTGCAGAGCCTCAGATGGAGCAAGGCTCCATCACCCACCTGGGATGGAGTGGGTGCTCCCAGAGCCTGGCACATCCCAGCAGCGACTGGGGAAATAAATGGATCCCAGCAGGAGACATCTCTGTGAGTGCTCTGATGCCTTCCCCACCCCTGCTTCCCTCTCCTGCACCCCACATGTGCATTTTTCCAGGGCCCCTGCTCCTTTCCAACTGCCACAGCTTGTCAGGCCTGGGAAAGGGGGACAGAGAGGGAGCAGAGATTTGGGGAGATCTGGAGAGTGATGGGACAAGGCTAGGAAGGAGGAGAAGAGGAGAAGAGAAGAGAAGAGAAGAGAAAAGAGAAGAGAAGAGAAGAGAAGAGAAGAGAAGAGAAGAGAAGAGAAGAGAAGAGAAGAGAAGAGAAGAGAAGAGAAGAGAAGAGAAGAGAAGAGAAGAGAAGAGAACTCTATTGTCATCTGGAAGGGACTCACCACACCCCTCTAGTCCAAGTGCCCAGCAAATCCCAAAGGCTCCGTTTGTTGGAGGTGTTTTCCCCTGGCCGAGGGAGCCAAGTTCAAGTTCCCAACCAGCATGAGGGAAGAAAGGCTGTGGGTACCTTCCCTCCCTTCCCTCCTCGTGGAGCTGGCAGCTCTCCTGCCTCTCTTATCTCTCACTGAGCAGAGCACTGGATGATTTTGCAGCCTGAGAGCTGCAGCTGGAGGCCTGTGTGCAAACAAGAAAGGCAGAGCCAGCGAGGAGGCAAAGCATGGGCAGAGCCATGCCTTGATGGCAGAAGGGGCTCAGCTCTCTGAGAGCTGCAGCTGGAGGCCTGTGTGCAAACAAGAAAGGCAGAGCCAGCGAGGAGGCAAAGCATGGGCAGAGCCATGCCTTGATGGCAGAAGGGGCTCAGCTCTCGAGGAGGGTGAGGAGGCAAGAGCACAAATCCAGAGGGTGACACCAAGTGCTCAAGTGGCTCCACGGTTCACCTCTCCTGGGGCTGAGGTTCCCAGGAAGCCGAGCTCTGCAATCCTGGTGCAGCCCCTCATGCCTGGGATCCCTCTGCTCCTCCCAGAGTCTTGGGGCTCCATACACAGCTCCTGATTTGTGAGCCTGGCTCTGGTGCAGAAGAGCCTTTGCTTTCCTGCTGTCACTCCCAGGAGATGAGACTTACGATGAGTTTTCTTTTATATCATGACTGTAAAGATATTGTCCTTTCCTAATGCAATAACCTAATAAAAGCTGACAATAGCATCTGTTCCCGGGGTTTAATCTGCATATAGATCAGGAATGTGGTGATTCCAGAAGGAGGAAACAAGAGTTTGATGAAAGAAGATAAGATGGAAAAAATACCATCTGGAAAACAAAGGAAGGGAAAGCTGAGGCCATGACAGTAATGGGAGATTTAAACCATGACAGGCTCCAAATCAGCTCGAGCTGGGGTGGTACCTGGGCTCCCTGCCCACCATGGGGCACTAAGAGATGGCTCTTTGCTGGCAGGGGGGTCCCAGCCTGGGCTGTGCCCACCCCGCTGTTCTGGCCTCTGCTCTGGCCTCTGCTCCAGGGAGGGGGAGGACAGGCAGGGTTGGACTGGCTCCAGCCATGGGGCTTTTCTCCAGCTGAGCAGCCAGCTCAGGGTGTGATGTGATGTCCAACAGCCTGTCCAGGACACAGGGGATGGACAGATCCAGTGGTGCCATGAGGGAAGGAGGAGCAGGGGGCAGAGGCAGGAGAGCTCTGCAGCACAGAAGGGCCCATAAACTGATAAAAGATGACAGGAAGTGGACATGTGGAGCAGCTTTTTATCTCAACACCTACAGCTCAGGCAGTCCCTGCACCAGGCAATCTTGTGAGATGGTTTTTCACTTTCATCCCAAAATGGTTTGGATCCTTAGAAAAGCAGGGCAGGGATTTTCCCAGGAAGGATTTTGGCCAATCCTGGGCATGTGGATGGTGCCCTGCAGCAATGCTGGGTTGGTGGAATTGCTGACCCATTGTCCATCAGACACCCTGGACTCCCAGGAGGGCTCACTGGGATGTTCAGTGGGACACTGGGAAGGACACATTGCTGCAGCTGGTGGAGCCTGTGGGAATATCTGGAATGGCTGCACACTTCAGCCAGACCTCAGAGACACTGGGAAGCCTTGCAGTGAGGCAGAGGAGCTGGCCCACACAGAGAGAGCCAGGTCCCTCCTTTGTAAAAGCCACCACAGAGCTTTGAAGCCATTTCCACCTCCTGGGCCGTGCAGGACGGAGCCCCCAGCAGATCCTCCCAGACCAGAGTCTGAGACCAATCCTTGATATGAGACCTGGACCCCCTCCAGGTCTGCAGGCAGCAGAGGGACTGCTGGACTCAGGTTTGGCAGAGCAGAGTTTGTGGTGATTAATTACCCTCCTCTCGGGGAAATCCCTCCCGTCCTTCCCTTCCCGTGCAGGGCCCTGACCTCCCTCTGCTCCTTTTGTCCCACTCTCCCCGGGAAGCCCCTGCCTGGAAAAAAAAGCTCTTTCTAAACCAGTATTTCCAGAAGGTGAGGATGCTCTGCACCAGTCACAGCCCTCACAGTCACCCCCTGTGGTGGGGGGCAGGAAAGTTTGGGGCCGGGGACGCGCAGGGAGGGTGGAGGTGGCTGGGATGGAGCAGCCTAGGAAGGAGCGAGCCGGGACCTCAGTGCCAGCCAGGCCCTGAGGCTCGCTGCCCACTCTGGCTGCTCTCCTGCCACCAGCAAGGTGTCCCTGGGGCCGGTGACATCACGGCAAGCAGAGGAAATGACCTCACGGGGAGGGCAGCAGGAGCCCGGTGCCAGGTGATGGCTGCAGAAGCATCCCGGCCATTCTCATGCAAATGGGGGAGGCAGGAGCGGGGAGAGGGAGCCCGGAGAAATCTGATGCGTCGGCAGAATTGTTTCTATACAGAATATTTTTTCAAAGACTTCAATAAGGCAAGAGCAGCGTTTGCAAAGGGAGCGCGAACAAAGAAAACACAGCTGCATCTTGGGGCTGAAAGGAAGAGCTGGGGGGCGGCTGCGATCAGCTGGGCGGGGGGCGACAATCGGGACAGCGGGGCAGAGAATGGGCGCATTTTTCTGCAAATATTTGACGCTTTTGGATGAGTTTGCTTTAGTGCTTCTTCCCCCTTGTGCGCTCCCACTCCACAAACATTAGCACTATCAACTTTTTACTGGCAGGAGAGCTCTCAGTGGGAGATCTCCGCAGCTGATTCATTGAGGGTTCGCAGGAAACGGAATTTTAAAGGGAAATTTGCATTGTAAGTGCTTTGCACGTTCGGCTAATCAAGGCGAACATCAACGCCATGAGGCTTCCATGGCCAATTACAGCGCAGCTCAAATATTGGCCGCGGAGCCAAGGGGGAGATGCTCTCCAAGAGACGCTCCCGGGAGATGGGAGCCGCGGCCGGGGCGTGTTCGGGGGGCTCGGGGGGGCTGTGGTGGGAGCTGAGAGCCGGAGCTCATCCGTGTCCTGCGAGCCGAGATTTCGTGGCTGAGGTTTTGGGAATGCTGACAGCCGAATTGGAGAAGTGCTGACTGGAGACCGGGCAAGGATTTTCAGAGCAGCTTCCAGCAGTTCCGAGCTCTGTCCTGAACCCTTTTGATCCTGAGCTCGCTCTGAAGCCATGGCACAAGAGTTCTCCCGTGCTGTCCGCACCCCACGGTGATTTTTTTTCACCGGATTTGCAGATCCCAGGAATTGTTCCCGGCTTTCCCAGCTCAGGGTTTGCATTTCTCATTCTGGCCCAAGCCTGGAGGAACAAAGAGGCCTGGGAGGAGAATATTAAACAGGATCTACAGCCTTGAAAACTGTCCTCGAATAGCAGCTTGTGACCTGTGCATGGCTCCAGTGAAGGCCTGAGCAGGAAGTTTTGAATCTGGCTGTAACTTTATGTCCTTTTTCCTTTGCTTTCTGCCTTTAATCACCAGGCAGGGAAAATCCTGCAATATTTCCATGTGGTGCTCCTAGGGTAGCACCCAGGTTACCCCACAGAGTGCCCGGGTGCATGAGAAGGATGTGGGGACAGCCAGGTGTGCAGCTCCTATGTTCTCCCAAGCCTGGCTTGAATCTTCTGCTTTTCCACTTCTTTGTCTTCTTTATTTGCCCCAAATTTTCCTTCTTTGGAGCTGTTTCAGACTGAGTTCCAAGGGGTCTGTACCATTTCTTTCAATTAACCTTCATATCAAAGAGATTGCACCATGTTCCGCAAGTGTTTTTGGAATAAATGCTTAAAAAACCCCCACACTATCCTGATTTTCCTTTCTTTGCTGTTATGCCTGGTGGCATCAACACCTGCCCGTCACAGCGCTTTCATTCCTGGAACAGCTCCATCTCTAACACACTCTATTTTTTTTTTAGTATGTGGTTTTTTTTTTTTTTAATTTTAATGTTATTGTGCAGCCACTTGTGTTTTCCTGCCTCCTTGTTCCAATTTCTTCCATGTATTTTCTGTTTCTGCCTTCCCACTCAATGGCAGCAGGCACCTGCCTGTGCTTGGGGGTTCCTTGATTCAATTCCTCTCCCTGACTCCAAGAGCATCCTGCTCACTTTGAAGCTGCAGCAGAAATTTGGGTGGAAACTGTGGAATGGCTTCTTCTCCCAGACAATTCAGTGCTGTGGTGTTTCATTCACATGCAGAAGTGCAAAGTCCATTCCTCAGATCCCTCTGGGATGGGGAAGAGCCATGGGAATGTGTGACAGGAGGGAGGCAGCTGGGTGTGGATCTGACATGGAAAGGGGTGATGGAAGTGGAGGATCAGGGAATGCTTTGGGCTGGAAGAGACTTCAAATCCCATCCAGTCCTACCCCTACCACAGGCAGGGACACTTTCATCTATCCCAGGCTGCTCCAAGCCCTGTCCATCCTGGCCTTGGACACTTCCAGGGATCCAGGGGCAGCCACAGCTTCTCTGGGCAATCTGTGCCAGGGCCTCCCTGCCCTCACAGGGAAGGATTCCTTCCCAATATCCCATCTAAATCTACTCTTCCAGTTTAAAGCCATTCCTCCATCCTGGATCCATTCCAGGATGTCCAGAAACAAGTCCCAGAAACCATCCATTGCTGCAAGGACTCCTTTATTTTAGTTTTATTTTTAAAGAAAATTGAAAAAAAAAAGAAGCTGCTGAACACTTTGGGAAAACCTGGCCTCATCTCCAAACCTGGAATAACCAGATTTAGTTCCCAACCTTGGGAATGGAGCACTGGGAGTCCCAACACTGACCTGAGGGATCAGCTGGGACAGACTTTGGTTCCTTTGTTGTGGTGGCTTTGTGCTGGGGATCCTGCTGTGACAGGGAAGCAAGGGATCATCCCTAAAAATGGCATCCCTGCATCCCTAAAAATGGCATCCCTGCATCCCTGCATCCCTGCATGCAGATCCCACACATGCAGAACGATTTCAGATGGAAAATCCCAGAGTTAGGTGCTGCTTCCTCCACCTTTCTGCAGCAGAGGAAGCCACAGCTCGCAGAGGTGACCCAGGAGCACCAGGAGGTGTCTGCCTGACCCTGGGGTGACTCAGGAGGCGACCCAGGGATGGGGCTCTGCTGGGAGGGGGCTCCTGCACAGACCCTCCCATCCCACCACCACACAGGAGCCTTTTTTCAGGAGTTTATCCACCTGGAGCATCCTACAGGGGCCCAGCAGCCCTAATTACACCTCTTCAAAGGCCTGTGGGCTCTGGGCAATTTACTGGGGCAAAACTTGGGGTGTTTTTAATTAAATTTTCAAAAAGTTAGGCCAGTTGGGTCAAAGGAATTCTCTGTTGCTCTGACCCATCATCCGCTTGGAAATTGTTTAGCTGGGCATGTTTCCCCCCCCTTTAATTAAGACTGAATTAAAACACAGCTTATTTGGGATAATGACTGTAAAAGCCATTTGCATTTTCTGTGGGTTCTGGCTGCCCAATGGGCTCTGCAGGGGGAGCCTGGTTTGGGTTTGGGGGAGCCAGATCTGGGGGAGCTCCAGAGCAGCAGGGCAGGGGGACAGATGCCAGTGTCCCCATCCAGTCCCATGGAGGATTTTGGGCTTGGAAGAGGAGTTTGGTGTTCTCACTGCCCCAGTTCTGATAGTCTGACCTTGCTGTTGGCTGGAGAAGCAGAAATGGGACCTTGTGTTTGGTGACATCTGTGGTTGGCTCCAGGGAGAGCCTGAGAAACCCTGTCATCCTGGAGAGAAAGGGGGAAAAGGGAAAAAGGCAGAAAAAGGGAAGGAAGGAAGGATGCCAGGAAGGAAGGAAGGATGCCAGGAAGGAAGGAAGGATGCCAGGAAGGAAGGAAGGATGCCAGGAAGGAAGGAAGGAAGGAAGGAAGGAAGGAAGGAAGGAAGGAAGGCAGGAAGGAAGGAAGGAAGGAAGGAAGGAAGGAAGGAAGG
>NW_005054456.1:575614-577869 GCF_000277835.1 Geospiza fortis
GAAGGAAGGAAGGAAGGAAGGAAGGAAGGAAGGAAAAATTCAAAAAGGAGAAAAGGGACAGAGAAAGTCACAAAAAAAAAAAAAGTAAAAAGGAAAAGAATAAGGAAAAAGAAGATTAAGAGAAAAAGGAGGAAAAGGAAAATACAGAAGCCCCTGGAAAAGGACCTTAGGCTCAAAGAGCCCTCTAAATCCCGAGTGCTGAGCTGGGCTTTGCTGGTTCCCCCAGGAGGTGATGAGCAGCCCCCACCTGCCCCCTCTGCCCACCCAGGCCCATTCTCAGGCCCCCTGGGGCTGTTCCCCCCCAGCCCTGGGTCCCATGAGGGGCTGTGTGAGCCTGGCATCTCTGCTGGCAATACCCAGGGATGGGTGATCCCACCCCAGCTCTGCCAGCCCATGAGGCTGAGGCAGCTCTGGACAGGGATCACTCTACTGGGGTAAAAGGAGCATTGGAGAATCCCTGCAAGCTGAGGGAACACTCCCACTGCCACCCATCCCATTCCCATCTCCCTGAGTGCAGAACACATCAGCGCTGCTTTTTTTGCAGCTCTGCCCTGGCACTTCTGGGAACTGCTGGCTGAAGGTTTGGAAATGCAATTTTAGGCTTTGCTGGGTAATTTTGGGTTTATTTCCCACTGTGTTTACTGGTGCTCTGCGGAGAGGGGAGGCTTTACTTAAAGTTCATGGGACACAGACTTGCCTACTTTGTGTTTTCCTAGAAAGTTTGTGCCATTCCTCTGTGGGAATGGGCTGGGCCATGGGAAGTTTTCTTCTGGCTCAACACAAATAAACATCTTGGTCCTCCCTGCCTGGGGCTGGAAACAGGATACAGAAGGTTTCACCTCCACATCATCACCTTGCATCCAAAGCAGCTCAGGCAGGACCAGAGGCTGGTGCAGTCTGAAGGCTTGAGGTGTTTTGGGGGCCTGAGCCACACTCCCCATGGATGGGGCTGCCCTCCCACATAACCCCTGGCAGCCTGAGGTTGGCCACACAATTGTCCCACCCTTGGAAGTGTATCCATGTCCCTCCATCCCAAGTCTCTCTCCAGCTCTCCTGAAGCCCCTTAGACACTGGAAGGGACTCTGAGGCCTCCCTGGAGCCTTCTCCTCTCCAGATGAGCACCCCCAGCTCACCCAG
Source organism: Geospiza fortis (assembly GCF_000277835.1). Classification (NCBI taxonomy): domain Eukaryota; kingdom Metazoa; phylum Chordata; class Aves; order Passeriformes; family Thraupidae; genus Geospiza; species Geospiza fortis. The sequence continues at coordinate 576,752 of NW_005054456.1, forward strand.
CCTGGCTCCAGAGGGGGTCCAGCCCTCTGAGCATCTCCATGGGCTCTTCTGGACCCTCTCCAACAGCTCCACTGTGCTGAGGACACAAGAGCTGGATGTAGAGGAGCTCTGGAGAGAGCTCTTTTGTGCAGGACAGCACTGCCCACATGGAGACCCCATTTAACCTCCCACCCCTCGCACTCTCCATCCCAGGATGGCAGAACCCACTTCCCACACCTGGCCAGCATTCCCCAGCCATTCCCCCCTTTGTTTTCCTGCCACATTCACTGCTGGCACAGCTTCCCACAGCCCCTCTGAGCAGCAGGTACTTTGTGCTGGGTTAATCAAGCGTTATCCCAGCAGTAATTCCTGATGGGATTGAACATGTCACAGCCTGGGGAGCCATCAGGAGCTCGGCAACTTCATCTGTGGCTCCCCAAGTGCAGCAGCAGAGGCTGGATGGGAAAACATCTCCCTCATCCGTGTGTGCTCCTGGTCTGGCTGGAGACCCAGGAGGGGCTGGGAGCTCGGCAGGGCTCCAGCAGGATGGAGCCAGTGATTAAAGGTCAGGCTTACCTTAAAGGGAGAGCTTGAGCCCTTTTAATTAAATATTTATTTGTAACACTCATTTCTCTCTTTCCTTCTTTCAAGTACCAGGCAGCTGTTAAGCTTTGGAAAGAGCCAAAAAAAAAAAATTCCAGCAGAAAAAAGAGGAGACCAGGAAGAGAAAGGATGAGCAGTGATGGGAGCAGAGCTCCCTTCCATCCTCAGAAGATGCTCCAGTGCTGGATCCTCTGCAAGCAGCTCCTCACCTGAAATTCCCATTAAACAGCCCCTGCCACATCCCGTCCTTCAGAGCTAAAAACCCCCAGTTTTTTAGTTCTTTTCCCACCAAGTTTGGTGGGAAAACTCCATTTTTGGGGAAAGGAGGAGAGTGTAGGCTCGGGTGCCTCAGACACACAGTGTTGGGCCAGCATTCCAGCTGGATGCCAGAGGAGGGAATGAAATGGAGGGAAAGGCATCCTTGGGAGAGCAAGCCAAGGGAAACGCGACTTCTTTGCACCTGATTAAACATCGCAGCATTGGCGGCGGGAACTGGAGCGGAGCCGTCTGAGCCGCGCTGGGAGAGGGGGCGGAGC
>NW_005054456.1:578087-585739 GCF_000277835.1 Geospiza fortis
CAGCCCAGCACTCACCCAGGCAGATCCCAATGCTCCTGGCCTGGCCGGTCACCAAGGTTATCCATCAGCAAGACAATACCAGCCAGAGCGAGATAATGCAGATTATTCATTGACAAGGCAAAACCAGCCAGATGAGAACACTGAACCTTGGCACATTAGACCAACAAAATGATAATATTTGGGGTTTAGACACTGGAAAACCATCAAAGCAGCTATTGCCCTGCCCAGGCCTTGTTCTCTCCTCGAGCTGCTCCCTGGGCTCAGACTGAGCCTGCAGGCTTGGGGGACCTGGGGGCACCCAACAGAGAGAGAACATGAAAGCCAAAACTTGACACATATCTAATATAGAAATAAAAAATATGCAACACATACATGATAAAAATATTTCAATATAAAGCAATTAATAGACAGAAAATACTAATTCTATATAAATTATTAATATCTAAAATACTGGTTATATACACTATAAATCTATAATATATTGTATATAAATAAATATATTTGATACAAATTTTATTTTTCATTTGTTTTAGCTGATGCCTAAAGGCCTGGGTGTGCCCGTTCTGCAGCCCTCGGAGGGGATGTCCCCGTTTGTCCCCAGGGCACAGGGACCTGCACACACGTGCCCATTTCTAGTGGAAGTGACAAAGCTCTGGAGAGCCGGGGGCACTACGAACCTTCGGCTTTTGTTTCCCAAATTGCAGCTACTGAACAGTCTGGGCTTGTCAGTGTTGTCTTGATAATGGCAAAACAAGATCTCCCTCGGTGGAGAGAGGAAACAATTTGGGGCAGATTTGTCCAGGACACTGCTTCACCGAGGGTGTTGAGGGTTCAAAGGCTCCTTCCCTTCTCCTGTGACACAGGTCAAGGTACCCCCACCTGCAGGAAAAACGGGAATGCAGGAGAAACGCAGCCTCGGGATGAACCCAAGGCACAGACAATCAACTGGAGCTCAGGGGTAATTTTCGTTCCTGATCAATCTCAAATCATTTTGACCCAAGGTATAATTTGAAATGTTCCTGTCTCAGTTATTACAGCCCCAGGGCCCTCTGGGTTGTTTTCACCATTTTTCCTTCTTGTTCTCTCTCGCTGCTTATACGATCGCAGGAACAGTTTAATGAAAAATGAGTGTGTGGCTGGAGGAGTCAATGGAGAGTCATTTTAGATCCTTTAAAAAATTGGGCAGGGTTTGGTTGTGTTCTTTTAAACAGGGGTTTTCACACTGGAGCAGATTTGTGGGAAGAGAAAAGCATTTATCCCTCTGTCAATTGTTCTGGCTGCCTGCCCCTGCTCTCTTTTTCATGGAATCGTGGACTCACTGATTCATTAAGGTTGGAAAAGCTCTCTAAGAGCATTGTTTCAGCAGCATTGCCAAGGCCACCACTAACCCATGTCCCAAAGTGCCATGTCTACACGACTGCACATCCATCCATCCATCCATCCATCCATCCATCCATCCATCCATCCATCCATCCATCCGGCCCAAACCTGGGAATCCTTGGGAAAGGTGCTGCTGCCTTTTCTGACCAACAGCCTAAGGACAGGCTGCTTCCTTTTTGTCCCCTCATGAGCCTGCCCAGCCTGTCTGCAGCCCTCTTTCCCCCTGGGAATGCCGTTCAGTTGGGAAATGGAAGGAAAAGGTAAATGAAGGATGTGGCCAAGAGCAACCACTAAAACCTGAATCAGCACAAAGGCAGGGCAGGCTGGGCTGGAGGGTGGAGGGTGCTCAGAGAGGCACTCGGGGCTTGAGGATGGCAGTGAGCAGTTGGCAGGATAATTATTACAGGCAGAAAACAAAGGAGAGTGACAATTTTCATGTGGCTGGATTCAGCCCTCGTGCTTCTTAATTCCCGCGGAACAAAGAGCTATAATTGTTCTCAATAGCGAGGAGGGGAAGAACCTAATTTCCAATGTGAGTCAGAGAAGCTTTCAAGCAGGGGGTGGGTGGAAACTATTTATAAAGGACCATTAGGGAAAATCAGATTTCTACGCACAGTAAACAGAACACAGAAATAAAGCATCTATTTATATGTGAGTGTGGAAAGCTTGTCCCGAGCAGCACAGAGCCCTGGTGACACCCAGGGTCACCGTGTGGGGCCACAGAGGGTTGTGGTGGCTTCGTGATGGAACAATGCCTTCCTCCAGGCAGGCAAACAAAGCTCGTTCCATCCTTCCTGTGCTGCCTTTAGAGAGAGAGAAAAAAAAATGTAATTGAACAATTGTCTTTGTTTGGCCAAAAATGTGCAGAAAGCAAACACCAAAGTGCTGTGCCAGAGTCGTCGTGGAGATGAGCTCCCAGTTTGCTCAGCGCTTGTGTGCCCAGGTAAACTGGCATCCTGCTGCAGCCAGCACTCATGGAATATTTACAGTTCTGTACTCCCAGCATGGAGGAAAACCCTATAAATAAATAAAACATAAAAACACATTCTGGTGGTGCTGCAGGATGGTGACACCGCAGGCATCGGGTGTGAGAGGAGGCTGGAACACACGCAGAATGTTTTCCTGGGAATTGCCTTGCTCCCTGGAGTCATGTGCTAAAAGCATCTTACTGGACTTGCAGGAGTCCCAGAGCTAAAGGGAATCTGCTCCAGGCAGGGCAGAGGGGCCTGGCTGTGAGATCCCTTCTTACAGGAAGGGCACCAGCTCCAGGTTCCTCTGAGCCATGACTCCAGCTCAGCCCTGTGTGCGTATTTTGGGACTAGGACAGGAATATTTCACTGCAGCCACTCAGTAAAAGTGAAATGCAAGCAAGAAAAATCCTTATGTCACAGATGAGCAATGTGGGCTCCCTCCTCCCCGCTCTCCATGAGGGAATTGCCTCCCTGAGCCTAAATACAGGCTTGAGCAAGGTCTGGAGGTTTGGCCAGGATAACAAGGACATGGAACAATCACAGTGATAATCTGCTGATTAGCTCTGGTTTAGAGTAATCTGTTAGGTATCAACTTCACAGAGAGCTGGCAGTTTTCCTCAGTTACTTTTGGAGCACTAAATCAACGGGGTGAGTGGATCCCTTTAGTATTTTTTAGTGGATTTATTCTTATTTTACAGGTTAGGAAAAGGGAACCAGTGAGCAGAGGTGAGCACAGCCGTGCCTTGAGCTGTCCCCACGCCATGGCTCATGCTCCCACAGCCCTGCCCTTCCTCAGTGCTGTCTGTGAGTGATGACACAGCCTGTGCCTGTGGAGCAAAGCCCGGTTTATGGGATGTCTGCCCTCGCTGCAGAGTTGTGCTCCCAGGCTTGGAGCGTGAAGGAGAGCTGTTCCCGATGTGAGGTACTTTATGTGCACACAGGCCTGATTTATATCTCTTCCAACAAGCTGTTCTTTGCTATCATGAGCCAACAGGACCCATAGGGTGTTACAAGACATATTACACACAGCCAAGAGCTTTAATCCCCTTGGGGGAGTGATTACAAACAACTACACACGTCCCAGAGTTGCTTAATCACTGTTAAGAAATTTCTTTATAATCTGAGTAAATTACTTTAATTACTTGCAACTACCAATTAGCGTTTGAATGCTTCCACTGAGAAGTTTGCAGGCATTAATCTGCTCCCTTGGAATGTGAAATCAGCGGCTGGAAGATGGCTTTGGTCTGTGCACAGGCAGCAATCTGGCAGGACGAGGAGGCTGCAGCCCCTGCCCGGCAGCCCCTCCGCAGCCGCCTGCCCTCCGCTCTGATTTATTTAGCAGCTTGAAAGGAGAGTTCAGAGCTTCCACGAGCTTTAGCAGCTGGATAATATTGCTGGATCCTGGGAAAGGGAGGGCCTGCTTGAACCCTGCCGTGGGCACGGAGGCTCTGCCTTTTGTAGCCGGACAAAGCCAACAATGCCAAACCCTCCCTACCTGGGGGATCACGCTCTCAGACACATCCCACAGCCTCCCTGCTCCCAGCCCTGTCTGTGCAGCCCCAGTTATTCCCTAATCTGCAGCGTTCCCCAGCATGGGCTGGGCTTTGCCAGCTCCCAAATCTGAGCTGAGCCTCCCCTTTAGACGTGAGCGCTGCTGGGGTTTGGGCAAGCACAGCTCCGCTCCCCCTTCTCCCACCAGCCTGCTCTGCCAGGAGCTCTCCAGCTTGAAATGGCAGGATCAAGGCCTGGACTTGCTTTTCTGGACACTTTCAAGGCTTTGCCAGCCTGGATCGGGTTCAAAACACTTTTTATCTTTGATATTTCGGCACAGGGAGCCTGCTCTGGTCCTCTCTTCCTTTGCTGATCATTAGGGGGGTGCTTGTGTGAGGAGTCTGGGCACGGCCCAAGTGCCCCGGCCTGTGCCTGTGCTGAGGCAGAGCAGCTGCCATGGAGGAGGCCAGGCCCATGGCTGGGATCCTGGGAGCTCCACGGCTGAGATCCTGGGAGCTCTGTGCTGGGTCCATGGGCAGAGATCCTCAGAGCAGCCATCCCGAGCCTCTGCCAAAAGTGCCTCTCCTGCTCTCTCATAGGCTGTGGCTGGGCCTCTGTGCCTGGGGCTCCAGTCCAGGCCCCTGCCTGGGGCTGGGGGACAGGAGCTGTGTGCCCATGTCCCCTGGTTATGTCTGGAGGGGTGAGCACTGTCCCTTCCACATCACCCCAAAGGTGTGCTGGTGCATCAGCCTAGTCCCCCTCCATAAGGCAACAAGAACAGCCCCCCAGAAATGACAGAGTCACAAGTTACGTGGCTCTTTCCCACAGCACTGTCATGGCTGTTCCTGAATCTGTGGGCAGCCCTCAGAGGTTTCCTATCCCCCAACAATTTTCTTGTCTGAAGAAACTTCTCCCCTCGCACCAAGCCCTGCCGTGAGCAGGTGAGGAGCTCTGTGGAGCAGGTGTGTGGCTGCTGACTCACCCCAGCCCCAGTGAGGTCTCCTCTGGTGCTGTTAGCGGTGCCACCACCATCCCATCCTCCGGTGGCTCCCAGGGCATGGAGCATGGCCAGCTCCCCACCACAGCCCTGGCACAACCTGAGCAGCTCCTCCCAGCCAGCATGGACTTGGCCCAGGCCTCACCAGCCTCTCCCAGCCGCTGTTTGTGCCTTGTGATACTTTCACATGAGAAACAAATAACGGCTGATGGTATCTCCTGCAGGAAAAAAACAAGGTTACTCCCCTGACCTGATTAATGCAAATAAACTGAACAGAGTCCTGTTGCCCGGGGCTTGCAAATTTAATATCTGTTCCCTGCCTCATTTCATGCTGGTTTAGCCTCTCGCCCTGTGACTGCAATTACCTCTGTGGCTCTGCCTGGGCGTCGGGGCCGCTTCCCCCGCGCCGCACGTGATGCAGCTTGGGCCGGGGCGCCTCGCTTTGGTGTTTGGGCTTTCTTCTTCTTGTGGTTTAATTTCCTTTGAGTTTATTAATTATGGCCGGGGTGGGGGCCAGGAATGTTTGGCTGATGCTTCCTCTTTGCGTGGTGCAGAACTTCATCCCTGTAATTCCCCCTTTATTGGATGGCCCAGCTTGGGGAAGAGGAGCCAGTTCTGGCTGCAGGGAGCCAGGGATGGGAACAGCTTTTTCCTTGTTCCAGCCTGTGATCTCTGTGCCCCACTCCCTGCATCACTCCCTGAATCCCATCCACCCTCTCGCCCTGTGTTTCCCACTGTCTGGATGTGTTCAAAAATGACTGGAAATGGCACTTGGTGCCGTGGTTTAGTTAAGCTGTTTAGGGCATGGGTTGGACTTGATGACCTTGAAGGTCTCTTCCAACCTAGTCATTCTGTGATTCTGTGATCTTCACTTGCATGAAGTGACCACTTTGCAAGAGGCTCTGAAAGGTGTTTGGAACCATTTCATTGGGGCATTCTGTTGGTGTGCCTCAGACTGGATCCCTGGGAAAGCAGGCACAGGCATCCACATCCCCTGGGCCTGGGTGAGCCAAGAGATGCTCCAGATCCAGCACTGGGCATTATCAGCATGACTCTTTGCAGGCCATGAAGCTGATTTTTATCCCAAACCCCACCTGCTACAGGCAGGATCTGCATCCAGAATTCGAGTGGCAGAAGTCTCATAAGAACAAAGGGCAGGACTGTCCTGGAGAGATGCGATTTCCTCCCCCTACTCCCAAGGCATCCTTGGAGTCAATGCCCAAGGTAGAGCTGGACACTGGTGCCAGCCCTCCTGGGACACTGGTGCTGTGCCAGGGGAGGCTGCAACCTCTTCACCTGTGCCATACCTGTGCCCATGAGAAGCAGAGACTCTGTGCCATGAGCCCAGCCCACTTTCAGCAGCACAACATTCAGTTTAAAGGCACAAAAGCAGCTCTGTGAATGGCCCTTTATAATTTCCAGGCAGGACTGCGAGTGGGGGCTCCCACCCTTCTGTTTGCTTACATCTTCCTTGGAGCTGGGAGCTGTCAGGGAGGTGAGAATGAGGGATGGTGACTTCCCGAGCGTGCCCGGCCCCACACGAGCGCTCACACACCCAGCACTGATTCCGCAGCTCTTGTTTGGTTCCCGGCCCCAGAGCTGCCAATCTCTGCTGGCTTTCCGTGCCTCTGTGCGAGTCTGTCACGCTGCCTTAATGGCTATATCACCTTGTGAAGCTTTCAGACATCCTCCTTCCTTTCATCAGCGGCGGGAAACCTGCCAGGCTCTGACAGGTTCTCCCAAACAAACCCCGGTGTGATGGGAGCAGGAGCTGTGACTGGCACTTTGGCCCTGTGCCTGCAGTCCCCAAACCTTGGCGTGTCCCTCCAGCTCAGCCATGACAGCGCTGGCCCCAGCCACGGGCTCCACACTCAGGCCCACAAGGGACAGGGGTTTCTCATCTCTTTGAATAGCAGTGAGGCCCCACCAGCTCATCCGAGCTCCCTGTCCTTGCAAGGCGTCCCTGGGGCACTGCCCCCCTGTGCCTGGCATCACGACACCCTTGAGCCCTGTCTCAGCTCTCTGCATCTTGGCAGTCCTGCTCTATAGAGGGCTCCAAAGTGGTTTTCCCAAGCTGATTTGGGTATTTAGGTTTGCCTCTTCCAGTTTTGGAAGGGGCTGCCCAGGGAGGTTTGGAGTCCCGGTCCCTGGAAGTGCCCAAGGAAGGACTGGAGGTGGCACTCAGTGCTCTGGGCTGGTGACAGGGTGGGGATGGGGCACAGGTTGAACTCAATGATCTCAGAGAGCTCTCCCAGCCCCACTGACTCTGGGATTCTCTGGTCCCAAGAGACTCTCCAGAGCAGTTTTGGCATTCCCTGGGCAGCCTGGCCATGGCAGTGTGAGCCCCCACACCACATCCCGGGGCTGGGCCATGCACAGAGCTCAGAGCAGCTCTTGGGGGCTTGATCCCACAGCAGCATCTGGGGCTGGCTGCATCCCCCTCCCCTGATCCCTCTGCAAGAGCCTGCCTGGGGGCAAGAGCTGCTGCAGCAAACGGAGAGCTGCTGGAAACTGCAGAGGACACAGCATTTCATCATTTTGGGGCCCAGACTGTCTCTGCTGCACCAACAAGGGAACTATTTGTGTGGTTCAAAGCCTTATTCATTCTGTTGTGGGTTTCTTTTCCAAACCACCCACTTCAAGTTTTGGGTGAAGGTTCAGTTCCATTTTTCTTATTCCCAGCTCATTTGCCCATCCCTAAAACAAACATATTGGAGCAAGCATGTGGGGGAGAGGGAGCATTAATCAAAGCAAAGGGGAGGCGAACCTAACGCAAACAGGGAACGACAATGCACAGAGTATTTGCATAATCC
>NW_005054456.1:585787-590965 GCF_000277835.1 Geospiza fortis
AACAGGAACTGCGCTCCTGAGCAGCAACAGACACCGGGGGTAATAAATCAGAGGTGCGGTACAGACGTAGCGGTTCCAGCACGCTTCCCAAACTCTGCATTCCGAGCCTTTGGAAGAGGGCCCATCCTGCCTGCTTTGAAGCTCCTGGCCAAGGTGGCTGGACAGCAGCAGGAACAAGCCCAGGCCTGAGGAGCAGGTGCTCAGGTGGAGCCTGAACCCCTCAGAAATCAGCGCTGGCCTGGTGCAGATTCCCCAGGACAAGGGTGTCCTGCCAGCTGATACAGCCAGAACAGAGCCCCGAGCACTGGGAGAGGGTAATGGATGCAATTCCAGAGCTAAGAAGTCCAGGAATTTAATAGCAGTTGGCATTTTACAAAGGAAATGGCTTTGTGGAGGTGTCTATGAAAGTGTGGGGTTTGGGGAGTGCCCTGGCTGGCATTCCCCACTCCTGGATGACCTTGGGCAAGGTGCTTCACCTTGCTGTGCTTGGGTTTCTGCTGAGCTGCTCCACAGGGGGATAATTTTTCCTGCTCCACACATGTGATGTGGCTGTGTTTGTTGGTACTGGTGAATAGTCTGAGAATCCCTGAAGGGATATCTTAGAGGAAGGGAAGGGAAATAAAAACCCAGCCAGGATCCTGCCCTGGCAGGAGGTGCAGAGGTGGCAAGGACCATTTCAGGTTGAGTTCCTGTCTGTGCCAGGTGCAGGCAAGGAGCAAGGAAGGAGCAAGGAAGTGTCTGGAGCTGAAAGCCTGGGGTGTGTTTAGCCTGGAGAGGACAGATCCAAGGGGCATGAGAAGGTGCTCCTCAAATACACAAGAGGAGGCTGACAGAGAGGGTTCCAGGCCAGGCTGGACAGAACCTGGAGCAACCTGGTGTAATGGAAGGTGTTGGAACGAGATGAGTTTTAAGTTCCTCTCAACCCAACCCATTCTGTGATTCCGTGATTATGGACATGGAAACAGCAGGATGAAGTGGCAGGAGGGAAAAGCAAGGTAGAAAGTGGGAAAGGCAGGCGGGGTGGCACAGCTCATACCACTGCACACAGAGGCTCTGCATCCAAGGATCACCAAGAGACTGTGGGAACACAGAACCCTGGGAGTCCTGGTGGAGAGGTGGCTCTGCTCTGCACCAGGTGGGTGCCACCTGCCCGCCCTGAGCCCTGTCCCAGCACTCTCCTCTGTCTGTGTGACCCAGGGCACAGTGCCACTCACACTCCCAGCCCTGGGAGCTGCATCCCTGCCTGTGGGATGTGCCATATGTTTCCTTGCCCTGCAATTCCCTGGCTGAAGGTATTTGATCAGACCAGTCGTTCAGGAGCCATCTGTCCCCTGCACATACACAGCTGATTCTCCTTCCAAGCTCTGAGGGCAGCTCCAGGGGCACACCCAGGTTAGCAACTTTGGAAAATGCATCCCTGTAAGAGATGTCAGGCATTCCCAGGGATGGCAGAGGCAGAATATTCACAGCCCATTTTGCAAATCAGTGCCTTGGACACTAATATAAGTAACTTTAAAAAAGCAGAGAGAAAGGCAGTCGAGGAGATAAAACCCTGTCATTTCCATTTCTAAGGGATATGAAATGGTGCTTTTGAAAAAAAGCAATTTGTAAACTTTAGATAGCAGCAAATTCCTTGTTTTTTGGATACAATACCAGCTTTGCATATGCGCTGAAAGAAAGAGGGAGAGAAAATAACCCCGAAGCATCCTGCCCACTGCATTAGCTTTTAAAATAAAACCCATTTATATATAAATGTTGGCTTTTTTCCCAGTCTCTGTAGAAAAGCTTTTTTATATTAAATGCTACAATGAATTAAATTAACCATAATGATTTCTTTGTGAATGGAAACCCTTTTTCCTGTGTGACATGTTTTTGATCATTTTTTTTTTCCTAGCTACAACAACCCCTGCTCCTATCAAGTTGAGGATTTTGTTTGTTCTGCTATTTGCACGCTTCGATACAATTACTACGTGCCCTCCTTGTTCTGAAGAGAAATATTCCACAGATATTCCAGATGCTGTCTCTGGGTGCAGAGGGCTGGGAGCCTCTGACAGCCCCACGCTCACCTGTGGCAGCAGGGTCAGGACAGCCCTGTCACCTCCCATGGCCACAACAGGCAGCTTCCCCAACAGCAGAGCCCAAATCAGCTTGGACAAGGCTTGGAGGAGCAGGAAAAGGGGGAATAGCATCCCAGAGGGCAGGGTTAGGTGGATATTGGGAAGGAATTCCTCCCTGTGAGGGTCGGCAGGCCCTGGCACAGGGTGTCCAGAGAAGCTGTGGCTGCCCCTGGATCCCTGGCAGTGTCCAAGGCCAGGCTGGACAGGGCTTGGAGCACCCTGGGGTAGGGGAAGGTGTCTCTGCCCATGGCAAGGGTGGCACTGGATGGGCTTTGAAGTCCCTTCCCACCCAAACCCTGATTCTTCGATTCACCTGTGACCCACAGCCACCACTTCCCTGGACTTGCCATTAAGGGACTCAGCATCATTCCATGATTTCAGTTGTTGATGTTTTCAGTTGTTGATGTTTTCAGCTGTGAATGTTTCAGTTGTTGATGTTTTCAGCTGTGAATGTTTTTAGTTGTTGATGTTTTGCCTGCAGTGCCCTTTGGCCCTCCCTGGGCACCAATCCCTGCCTGTGCACTGGGTGCTGCAGGGCCCAGCCTGGGGCAGGGGGCACTGGGGTCCTGGGGCTCCTGGCTGGGTGGTTGGGGCTGGACAGGAGCTCTTGCTGGGGGGAGGGAGTTGGCTCATCCCTGGAAAGGAAAATTAGGTCACATTTCTGGTTTGAAGAGCCTGGATGGCATCCCGTTTATTTTGGGTTTTTCCTAACAAGTGAGAAGCTTCTGTTTCCCTCCAAGCCCATTTCCTTCTCCAGTTTTTTTGTAAAGCATTTCTCATTTTTCCTGCTTGTTTTTCCTAGAAAACAGAAACTGAGCCATGCTGAGCTGTGCTGAGCCAAGCCACAGGGACATGCCTGGGGGCACCAGAGTCATCTGCAGGTCCCAGAGAGGTGTCCAGGGCATGGACTTTACCAGTACAGCCAGAACCCTCTGGCAAATCATCCCCTAATGTCCATGGCAGCCCATGGCAGAGTTTATCCCCAATCCATTTGGGAAACTATTCTGATTCAACTAAAACCATTGGAAGACAAGGCTCAACCAGACAAGGTTCAACAAGAATCATTTTAATTTCTTCCCTGACATTCATTCCTGATTTGCTTCTGCTGGATTCAATGCCAGCACTCCTCTCCAAGCCCCTGAGCCACCCCTCCCCTCTCTCACTTTGTCTCATCAGATGTTTTTGGGTAACTGCAAAATCCTTGGTCCCTGTTCCTGCCTCCACCAATGGCTCTACCCCAAAAGGAGACCCCTGGGGACCCCCCCCTCCTGCTGTCCAGCATCCCCAAAATCCCCCCCAAACCAAATCCTGCAGTGTAAATGAAACAAAACACCAGTCAAAAGTGTAGGAATTCATTTTGGGGCTTTGTTTGTGTGGTGGGAAGCCAGGAGACATCAGGCTCAGAGCTGTTCCCATCTCTACACGTGCCAGGGGTACCCCAGCCCCGAGTGAGCCCCCACTTCTCCCAAAATGTGAGCATCACCACCTGGGATGTCGCTGCAAAGCCGTGTTTCCTTGGCAATCCCTTATCTCTCATCTGAGCCATCAGCATAATGAAGGGCTCTGTTCCTGCACAAACAGCACCTGAACACCCCGTGGAGCAGGGAATTGTCACATTGAAGGGAAATGCCTGAAATGGAGAATCCCCTCAGGATTGTTCCTGAAAGGACAGGCTCTCCCTCTTTTCCAGGGGTAATGAGGTAATTAGGGAATGAGTAAAGGATGGTTGCATCACTACCTGAGCATTCCAGAGGTGGGAACTGTCCTGGATTAAGGTCAGGGCTTGTGCTACCAGTCACCAAGTGTGTGTGACCAGTCAGAAGAATGCCTGGTCCTTCCAGTGAGGGAAATAAACACTCCTGGGTTTGAAATACGTTTAAAGAGGGGTTGAGACTTGACATTATTGAAGTAATTTCTCACCTCCTTGCCAGGGAGAAGTGGCTCTGGGATGCTGGAGAAGAGCAGGCAGATCCTGTGGCCCTGGAGTAGAGTGTTCTTATGTCTGCATCTCCAGGGCACTGGCTGGGGAGTTCAGAGAGCAGTTTGGGTTGGAAAGGACCTTCATGGTCATCCAGTGCCACCCCTGCCAAGGGCAGGGACACCTTCCACTATCCCAGGTGCCTCCAAGCTCCATCCAACCTGGCCTTGGACACTTCCAGGGGTCCAGGGGCAGCCACAGCTTCTCTGGGTACCCTGCCAGGGCCTCTCCACCCTCACTGTAAAAAATATCTTCTCTGTATCTGACCTAAATAAACCTTTTAATTTAAAACCATCCCCCCTTGTCCTAGAAATGGAGCCCTGCCCAAATTCCTCATCAGGGCTGAAGGAAGAGATGTGGTGCTGTGATTGTTTAAGCTGAGGCAGTGGAACTGCACAGTTCTCAGAGCTTTAATTTAGATGATTTAAGGTCCTTTTCTTTATGTTTTCTCCATTTGTAATTGCAAAGAGGCTGTGAACCAGGACACTGAGCTTATCGATGGCTCTGAGCAGCCACCAACTGCAGGGTGGGATGTGGTCAGGCAGGAAAAAACCATCTCTTCCCCATCCTAATTAAGTGCCTCGTTGGGCTCTGCAGGCACTCGTGGTTGTGGTGGCAGCGGTGACATTTTCAGCTCACTGGGGCGATGACAGGGAAGCAGAGCAGAGAGCTGGGGGAGGCACCAAACTGGGGAGAAAAAACCATTTCCATGTGCCCCAGACATGTTCATCTGAGGTGATCTTTAACCAGAGCTCCGTGCTGGCAAGGGACCCTGTGGAAATCTGGATTGCTGGCATGGAAAGGACAGTCTGGGCACTGGCTACTGCAGGGATGCTGGAAAAGGTGCTGAAGGCACTGGGAGTCTTGGGGGGCTCTGCCCCCCTTGCAGCCCTCTGAGGGGAAGCCAAGGGGGAGAGATCCCAAGAGGAGGCAGGTAGGAAGTGGGTTGGGGAGATGAAAGAGCAGGGAAGGAGTGGGGAGCTCCAGGTGCGCTGGGACCTGACCTGGAAACGGGCAGGGAGGAATCTGAGCATCAGCAAACAGGCAAAAATAACCCTGCAGCTGAGGAATGCCTGAGCAGCA
>NW_005054456.1:590983-597942 GCF_000277835.1 Geospiza fortis
GGAATGCCACGTGCTGCACATGGGGAGAGGAGAGGAGAGGCAAAAATACCAGCAGGAGTAAATCAGGGCTGTTACTCTCCCCTCCAGACCTTAACATCACCTGGGACTCTGTAATGAATTCCTTGGATTTTAGGAGCATCCTCCTTTGGGAACTGCTGCTCCAAGGCAGGGCTCCTGAAATAGATGGGACATGGTGGGAAGCTGGAGGCTCTGCAGCCTTCAGCCATCCCAAGGTCTGCTGTCCTGCCAGGCAAGGGCAAGACAGGACAAGGGGAAATGGCCTCACGTTGCTCCAGGGGAGGTTTAATTGGATATTAAGGGGAAATTCTTCCCCCTAAGTGTTGTCCAACCCTGGCACAGCTGCCCAGGGCACTGGAATTCCCATCCCTGGGGAGATTTAACAGACATGTAGATGGGGCAGCTGGGGACGTGGTTTAGTGGTGGCTTTGGAACAGCTGGAGCCGATGGTCTCAGAGGGCTTTTCCAGCCCTGATGATCCAGAGATTCCAAACCCACCGTGGCAGTGCTCGAGGAGCCAGCGAGGGGAAGTGCTGAGTCAGCAGCACCGCAGCCTTATCTGTCTTGTGCTGAGCCCTCCCTGCTGATTGTGCTGGGTTTAGGCAGGAGCAGGTTTTGCTAAGCAGGACCAAATGCCCAGATCCTGGCACTCCCCTGCCTGGTGCCAGCCCCACTTGGCTCTGCCAAGCCCGGGGTCAAGGCCGGGGAGCTCTGTCACCCCATGACCCGGTGGGGACATCGCTGCCAGGTAGCACTCAAGAAGCTGCTGGTGTTGTTGTTCTTGGTTTCCTCTGGGCTTTATTTTCCTAACCATCTTCCAGATGCTGCAGAATCCCCAGATGCAGCCGCAACAGAGTTCTTGCATTTTTAACTTTAAAAAACATAATTGGGTAACTGAGAATAATGACTAAAGAGTGCAATAAATCATGTCTCCACCTGGCCTGGAGAAGGGGGAGGGGTAGGGGACGGGTTCCTTCCCCCGTTAATGAGCAGCGCTGAGCCATCGGCGCTAAACACTCCCAGAGTCAGCAAATCCCCTCCAGGGCTCTGTGCTCCCGCCTGGACACCCGGGACACCAACCCCCGGGCAGGAGGGGACTTGGGAACATCCGAGGTTTGCCCCAGAGACAAACTGGAATAGGAATGGCGCTGGGTAAGAGTCTGAGGCACTCCTGTGTCCCGGCAGGAATTTTTGCCACTCTCTTGTTCTCACCTGTCCAGTAACACAGCTTGGGAGCTGTCTGGGGAAGGAAACAGGAATAACTGTGCTGGAGCTGTTGATGTTCCCATTTTTGCTCCATTATCCATCCAGGCAGGGCTGTCACCCCCAGTGCCAAGATCCCCCACAGCCCCAGGACCTGGTGGCAGCGATGGCCCTGGGCTGGGGGCAGTGGAGCACCAGGAATGTCAGAGTTTCCCTCATTCTCTGTGGTGTGTTCCCAGGACTTGGCTGGGACCTCAGCAGCCTCCAAGGCTCTCCCTCTGCAGGGCAAAGGGAAGGATATTTTTAGTTCTTTGCCCTGCAGCTTTCAAAAGGAGATGTGGATTGGATTAGGACCCTCTGTGGCAGGATTAGGAGGGAATCTTAGGAGAAGGAAACCAGTGACATCATAGAAGAGAATCATGGAATCACTTAAGCCTTTAAGATCATTAAGTCCAATCATCAACTTAACCCCACCAGGTTCACCATTAAATCGTGTCCTCCAGTGCCACATCCACAGTTTTTGAACACTTCCAGGGATGGTTCACCTCCCTCACTGCCCTGGACAGCCTGTTCAATGCTTTGCAACACTTTTTTGTGAACAAATTCTTCCTGATGTCCAATCTAAACCTCCCTGGGTGCAGCTTGAGGCCATTTCACTGTTGTTTTCTCTCAGATATGACTTTGACACACAGAGCACTCCTGGGAGAGCAGAGAGAGGGAAACCCAGGGCAGGGGCAGGACTGGAGGGGGCGAGGGGCAGAGCTGTGAGTTCCTTGTGCTCCATCCAGGGGAAGGGCTGGAACAAGGATTCAGCACGAGGGGAGTGTCACAGGTCAGTGACACTGCAGGACATCCACAGCCCTTCTCCAAAGAGACATTCCCAGCCCAGGCTCCCTCACTCCCATGCTCTGGAATAGATTCATAGATTTCTCCCAGCTTGCAGCTTTATCAGCTGTTCCAAAGCAAGATCCTTATCTGCGTGAGCCTCTTCAAGCTGATAGCTGCTCTTATCTCTGCTGCTCTCCAGGGCTTCCAGGCTGGGGGGGTTTGTGGCATAGTCATGGAAAAATCTCAACTTTGGGAGACTAAACCTGGGAGTGATTTCTGGAGTTTTATCACTCATTGTTCGTTGTTGCAGAGCCTGTGAGCAACTCATGGCCATGGCTGTGTTAAAGGGAAAGGGAAGCAGAGCCTTTTCCAGCAGGCTTTGCCCATGACAGACACAGCCACACGCGTCCCAGACACAGCAAAGAAGTGTCCCATGGGCACACAAAGGCCATGAGGATGTTGGCACAGGAAGGCCAGTGAAAGACAGGACTAAAAAACTGCCCTGAAAGCTCCAGCTTTGACTGATGGTCATCTAAAAGCTCCTTCATCCACCTTTGCAATTAAATTTCTGGATTTTGTCCGCTTTGACCTTGGCCAAAGCTCTCCAGCCTCTGTGGCTTTGTCTCCTGACCTTCTCCATCCTCCTGGGAACTGTGCCTCTGCCCACGGGCTGTTCCCGAAAGCTGCAAGGAAAACATAAACATAATTGAGAAAAAGTAATTGAAACTTGTAAGAGCTGATGAGAGAGTTCTCTCCTTGGCCCGCCGTTCGTCGCCAGGAAATAAACACCTTTATGGCTGCTGTAATTAAGGCCTAAATACAACGGAGACAAAATTTCTGTCATTAAAGGCATCCTCAAAGATCTCATGTCTCCACCTGCATCCCTCCAATGCCGCTTTCCCAGAACTTCATCCACACAGCAACAACTTTCCAGACACAAGCGTCACCTCTAACCTCAGCTAAGTTGAAATTTTCCCAGTTTCTCAGCAGTTTTTCCCCATTAAATCCACCTCATTCTGCAGTGCTGCCCTGAAGCTGTTGCCCTCTTGGGTCTGTCCCCATTGCCCAGTGTGACCTGGCCACCTGCGTGTCCCCATCACTCCCTGCATCCCTGATGCCCTGAGACATTGGTGGCCCAAGGATGTTGTGGACTCCCCACTCCAGGAAATGTTCAAGGCTGGGTTGGACAGGGCTTGGAATAACCTAGGACAGTGAAAGGTGTCCCTGATCATGGCAAGAGGTGGAACAAGATGGGTTTTCCAACCCAAGCCATTCCATGATTCCATGATGCTGGAGCTGGTAGAAGCTTTTTAATGTCACATCTCCAAGCACTGTGTCTCACAGCTCTGCTGGCCCACACTGGGGCCAAACCATGGCTAATTCCCTGTTTTCTGGAGTGGCTGGAGACCCTTGGGCACGGTGGCTCTCCGATGTTGCTGTGTCTGTTGTATTTCTAAGCTCGTTAGCTGATTAACCACACTTGCAAGCTGGCAGCCTCGCTGAGGGGCTTCAATGGGAGCCTGGAACAATGCAATGACACAGACAAAGGGTTTAATGGATAATTAATTGTTCCAGCGTGTGAAGTTTCTGTGCAAGGATCCTGGTGAATCAGAGTTTCCGATTTCCACCCCCTTTACAACAGAAGTAAATAGCAACACAGAAATCATGGAATGGATTGGAAGGTTTTTGAAAAGAGAAGGGCCAGATGAGGCTCATTTGGGGTGGGATGCCCCAGCACTGCAGCTCCATGTCCTAATCCTTCCACACGGAGAAGGTGCTGCTTCTAGGAAGGCAAATACAGCAAAAAGAGGTGAAGGGAAGGGTCAGTGGGGGCTGCCCAGCCTTGCAGGGAATGTGCAGGCAGTGCTGTAAAGGAGCAGAGGGGCCTGATGCCTTCTCCATCCCCCTGAGCTGCCCAGGATTGTCACCAGCACCCCCTGTGAGCGCCTGGCATGGCGGCATCCCTGTGCCAGCAGATCCACAGGGACAGAGCCACAGCACACTGAGCACCCAACACACCCACCCAGCGCTACATCCACACGTTCCCTCCCAGAGCCCTGATCCCACACCGGAATTTCTGCCCTTTCCCTTGTTTTACCAGGTGTGTTTGATACCTCACAAAGGCCCAACACCAGCACAGGGCACAGAGCCTGGGGCACAAGGGCACAGGGAGAGACTGTGCACACCCACACACGTACAGAGGCACACACAGCAATGCTTTCCCCTGTCTGTATCCCCCTCTCTCTCGTTTCTGAGCTGTGGCCAGACCCAGGGAGAGGAGCTGCTCCCATCCCAGGCCCAGCACAAAGCCGGGCTCAGCGGGGCCGGGCACAATGGCAGATTACATTAGAGACAACAGCCAGACGTGTCCTTGTCATCCCAGGTTAATATGACTATGGATTAATGCTGTAGCTGCTGATTGTTATGGAAATCCCCCCATTTAGCTCCTTCCCAAGGCATTGACAGTTCTAGCCTTGAATTCCGAGCAGGGGTGGAACTTGTTAATGGATTTCATTTTCCTGCAGGAAGCCAAAGCATTTAGAGGGAGAGGCAGCGCCAGGGTGCTGACTTCCTGGAAGGCTTCCAGCCTGCATTGAGGCACCGTGGACGGCTAATCCCTTGCTCGGATGCAAAGAGCCGTGTTGGTCTTGCCTCTCTAGGAAAAAGGAGGAATTTGGGTGTGGGGAAGTGAGCGCTCATAGGATTGTTTCCTCCTGAAGCCTCTCCTGGCCTGGGTAATGAATGTCCCGGGCACATCCCACTCCCTGTTCGCGGACACGCCTGGCACTGCACCTGCTGCAGGGATGGCTCTGCCAGCCTGGGCTGCCTGCTGCCAGCTCAGGGACTGGAGCTGCTGCCATCCCTCTGCTTTGTTGCCATCTTGTAGCTGCTGAGCGTGTTCCTGGCTGTCCTCTGGCCGATGGGAACGCTCCGTGTTCCCGCAGTGTGGCTCAGCCCTACCGCTCTCCCCCTGCACAGCTCCCTCCTCTTTCATTGCTTTGTCCCTGTCCCCCTGAGCAACAGGAAAATATCCAAGTGCTCCTGAGCAAACCTGGAATGTCTCTGTACATCCCTACCCCAGTGAACTATCTAAGATCACGATTCATGGGGTAGGTCTCCAAAAGCCTGAGCGAAGGAAGGCTCTGACACCGGCACAAGGAGCAGATAGGGCACAGACACACAGAATTAGGGTTTTCCTTACAGGTATTTGGGTTATGTATAAAACCAGGGTCTTCTCCCCTTCCCTTCTCGTCAGGAGGGATCATTAGTCCGTGCAAGATGGCCCAAATTCTTTCTGACCTTTTTCTTGACTTTTGCTGGGCAAGTTCGTGGCTATTTCATCCCCCAGCCAAAGGCCACCGCTGCCTATGGGAAGGGATGAAATCCCCATTCCCATCCCATCCCATCCCATCCCATCCCATCCCATCCCATCCCATCCCATCCCATCCCATCCCACTTCTGCCACAGCAAAACAAACCCAACAGAAGTGAAGCCAAGAAGTACCATGGCTTTTTCCACGGTGCAGGGAGCTGATTCCCGAGCTGACGCTCCCGTTGGAACAGAACCCTTGGTGGGAGGTGACAGCAAAGAGACACCGGGGTCCTCCCCTCTGCTGAAACAAACACGTGTTCCGTGGAGAAACCAGCGGAGTTTCCAGAGGCAGAGCTGTGTCTGACAGCAGCTTTACACACTGCCAGCACACAGGATACCTGATGCTGACGGGAGCTTTGGGATGCTGCCGCAGCACACGCCGTGCATAGCAATAACGCCAATGAATCCCGTCCCTAATTGTCCCACTCCCGGGGGTGACAGGAGCTCCCTGTCCCAACCCTGCTCGGGGGAGGGAAGGGGGGTTGCTGTGGAGATGCCTTGAGGGATCCCACACTTTGGAGCCTGCCTTCAGGTGCAGGAATAAGCAGCACGAGCACGAGAGACAAAGCTGCCCTTCTCATGGAAATGCCTCCCCGGGAAGGGAGGGAGGGAACCAGAGGGTCTCTAGCCATGGAGATGCAGCATTGTTTCCCAGTAATTAGCATGTTTTCCAAAGCTTTCCACGAGTCATCAGCAGCCTTTTAAGGGGATTGTGCCAAGGAGCATTTAAATGGAAATCCCCCGGAGATACAGATCCTCTGTTGGGGTCTCCCTGGAAGGTAGCTGCTTCCCAGGGGAAACCAGCCCCACCTGCTCGCTGGGTTTATGTGGATCTCAGATATCCGGGGGGTTTTCATGTGCTCCAGTATGGGGACAGCATTCCCACTGCAGCCCCTCTCCTGCGGGGCTGCTCCTCAGCCCCAGCTGCTGCATCCCTGGATACAGGAGGGTCACTGCTGCTCCCTGCCCTCTGCCCGGGGTGCCCGGGGCACACGGTGACTTCCCGAGGGAGTCAAACCATGGAATCACGGAATACTCTAACCAGATGAAGTCCCTTCCAACCCCAAGCCTTCTGTGATTCCATGTGTGGAGCAGCACTGTCCCGGTGGTGGCTGAGGAGATCCCAGGGGACAGTGCCAGTCGCTGGTGGGACTGGCAGGGAGCTCAGTCCTCCTCAGGGAAGCCACGAGGAGACACCTGGAAGAGTCACAGGCTGGAGCCACCCAGCTCTTGGTCATCCAGATGAGCAACACTAGGTCCCTAAACCAGCATTTGGAGACAGAAATGCCATCATGTGGTGGCCAGAAATGATGGAGACCCTGCAGCAGCACCCCACAGCTCCATCCAGGTGCAGGTACAGAGGCAGGGACAGGTGCAGGTGCAGGTGAAGGTGTAGCTGCAGGTACAGGTGCAGGCAGACACCCATGGGCAGCCCTGAGAGGCGTGGGCAGTGAGTGCCAGTCCCAGTGGCCAGGCTGGAAGTCCCTCCCTGGATGAAAATCCTTCTGCAGTCTCACTTTGCCCTTCACCACTCTTTT
>NW_005054456.1:597983-615811 GCF_000277835.1 Geospiza fortis
TCTCAGTGACCAAACTGCTGCATCTGACTCCACCCCCCCTCACTTTCCCACACGAAGGAAGCTGCAATTTTGCTCCTTTCCTCAAGGATGAGGAATTTCAGCCCAGTTTATTGTGCAAGCCTGTATCTGAGAGATTTTCCTGGCCTGGTGATTTATGCCAGGGCCTGAGTTATAACTCCCATTTCTGTTTAAAAGCTAAACACTCCAATAGTGGGGACTATTACTGTCAGCACGTCCCAGCTCCCAAGATCCAATCGAGCCAGAGCCGACATTATCTGGGTGTTTGTCTGCCTGATGGAGCTGCCTTGCTTTTCCCTCCCTCACATATTGCTGTCTCAAGGACTGTTTTCCAAGCAACAATTCATGTCTCCTTCAGTCATCAGCGAAAACAATCAAGCTCCATTTTATTTTTGGCAGAAATCAAATGCTAAATGAGATCTCAGAATCATAAACAAGAGTGATGTCGACAAATCAGAGGGAATTCAGGGAAGAGAGGCACAGATGATGAAGGGGCAGGAGGGATTGATGATGGGGAAAGATTAAAATAAGGAAATACAGCTAGGCCCAGAGAAGACTAACAGGGAATATAATGGCTGTTTAGGAATATCTGAAGGGTGTAAACACTGAAAAGGAAGAAATATTGTCCAAAATGGCCCCAAAGCAGTGGAACTATGAATAAAGGTGATGAAACTTAACACAGGGAAATTCAGCCTGAACACCAGCAGAGCTTTTCTCCATTTCTGCTGATCCAGTCTCTCCCAAGGAAGATAGGATAAACACTGTGCTTGAGTGTTCTGAGCCTGCCAAGGAGAACATCCCTTCAATAAATAATTGGCGCTGGAACATTTTCAGCTTTCTACTCTTTCCTCATAAGCAGCTGAGATGAATGAATATTCCATGATGGAGAGTTTACTCAGTGAATCTGGCTGTGGACATCACTCACACTCTGCTGGTGAATGGATCACACTTCAATTCATCTCAGATTGGTCTTACCTGATTCATTTTTTTTTTGGCAAAGGGTTGTACTGGATGCACTGAGTGCCCTTGGAGAGCTCTCTGTGCTGGTGGGTCCTGTATCTGCCAGCTTTTCACAGAAAAAAGAAAAGCTGTCCACTGTCCTGGGGCACAGGGGTGCAGTGGGGAAGTTTATCTTTTGCAGGAAGTCTGCTTCTGCCTCCAGCTCATGCTGTGTTGGAGCTCCTGGATTTGAGGTCTGGGTGGGATGTGCACCCTTCTCCAGAGCCCCAGGGCCAGTGGGGCAGTCCCAGGTGTTCCTCTGGGAAGCAGAGCTCCAGCCCTGCCATTTCCACCAGGGGCTCACCCAGGCTGCTCCACAGGGAAGCCCAGAAGAGCCCAAATAGGAAACACATTGGGGATTAGTGGGAGAGATAATTCCAGCAGACGGGGCCGGGCTGGCCTTGATTAGTGCAAATCACAGCGATCGCTGCTGGTTGCAATCCCAGCAGAAGCAATTCCTTTTTTATTGTGATTTCTTCCTGATTGTGTTTGGGGTTTTTCTCTCTCTGGTGTGGAGTTGAAGCGACCTTGACGTGTAGTTTAGGATCAGATGTGGTCCTGTCAGGGAATTGCTGTAATCTGATTACATAGGACTGTCCCCCACATCTGTGACATGACGGCTTCAATTGCACTTGAACTGTCCTAAAACTTCCTTTGTTTTATTCAGCAAGCAGAAAGAAAACACATCTTGGGCTCTCATTAGCGAGAGCAGTGGCTTGGTCCCACTTTGCACTGGGGGTGTGTGGCAGCTGAGGGCACTTTAGCTAAACCACCCTCAGGTGTGGCAGCAATGCCACCCTCAGGTGGTGCCACAGGGGGGCAATTTGGGCAATCCAAGCAGCAGGTGCCAGTCAAGGCCCTGTCAGAGAGCCCAGCTGCTCCAGTCAGATGTTCCCATGGGTCCTGGGACAAGTCCTGGGATGTGCCCTGGGGTGGCTCTGCCAGGCTGGAGGCTGGACCCTGCTGTGCCCAGGGTGCTGCAGGGAGAGGCTGAGGCAGCTCCCAGCCCTTCCCTCTGCGCTGCCCACACTCCTGCCCGTGCTCCTGCTCCCACCAACCATCACCTGCGGGATCTGGTGATTTCTCAGAGGAGCCAAAAACCCTCCAAGCAATTAAATGAACTCCTGCACAACCCAGTGCTCACTGCAGGGACACGCTGGGGCCGGTGCCAGATGAGCAGCCCCAGTCCAAGCAGAGCTGGGACAGCAGTACCAGTGTCCTGGGAGGCCCTGAGGGCTCCTGATTTGGGGAGAGCTGGCAGCGAGGGCCAGGGGTGCCAGCTGGGCTGGTGACCCCAAATGCAGCTGCAGCATTTGCAAATGTATCAAAGCATCCCAGAGGGTGAGGGTAGGGGCTGTTCCTTTGTCTAATTGCAGGATGGTTTCTTTATCTAAAAGAAGGATAATTAGTGCTTTCTGGAAGAGCCAGCCCTTCCCTGGGCACAGAACAGGCTGCAGAGAGGTCCCTGGGCAGGAGCTCAGCCCAGGAGCAGCCCTTTTCCTCACTGCCTTCCCTTTGTCCATCCTGATCCATTTAGGATCTCTGCTCATTCATCCCCACACTTCTCTCCCCCTCTCCCTGCCTGTCAGATTTCACCCTCCCTTCCTACCTGGAGAGATGGAATTGGAAGGTTTTGAGAAGCACTTTTGGAGGCAGCTCTCACCCTTTGTTTCTGCGATGGCATCTGGTGATAATAACAGCGCGGCAGCCCCAGACCTCCTGGCTTCAATTACTTTACAGGATCAGCTAATCCCAGTTAAAATTACCTTTGTAACTGAAGGATAATTGTAAATCAGGCTCTCTCCTGCACTCGGGTGTGCTGAGAAATGGTTGCTGAGATGCTCTGTGTGCCAAGGTTGCAGAGATCAGCGGATGAGGAGCAGGCGCTGGGAGATGCTGTCCCAGAAGGTTGGGTTTCCTTTTCAAAGCAAATTCCAAACAGATGGGCCCTTTTTTTCCTGTGGCTCTGTGGAGTGGATGGGATTGAAGTGATGGAAAGGAGACACTTCACAAGGGTTTTTGCCTGGGTGATTTTCAGTCTCCAAGGATTCTCCCAGGGTTGCTCCATGAGGAGGCTGATGCAGAGGTTGGCTCAGGACAGCTCTGGCAGTGCCTTCCTGCCTCAGGATTCTGGGAGCAGTTGTGCACCCCACAAAACACCAGCACAGAGCCCCAGGTCCAGGGAAACACCACATGAGGCTGCAGGCAGGGTGAGGGTTGGGTTTGTCCCCCTTTGTTGTTCTCAGCCATGACTGAAGCAGGGGAACATCTGGGACAAGGGCAATGGGTTTAAACTGAAGGAGGGTCCAGTCAGATTGGTTATATTTTTTAAAATGAGGGTGGTAAAACCCTGGAACAGGCTGCCCAGAGAAGCTGGGGCTGTTCCTGGATCCCTGGAAGTGTCCAAGGCCAGGTTGGACAGGGCTTGGAGCAACCTGGGCTAGGGGAAGGTGTCCCTGCCCATGGCTGGAATGAGATGGACTCTAAGGTTCCTTCCAACCCATCCTAGGACTCCATGATTCCATGATCTCATCTCTTGCTGAAGCCTCCCTGGGCTTTCCACCACCTCTCATTCTCAGGACATCTCTCTGGAACTGCCACCAAGCAAATCCTGCCACGATTCTTCCTTCCATGGCAGATAAATCTCTCCTGAACTGCTTTATCCAACCACTGTGTTCTGCTTTATCACTTTGACCTAACAGTAACTTCCATGGCAGCTTCTGCAAATTGTTCCTTTAAAAGCTGACATTCCCTGGCTGTGACCCAGCTCTCGTTGTGGTCACCTCCTCCTCTCTGCCCAGCCCTCCTGCCAGCCGTGCCCTAGCATCCATGGCAATTTCACCACCTGCCCCTGAGCAGCAAATTTATTTTCCCTGGCAGTTTAGTTGTAAGCCCTGATGAAGGATCAGACAGACTCTTAAGGCTCAAAGACTCAATAAACTTTATTAAGTCCATGACAAGCTGAACACTCTCCCCACAGACTCTGATATGGCCCCAGGTTTCAGGAATTGCTTGGTGCATCCCACTGAAAACCCCAGTCCAGCATTGTTTGGCAGAACTTACCCACAACTGCAGAACAGATCTCTAAAAAAAATAATAAATGAGGCAGGTGAATTCCAAGATAAATCATCTGGTCAGGTGCTGCCAAGAACAGCACGGAGTTAATCCTGAGCACATAATTCTTCCTGTGAGCTGCTGTGGGGCTGTGTCCTGTGACCAGTGGTGCCACCAGGGCAGCTCTGGCTGCCTGGCAGGGACAGAGAGCCCCAAAACTCCCACCAGTTGTCCCAGTGAGGGTGGGGCACACAGTGTGGGGCAGACCAGGTAACATAAGAGCAGAGCAGCTCTGCCCCTCTCCCTGTGTGCAGGAGATGCTCCTTCCTCCCTCCAATCCAAGGGTTTGACAATGCAGGGAGGGGGATAGGAGGCATGCCCAGGGAATTTTCCTAATGAAAGTAAGGGTTAAACCCAGCACAACACACTGGGAATGCAAAGAGCAGCAATGCCACGAGCAGCCTCTGCTTGCACCGGGGCTCCAGTAAAGGTTTGTGATGTCTGGAGTTCGCTGAGAACTTTCCCAAAGAAAGATAAAAATGGGCGAATAGTGGCATGATCAATGTTGCTATTTTGTCCTCCTCAAATTGTTTTTCTTGTGTAAGTGTAGCCCAGCACTCTGGTGCCATTAGGCCTGTCCCCTATTTTTCAGTCTGCTTTATGAAAGCTATTGATCTCCAGCTGCTCGAGGATCCGTCAGCCCTGGCTCATCCCAGCCCATTACAGACTCTGCTCTCTGCAGTGACGAGGGATCAATGCTGGCCTGGGCACGCTCACACTCCAGCCCCAGTGTGCCTGTATTGATCTCTGGGTTCTGAGCTACCTGGGGACACTGGCAGGTGACCGGGGTGCCTGAGGCAGGGGGAGCAGGCTCGGATCACCCGGCAAAGCTCCACTGCAGCACCACATCTGCCTCTCTGCTGCTGGGCTCGCCTCAATGACCTTTGATTTGCCTCTTCCAGCAAGTAAATAATTGTGTAAGGCCAGGAGCCTGCTCAGAGGGAGGATGAGGAGGAAGGCAGAGGCTTTTTCCTGTTTCCAGTCACAAACTCGTGATGTTCTGCAGAGGAGTCTGTGCTGGCTCCATCCGCCCTCACCTGCCCCGTTCCCTCAGCACCTGAGGGGTGCAGGTCATTGTGCAGGGCCAGAGAGGATTAAGGAGATGTTCACAAGTTATCTGGCATGGATTTACATGAATTTGTTCAGAAACAGACCCCAGGGGCCTCCGTGGCTGGAGTGTGTGCCCAGGGAGACCCAGCATGCCACAGTCCCAAAGCTCAGGGACCAGCTTCATACCCATGGGTGTTTTATTCTCTGTTTTGAACTACATCACCAAAACTGGAGGCTGTCCATGGGCAATTTTGAGTCAAAACCAAGCAGAATTATTCTATTAACCAGGTTACCATGAATAATGCAATCCTACTGCAGAGGTGGAGGTGGCAGCTCTTACAGATGTCAAAATGGTTTTGCTGAAGCGGTGAAAGTTTGGGTGTTGATGGGAGCAGAGTACCTGACCTGGGGCTGCTGCTGGTGTCCAGCGAAATGTTTTCCCAAAACTGCTTGTAGGGATCAAATCCTGCAGCAGCTACAGCAGCTGATTGTCCCCATCTCCATCCTCCTGCCCATAGCAGCCAAACTGGTGAGGAGCATCTCCATCCACACCAGCACAGCAGCCAGGCTTGGCCAGCCTGGGAAAACCTCATTTCACAAGGTGGCAATTAAAATTTTATGCTCTGAGTTTTCCCTGAATGATTTTAAACCATCTTTTCTGATGACTTCCTAGTAGCAAGTTGAGTAAATTAGAATCTGAATGCAATCAACATCCTTGATTCCGACGCCAGCCGGGGTCCGTCGGGGAGGCTGCGTCTGAGCAGCTCTGCCTGACAAAGAAGGTCAAGGGCTTGGGGTCCTTGGAGGCTTTGCCCTTGGAGTATTGTCAGAGAGGGAAAGAAACAGCAGAAAGTAGGACACAGTCCCCCAAGTAGCACAGAAATCCCACCCTGCTCAGCAAACTTTACTTCTTCCCCTCATCTGTGTGTTTTCTGTCACATCTCAGAGATGGGACTGAGATGATAAATGAACAAAGGAGCTGCAGCAGCAGCAGCCCAACCAGAACCAGCCTGTTCCTGTCTGTGGGGCCCGAGAGGGCGCAGGGGCCATGCTCAGCACCCACTGCAGGGCCAGGGGTCCTCCCAGTCACTCTTGGAGGGGTCTGGCACAGAGATCTCATTCCCTGAGTCCTCTCCTTCTCCTCTCCACCACTGCCCTGGCCATACCCAATCTCGCAGCAGTGTCTGCTGCTCCTGGTGGCTCCGTGCTCCCATCTCCACCTGCAGCAAGGTGGTGGCTCTGTGGGAAGGTCCTCAGGGGCTCTCAGCATCCAGCTCCCCCACACCTGAGCAGTCTGTTCAGCCCCCCACAGCAGGAGCTGTGCAGCGCTCAACAGGGCTCAGGAGGCACCAAGGACACGGGCAAGGAGAAGTTCCTGGGCTCAGCACCAGCAGAAGGCACAGCCTGGGCATGGGCCATGTGCCCTGCACACACAGGGATGTGCCATCCCTGCTGACACTGGGGACACTGCACAGGGCCAGCCTCACAAACACACAGCTGTGAAACCCCCAGAGCAGAGCCCCCAGGAGAAACCTTTGGATGGAGACAATCCTGCTACACGAGGAGTGGGAGAGTTTTCCTTTCCAGTTACCAGCTCAGGGGCTCTGATATGCTGCAGCTGCAGGGGAGTGGGGTCACATCCAGAGCTCAGGATGGCTTGGATGGACTCAGCTTTTATTAAACCACAAAACAACTCAGGAAGGGGCTGCTGGCAGCCCACGCTCCTGCACCAGTCCTGGTAAACTCAGCTTGCACCCAGCATCACCATGGGATATCAGGGATGGGACCCTCTAGGGTGGGGAGATATCCAGGGATGTGCCACTGGCCATGGGCAGGTGATGTCCAGGATACCCTCGAGCCAGAAGCCAGGCTGGGCATTCCCCTGAGGAGGAGGAGGAGCCATTCCAGCGGCAGGGGCTGTTTCCTGGCACGGGGGTCCCCGGGGAGGAGCAGCTTGGCCATCCCCGGCGCTGTGGTGGGTACCACGGCCAGGGCTGCTCCACTGCCGGTCCCCTCCATGGAATGAAAGCCGGGATTGTTTCACCTCCCGCCCCGGAGCCGGAGGTGTGTAAACATTAAGAGCCTCTCCCTGCAGACTCGGAGCGAGGGAAAAACGAGTTGTTGAAAAGATGACAAGCGGTTCTGCCCAGGAGTTCACCTGGGCAGGGAGCGGGGGTGGGAGGAGCAGGGAGCGAGGGATGGGGAAGGTGGGAGGGCCCCAGGAGGAGAGGAGATGCTTAGAAAATTGTGTCCTTTATTTTGGGAGCAGAAAATACTCTCTATCGCTTCCTGGCATCAAAGGATTTCCACTTTCTTGCTCCTTGAAGAAGGAAAGGCAGGACGGCGGGAGGTGGAGCGGGGCGGGCAGGGATGAAAAGCGCCCTGTGCGGCTCCGCTCTCCCGGCAGCAATCAGAGCTCGGGAAAAGCCCAGAAAGAACCTTTATCATGGAGCGTTCAGCGCTGAGGTCATTGCTGCCCTTCCCCTCGCCAACCTTCTCCTCCCTCCCATGTTGGGGGACCAGGCTCGGGGCTTCCCAGGAAAATCTGCCGTGTCCCGGGTCCTCCCTGTAGGAGTGTCGGGGGGTAGGACAGTCAGGATGGATGGAAATGAGAGATCTCTGGAGCCAGGTCTGGAACTTGTGGTTTATTGCAAAGGGCCAAGTGCAGGGCCCTGCTGGGACCCAGCCACAGCTCAGAGCAGGCCCGAGAGAAGGGAGGGGTAGAGAGGATGAGAGGGTCAGAGAGTCAAAGGGTAAGAGAGAAAAAGCATAAGAGAGTAAAAGGGTAAGAGAGCAAAAGTGTAAGAGAGCGAGGTTCCCGTTACAATACAATAAATCTTCTGTGTTGAATATTCTAATTCTCACTAACCAATCTAGTACAATATACAAATCCTATAGCATTTCCATACAGCCTATAAGAATCATTACATTACCATACTGTAGTACATTTTTAACCCTAAAAACTCCTTTTTGGGCCCCTTCTGCCAAGCTGTAGGGCTGCTCTGACCCTTGGAGCTGTCTGCAAGCAGAGGGTGTTGTTCCATCAAAAGGGGATCACCTTCAGTCCGGCCACACCATTGTTTTCCAGTTGTTCAGTAACTAAGGGATCTCAAAGCTTGCTTTCATTTCAATCTCGCTTATAGTTTCTATTTGCTAGACAATCATATCTATAAGGCTTTCCTGTTTCATCTTCCCCAACACTCCCACCGTGCTGTGCTGTGGCTGCCCGTTTTTCCAGTTGTTCAGTAACTAAGGGATCTCAAAGCTTGCTTTCATTTCAATCTCGCTTATAGTTTCTATTTGCTAGACAATCATATCTATAAGGCTTTCCTGTTTCATCTTCCCCAACACTCCCACCGTGCTGTGCTGTGGCTGCCAGTTCTGGGGACAGTGACAGCAGGGACACGGCTCCATCAGCGCAGTGCCAGTTCTGGGGACAGTGACAGCGGGGACACGGCTCCATCAGCACAGTGCCAGTTCTGGGGACAGTGACAGCGGGGACACGGCTCCATCAGCGCAGTGCCAGTTCTGGGGACAGTGACAGTGGGGACACAGCTCCATCAGTCCAGTGCTCGGCCAAGGCAGGACCAGCGAGACTCCCCCACGCTGCCCCGCTGTGCACAGGGCTCACACAAAGTCCTTTTTCTCCAAAGGGCTTTCGAGAAAATTGACATTTGGTAGCAGCTAAGATCCCTCCATCCTTCAAAAGCATTTCCCCATCGCCATACAACGCTCCGGGGAGGATTTATGCTCCCTGGAGATCGATGTCCCAATGCGCAGGGATTTCTTTTCCCAGCCACCGACGCCTAAGAGCATCTGTCCGGGACCTGTGGCATGAAGGGACAGCCGGCTCCTGCACGTTGTTACCACCTGGTGGCACCAGAAAAGGTTGTCAGAGCAAGAACTAATTAATTCCAGCCGCAGTCCTGGGCTTGGGAATTTCCGCGCAGTTTTTCGGCTCGCTGTGGTTCGCCGTGTGGCTGTTAAACACCGAGTCAGGTTTTACAGCCTCAGGGTTAATGTTCGTGGGCTTCAGCCTCGCAGTAGGGGCTGAGCACTCAAATAAGGGATAGGGGAGCTTTTCCTGCAGGGCTCGGCCCCTGCACCCTCCTGGCACCGCCAGGGCACTGCGACTTCCCCGGGCTCGCTCACAGGATGAGACTCGCTGCCTTCCCGAGGGCACGCAGTGATTCTGTGGGATCCGAAATCCTTTTGGGGGGATCCCAAACCCCACCGGGGCTGGATTGTCCCCTCTGCTTTGGGAGGAGTGAGGATTAGTGTTGGCTGCAGGGAGCAGCTGCATCCCAGCAGGAGATGGGCTGGGGTGGCTCGGTAGGGGGAAAACCCATCCGAAATTCCTCCCCAAGGCAGCAGGGAGGTGTCAGCACCGCGGCCCCGGGGGCTGGACCTGTAGGAGCAGAGGTCGGGTCCCCGCGGGGCTGCACCGCCGGCTGCTGACAGCAGCTGGATCTCCGGGAGCCTGGAAGTGACCCTAAAACTGTCCAAACAAACTGGCCCGTCTCACATCCTGGCCGGGTGAGGCACAGCCCGTCACTGGCTCTGGGTCTGTGCAGGGGGAAGGAGCTTGGCAGGCCTGTCCGTGTTCTCCTTCTTCCCGGGAGCATCCCGCAGGGACAGGGCTGGAGCTCCCCGGCACAGCCACACCGACACCTCGTTCCTCTCTGCTCAAACTCTTCGTCCCTCGGGAATGGCACGAACGGGCACCGGGAGAGGGGAGGGGAGATGGGGGGACAGTGTGTGAGGCACCCAAGCTGTCTCCCACCAGCTGTGCTGCTCTCCCGAGCAGGGACCCCAGGCAAGGGCTGCTGTGCAGGTGACAGAGCTGCAGGGACAGTCCAGGACAGCAGGACTCACCTGAGCTGTCCCTGCCCACACCCAGACCCGCGCAGGGCTGCAGGAGCCTCCCACGTCCTTCCTTTGCCGGTGACATCGCTGAGCAGGAGGTAAATTGAAGGCAGGACATCTGATGAAAGAGCTTAATTGCTTCAGGTTACATTCAAAAAACACAGCCTAAATAAAGAGGTGGGGGGAGGTTGCAGCTCTTGATGTCTGGAGAGATTTATGTGTCTCAGCTGCTCCTGATCAGCCCTGGTCACCTCCAGCTCCCCACTGCCTGTTTTCCACCTTCCAGGGTTGCCCCATGTGTTGAAATGTTTGGGTGTCCCCAGAGGGCTGAGCCTTGGCCCCCATTAATCCCCCCTTGCTGACCCGACAACAGGGAGGAAATTTGCCTCAATTAAACGTGTAAGGTCTCATTTCCCTTTGAAGTCAGAGCGGCACCAGGAACTGCTGGGGAGGTCTGGAGAATAACCAGAGAACCTGAGCCCAAAGTCTCGAAATTAGGGAATTGCACACTAGAGATGAGCCCAAGCCTATGGAGCAGCCCAGCTCCTGTCTCATCTCCCTCAGGAGAGTGCCCACACTCCCAGAGCAGAGCTGGAACACCCTGGCAGGGAGGGAGAGCAATGCAGAGATGCCAGAAGGACAGGAAAGAGAGCCCTAATCCCCATTAGCTGCTGTCCACGGGAAGGAAAACCTCCTCTGCTGCCTTTTGGGCTCATTTCTCCGAGGCTGTGGTGATGGCAGTGGCACTGACACCTCCAGAGAAGGGGGTGAAGCCCCCAGGTCCTGCTGTGCCTCGTGGGTGAGCCCAGAGCTGCTCTACAGCCCCATGCACGGACCTGGCGGGGCAGGGAAGGCTCATCCCAGAGCCACCGTGCTGGAGAGAGACCTGAACTCACCCAGCCACATTTCCTGCATCTTCTGGCGCGGTGGGAATAACAGATCACCAGCTCCTGCCTGTCATCCATCCTGCTTATTTCCTGCACAGGGCCTGATTTATGCCAGCATCGCCTTCCCCGGTGCCATCGGCGCAGGCTGATGGATGGCCCCGCTCCCTGCTCTCCCTGTCCCCTTGTGCTGCATCAAACCATTAATTCTGTGCCAATGTAAACCTGTCTCACCTTCAAGACTTTAATTTTGCAAAAGCATAAACACCTTATAATCCCTCTGTCTTTATCTGGCTCCAGAGCTTTTCCTTCCCCTCCCTTGTCCGGGGTTATCTGGGGTGAGGATGTGGCTGCAGAGGGGTGGCAGCAGAAAATGTGGCCAGTGGGGCTGCCCCAGTCCCAGCTCAGGGGACAGCTGGAAGAGTCACTCCTCACCCCCATCATTCCTCTGGAGCACAGAACAGCCTCTGCACAATTCTGGAGAGATGCAGCCAGGCCCAGCAAGTCATTAAATCCCAGGGTCAAGTGCTTGGAGAGCCACTAAGTGGCTAAGCCCATCTTCCAGACCCTGAACGATGCCCAGACCTCCTGTGCAGGGAGGGCTCCCACCCTGAATGAATCCCAGGATATCCTGGGCTTTTAGTCCTGATGACAGAGTGAAAATGGAGCTTTGTGAGGACCTGGGAATGGCCACGCAGCACCGCCCCCCCTGCTCTGCTCACAGCCAGGCTGGCACTCAGGGGTCCAGCTGAGGAACTGTCCCCTGGCTGGGAGCCAGCAGAACCCATGACACTGCTTGGAGGCCCCACCATGGCCAGGAAGGAGCAGAAAACTCCAGTGATGTGGCAGAAGCAGCTGTGTAAGCCCTGGCACGGCACAAGGGCTGGACATGGTGAGCTTGGAGGTGTTTTCCAGCTTCATATTTAACGGTTCCAAGGGACACGAGTGTCACTGCCCTGCTGTCTGCTGATGAATGTGCTGGTTCCTGAGAGAGGGACACAAGGAGCTGCAGCCACCAATGTCCCTGGGCCAGCCCCAGGGCAGAGCTCTGACCTGCACAGCCCAGATGGATGCACAGAGCCACAGCAGGTCACAGTCTGGGCCATCACTGCCCAGCCCTCAGTCCCCAGTGAGTCCTGCAGCGTTTTTTCCTTCCTTCCCCAGCTTTCCTCTTTCCCCTTTTTGATTCTTGAGTCATTTGTCTCAATCTTTGGCAATTCCTGCAGTACAGAAAAATCCATGCCACTCCTCCCTTTGGGGAATGACGTGCTGCAGCTCCGTGCCCGCCATCCATTCAGTGCCAGGTTATGAAAATGAAGATATCTCTCAGCACTACAGACCTGTTAATCAGGGGAATGGCTTCAGAGGGCTTTTGTGGGCTCCGTTAATTTGTGCTGCACTGAGCCACGCAGAGCTGAGAGGAGCATTAGGGGCGGCAGAGAAGGGAATAAATCAGTGCAGGGATGGGGGAGAGCTGGGCTGGCTGTCCTGGGGCTGCCACACTCTCACTTAAACACTTTCCATCCATCAGAGCCTGCAGGTGGAACTCTGCCTCCCAGGCAACAGGTTTTGTCCTTAACAGCTCAGCGTGTGCTGTGCAGGCTCCTCAGGGCAGGGAGCAGCTGATCCTGCCTCACCTGGCTGGCTCTGAGCACCCCCAGCCCCTCTGGGGAGCTCTGTCCTGGGGCTCCTGCAGCTCAGGCAGCAGTTCTGGGGTGCTGGGAGGGGCTGGGCACCCCATGGTTGCTCTGTGATGATGTTCACAGAATCATGGAATCACAGGATGGTTGGCTTGGAAGGGACCTTAATGCCCATCCCATCCCACCCCTGCCATGGGCAGGGACACCTTCCACTGTCCCAGGCTGCTCCAAGCCCTGTCCAACCTGGCCTTGGGCACTGCCAGGGATCCAGGGGCAGCCACAGCTTCTCTGAGCACGCTGTGCCAGGGTTTCACCACCCTCAAAGGGAAGAATTCCTTCCCAATATCTCATCTATCAGTCAGAAACCATTCCCTTCTGTCCTGTCCCTCCAGGCCCTTGTCCCTAGTCCCTCCCCAGCTCTCTTGGAGCTCCTTTAGGCACTGGAAGGGACTCTAAGTTCTCCCACTCTTGCCCTGGACAGGAGAAGACAAGCCCACCCCTCCTCTCAGAGGGGGCCCAGTTGAAGGCTGGGTTGCCTGTGCCAAGGGCATTCCCTGGGTGAGCATCCCCTGGGAATGCAGCTGCAGGGAGCTGAGATCTGCCAGGGCCCTGTGCTTGATGCCACCACCCCATGGACACCCTGGGAAGAGAAGAACCTGCTCCCTGTTCCCCTGGGCAGCTCCTGCTCGTCTCAGAGGCAGCCCAGGGAGGAAATCACTCAACACCTCCATTAATAATCAGCACTTCCCATCCCCT
This sequence comes from Geospiza fortis, assembly GCF_000277835.1. NCBI lineage: Eukaryota > Metazoa > Chordata > Aves > Passeriformes > Thraupidae > Geospiza > Geospiza fortis. The sequence continues at coordinate 611,311 of NW_005054456.1, forward strand.
CCAGTGCCAACAGCCGGGCTGTGGGAAATTCATAACTTCTGCTAAGTGGGATTTCCCTTTTATCCTAATGGCCTTCTGGCAAGCAGAATCCATCATGCTCCCTCTGCAGTGCTGATCTGCTGTCCTTGCAGAGGGGAGGCCCTGTGTGCAGGGTGCAGGGAGAGCCCTCCTCCCTGGGGATCTCGTGCCATTCTCTGTCCTCCTTTTGGCTGGGAGAGAGCTCCTGCTTCTGAAGGAAATGTTGCATTTTCATTGGGTCTCATTCTTTAGGAAAAGGAATCATTCATGTCTCCTGCCTTTGAAACCTGCAAGTCTTATCATCTTGCTGTTAATAATGTTCCTTTTTTTTTTGCTGAAATGTTTCAGAACAGCAGCTTTTAAGTCTTTGCTGTGGTCAGACAATGGGGAGATGGCAGCAGCTCCATGCCTGTGAGTGGCTTCCAGGGAATTTTAAGGGAGAGAGATGCTGGAAGTTCAGCACCAAAGAGATGGATTAGGATTGTTACCAAATCACAGTGCTGCTCAGAATGAAAAGTCAAGCAAGGTTATGGCCTGGGGTGATGGAGTTTGGCTTTTCCAGGTGGGTGCTGGGACCCCAGCACTGGCACAGGTGACAGGGTGTGACCAAGCAGGAGAAAACCCCTGATGGTTCAGAGATGGTACAGTGTTCAGAGAGCTCATCCCACCCAGAGCACGTGGATAACTCAGGGAGCAGCACCTGCACAAAAGGCTTTCCAAGCATGGTTTGCTCCTGGAATTTCACCAAGCACTGCATGGACCACCCAGTGCCCTTGGAGATTGAGGAATGGGCAGAAGGGAAGAGTTTGGGAGTTCTCACTGGGAATGAGGTCCCTGATGAGGACAGGTTTTACACTTTGGAAAGAAACATCACCTCTGGCTGCCACCTTCCCTGAGCTGTGGCCACAGGGATTTGCCCATCCCTGCTGAAGTCTCTGGGACCCCCTTGCTGCGGATAACCCCGGAATGTCCCCACCGTGGGAAGCACAGGAGGTGCCAAAGGCTGCAGGTCCTCCTGGGAGCTCCAGATTTGTTTTCCCTTTGCCCGAGGATGCTCTGGGTGAATCTCTCCAATTTGCTTTGGGGCTTTCAGCAGTGAGGAGAGCTCGTGGTGCCTTTGGAGAAGACATCAATGGCTGGCAGCCTGCAGCCCTGCCCTCAGCCCCCTCCCCACAGCCCCAGGAGAGGGAAGGCACAGGCATGAGGCACTGCAAAACGCTCTTTGTCAGAGCAGGAGCAGAGATTTTCATGCATTCTGTGTACATTCCTTCTGGGCTGGCTCTGGCTTTGTGTTTCAAAATCTCCTGGTAACTCACTCTCACTGCTCTCTGCCTTTCAGTTTTGTGGGTTTTGCCTCTTTTTTTCCCTCCAGGCTTGGTTTGGGGCTGTCCCCTGCCCACCCTGTGCAGCTGCTCTCAGTGCTCTGCTCCCCCTGCTCACCCCAGAGGGGATGCCTCTGTCTCTGAACATGTGCTCCAGAACCAATGGGAGGTGGGAGAAATCTCTTCATTCCCATGGATGGTCCATGAACCCCAACACCTGCCCTGAGGCATGGAGCACCAGCCTGGCCTGGGTGGCTGAGCACCTGGAACAGCCCCAGCCAGGGTGTCAGGGATGAATTTGGATGGCACCCTGGGCTGGGGGGAGGCTGCTCAGCCAGCCAGGGGACAAGGCAGGGATGGAAAATCCATCTGAACACAGAGGTCCTTAAGGACAGGGCTGAAGCAGCTCCTGTGCAGTGACAAACCTGCCTTGTCCCAGCTGCAGGACCCCCGGGCATTTTGCTTCCTTCCCTGTTCTTAACTGGCTTTGACAAACATTTGGAGATTAAGAGTTATCATGAGATATTAAAAAAAAATGTAGAAAACAACATCCTCCGTGATATCAAAGAGGTTATCAAAATGCATATTTCTTCCTTCCAAACAAAACTTGGCTGAAGATAATTTCTTCCTGCCGAAAGGCTGGTGCTCAGTGAAATGGTGTTGGGAAGAGAATATAAAACCTTATTCCCTTTCTCTATTGGAGGGGGAGAAAAATGCCAAACACCAAAGGCCTTATTGCTTCTCTCAGGGAATCTGCAGAAAGCATGAGGCAGCCCAGGGACTGCCAGGAGCTGCAGCTTCTTCTGTCCCTGCCATGTCCTGCTCCAAGGAATTCCAGTGCTTCCCAATCTGCTGAAAAGAAGAGAATGGTTTTCCTTCCCCTTGTAGGATTTTGCAGACTTGTTGTGTGGGCCCTTGACTCAGTTTCATCCGTCCAGACTCTGCCTTTTTATTTTTTTAAGCAAGCTCTTCTCAGAGATGATAAATGCCAGCCAGGCTCAGCCATTCCCCTCATGCCATCCACCAGACCATGACACCAGCCCGAGCTGCAGAATCCCCTCTGGGTGCTGGCAGCCCACAATTAGCTGTGATGAATGGGAGGCTCCAAAGAGAGATACTGAAAGATAAGTTGCTCAAGAGGTTTAAAAAATGAACTGTAAGGATTTGGGGTAAAGAATAAGCCCGTGTCTGCCAGGAGGGAGGGAAAGCTGGCTTTAACACCCTCATCATGCAGCCACATCAGTCCCTGTGTGTGCACAGATCTGGAAGGAAATTTTGACCAATTCAGATCTCTTTTCTGAGACCACACAGAGCACTAAATTTGTAGTTCTCATGTAAAAATCAGCTGTTGCTTAGTTGGGTTTAAATCCTTATCAGCATCAAGGCACTGTTTGTTCTTAAACAAGGAGAGGCCAGTGAGGAGTGAGATTTCTCAGTAATTGGAAATTGATTTGAGGGACAGGGCAGGAAGTTTTTTGCCTTTTAGCCCAGACAATGTGTAAGAGAGAGCCTCATATTCTGAAATGCAATATGAACCTGTGTTCTCCCCACAAGCTCTGAAACACAGAAAAGGGGCAGTTAAATGCTGAAATATTTACTTTGCTGTCCCAGCTGATGAGCCAGAGGTGACAGCAGTGGGTTTGCTGTGAGAAGAGCACTCATCAGAGAATCAGGAACTCGCAGCATGGTTTGGGTGGAAGGGACCTTAAAGCCCATCCCGTGCCAACCCTGCCACGGGCAGGGACACTTTTTACTACCCCAGGCTGCTCCAAGCCCCATGCAACCTGGCCTTGGACACTTCCAGGGATCCAGGGGCAGCCACAGCTGCTCTGGGCACCCTGTGCCAGTTCTGTGGTGGGTCCCTGTCACACAGGTATCACTGTGGCTGGTTCCCCTGGGTGTACTGGGTGTACTGGGCCCCTGTGATCATTTCTAGACCTCAAACCATTTTCTTTTACTGCAGAAAACTTGATTCTGAAGTTAATTTTTCCAGTCGGCACACTGAGCTCTATTAACTCAGCGGCCTTTGTGAAGCTCATTAGGTGTCTGGGGTCTTTCCCTTCTGCCTCGAGGCCAAGGGAATGGTCTCGTTAAATAAGATGGCAGAATCTCCACGGAGGAGTTTTGCAGTTTGTGCCAATTAACAAATTCAGCAATGCTTTTAACTTTTCTTTTCCAGGTAGCCCAGAGCCCGTGGGCCAGGCAGACGCTACAGCGGGCTGTGTGTGTTCAGAAAGGGCTGTTAATAACCAGAATGGCTGCTCCAGGATTGGGAAGAGTTTGAAGCCCCCGGGAAGCTCTGAATGCAGAGGAGTGTGGCTGTGGTGGAGGCCACCCCGCAGAGAAAAAGGGAGTGCTGGCCTGCAGGATGTCCTGGGATGGAGGACTGAGGCAGGCTGGCTGTCTGAGGCCTCCGCTGCAAATGATCAGAAAGCCTTTAAAGCAAACAAAGTTCCCTGAAACTGAAAAGGTACCATTTGAATGCGCTCAGAAAGAGGAGGCTTGAGCAGCACGATCCATTCTGCCTCCGAAATGTCACAAAACATTTATACAGCTGCTCAGCTGGCATTAAAATCTAGGTCTTGTGCAGGAACACGGCAAACAGCTCCAGGTCACTGGGAGAAGTCCAGGACCTCCAGCGAGGGGTGGCTGGGGCCGCTGTGCAGCGGGAGCAGCTCCTGGCAGCGGAGCAGCCGCGGGCAGTGCCAGCCGTGCTGCTCCCACCCTGGCACTGCCCGGGCTGGAAAGCGAGGCACTGCTTCCCGAAGGACTGCTTCCCGAAATACCGCATCCAGAGCCGGCAGAGCTGCGGAGGATGGAGAAAAGAAACAAAAGGAGAGGGAGGTGCCAATATGGGCAGAGATATCCCGTTCCCTTGGCTGTGAGAGCGGGAGCGGAGCTCCCTGGTGAGCGCACAGCCTCTCCTGATGGTGGGAGCCGGGAAAACACCGAGCACTGGTTTCGGAGGGCTGGCTACATCGGCAGGAGCGTGGCGGCTCTGCCTGCTCCTTATCTCCTCTCTCTGGTCCTGCTCCTCGCCCTGTCCCCCTTCGCTGTCCCCTCCTTTGTCACCCCCCGAGAGGCCGATCCCCCTGCGGGCTCTCGCAGGTGCCTCGGTCCCCGCTCAGGCACCGCTGCCACCTCTGTGACCACGACAGCAG
>NW_005054456.1:615932-626043 GCF_000277835.1 Geospiza fortis
CCACGATACGGTCCCAGCGTCTGAGCTACATCTCCGCGCTCCCCAGCCTGCCCCGACACATCCCCCCGAGCTTCTCGGCACTGATCTGGCTTTGTTGATGGTGGCAGCCGTCCCAGACAAACCCAGGGGGGACGGAGCTCTCCTCCCCGGGCAAGCACGGCTTTTGTTCCCCAAAAGGCCAACGTAGGAGGAGACCCACCTGGAGCAGGCAGCGCACGGTGAGCGGCGGGCAGCGCTCCATGGAGGACATGCCTCGCTTACTCTGCCGCTCCTTCACGTGCATTTGGGGCTTTTTCGTTCTGTTTTATTTTTTTTTTCCTTTCTTTCTTTTATCCTCCCAGCCCTTCTGGCAGGCTTTTGACTACACATAATGACTTGGAAGGGGCGGCAAAGGTTCTGGCAGCCGCGGCGCGGGGCGGGAGCCCGGCCAAGGCGCGGGGCCGCACAGTGGTTTCATCCCATTTGCAAACTATAAGGCAGCCTTTGAGCGGGGGGGCAGAGCAGGGAACATGTGCTAAACATCATGTCGGGAAGCTTAGCGCATTACAGGGAACTGGCCACGCACAGACGGGGTTGCTCTGAGCTGCGAGAGGCAGGCGCAGGCAAGAGCCGGCTCTGTTGATTTAGGGCTGAGTGAGCAGTTCTGGCAGGGCAGGTAGGATGGGCTTCTCCAGGTGTTACAGTCGTGTCAGAGTGGCATAAATCAGAGAGTTTTGCCCGTGTCTGTCAGACACTCGAGGAGAACTCGGCGGTGTCTGAGAGCGCACAAAGGAGCGCAGGGTAACGAGATGGAAACAGAGTCCTTGGGAAAATAAAAACCCAGACACCAACCCGCAGCATGTGCTTCCAGGCTGGGCCCCAAAATCCTTCCCTCAGCCACCTGGGGTGGCACAGAGATGTCTGCTGCTGCTCAGCACTGCTGTGTCCCCAAGGGACTGACATGCCCAGTGCCTCCAAGAGCCCCAGAGTAACGGAGCAACCAGAACATCAACATCGACCCACCCACGGGGTTAGTGTGCTTCCCTTCCTGCCCTCTGTGTGCTTCCCTTCCTGCCGCCCAGAGGCCACAACATTTCATGTGCTGAGGTGGACCATGGGTTTCCAGGGTGCTCTCACAACCAAAATACCTGCAGGACTGACAGGCCTCATCCATCATCGTGCTCCTTGGGATGGTGGCATGGACGGAAGAGTGAACTTCAGAGCTGGACTTGTGTGTGCTGACTGATGGGATCAGCTGGGTCAGCTTCCCTGGGATTTCAGAGGAAGGTTCAAAGCTCCAGTTAGAAACTGACATCTCCCCTTCAAAGGAGCTCTGCTGTGTCCCTCATTTTCCCCACCGCATGTGGCAGGAGAGCACCATGTCCGGGCTGGGGCTGCTGACAGCAGCAGCCAGACAAGAGTCCCAGGGTTCTGCAGAGACACAAGGGCTTTTCCAGACCTTCTTGAACTCTGAGAACCCACAAAATGAAAGGTCTGGCTATCAGTTTTGGGAAAGGAAAAGGATCAAAGCAGCAGAAGTGTTTTGAGAGTCTTTTGGCAGATGGAGGAGGATGTTCTCCCTGCCAGGCCGAGGGTGAATGAGCACTGTCCAACACACTGAGGCCACTGCAGCCACAGCTCCTGCCCTGCTCAGCCTTGGAGCATGGCTGGACCATCTCAGGCTCAGAGGGGATTGGGCTGGGCAGAGCCAGCTGCTTCCAGCTGCTGACAAAGATTCTGGTCCAACATCACTTAGTGTGCCCAAGCTCAGAGCCCCTCCCAGCTGCACATCAGGGAATGTGGGCTCAGGGCTGGACATGACTCCCCTTTCCCTGGCCTGGTAGATCTCCCTGGGGATGCTCCAGTGCACAGTGAAGGGTCCTCAGTGGCATCTCAGTGGCTGTGACGTTCCCTGCTGCTGTCCCCTCACCCCACACTGGATCAGTAGCAGGTCCCACATGGATGCTGCATCACCAGGGCTGGAGAGATGCTTTTTGGGGAGTTCACTTTCCACCCCAGCACATGAGCAAAGGGATGGAGGCCCAAACTGCCAACCAAACCCCGTGGCTCCCATTATTTCTGTCAGCACAGCACCCACCAACCTGCTCGGTGCTTGGCAGCTCTGCAGCCACAAAGGTTTGGTACGCAGGAACCTGGCAGCAGCTGGGTGGTGACAGTCACACACATGGCACAGGGAGAGCTCCTTCCCTGCAGCACTCACAGCTCCAAAGGAGAGAGGGAATAACCCCACCTGGCAGGTGTGAACACAGCATCTCCCCTCTGTGACCCCTTCGGGAGGATGGAGCAGCAATTCCAACATCAGCACTCCCCAAACCAGGTTCTGGTTCTGCAGGAAGCCCTGGCACTGCCCCCCATGCCAGGCTGGACCCCAGCCAGGCGTGGGCAAGGGGACACAGCCAGCATCACCCTCTTTCCAGCAGCAGCCTTCTCTGCTCCACTGCTGCCTCCTCTTCCCTTTTTCCATTTGTTTGTTCATTCCTTCTTTATTCGCCACAATTGTCCTTAATGGAAACAGCATCTCAGCAGAGTCACCCCGCAGGAAAGCTCGAGCACAGAGGGATTTTTGTAGATGGCTTTAATAAAAACATTGAAGGTCTGTTGTTCTTACAGTGCTGTGTGATCCATTAAGTCTATTAAATACAACAGAGGAAAACTGTGAAAAAAGCCAGAGGAGGCCATGATGTCACAAAAAACAAATGAGCCAGGGCTGCTTTCCTGCTCCTCACTAGTTCCACGGCTCTGCCCTGTGCCTCCCTGGCCCTGCCCTGTGCCTCCCTGGCCCTGCCAGCAGAACAGGGGCCTGTGCTTGGTCACCCCTCACTTGCCACATGTGCAGGTCTGTGTGTGTGTAATTGGCTTCCCATAAATGTGTAGCTCCTAGATATTAATCCAGAGGATATTAAAGCTGAAGGCCCGGGAGATCTGCTCCTCCCTGCTGCAGACAGACTCCTCCTCAACACACATGTGCTGGGCCGTGTCAGCCGTGTGTCAGCCAGGGCCTGGCCACGCTCCCTGCGCCCATTAAAACATCTTTGTGACCCCTAAAAAATCTTTCTGCCCTTGGAAAAACCTTTGGACCTCTTAAAATATCTCTGCACCTCTTAAAACATCTTTGTGCCCCCTAAAACATCTTTGTGCCCTTGGAAAAACCTCTGTGCCTCTTAAAATCTCTCTGTGCCCCTTAAAACACCTCTGCATCCCTTTAAACCATCTGTGTGTCCCACAGATGCTCACCAGCAGCAGCCAGCCATGGGCAGGAGGATTTGTGTCCCCTGCCACCTGCCACAGCTCAGGTCTGGACAGAGGTCCAAGCTGAGCCTAAACAAGGCTGGAATCCAGCCTTGGCTCCAGGGCAGATTCTCCATCCTGCTCAGCACCAAGTGGCTGTGGAGGGGTGGAGGGAAATGTGCTGGGGGGAAGTTTTCATGGCTAAGGAGGGACTGCATGGGTGAAGCTGCTTCTGCCAGGACAAGGGGTGAAGGTGAAACCAGGAATGGGATGGCAGAGCAGGCAGGGGCATCATGGCATGGGATGGGCATGGCATGGATCATCAGAGTGTGGAATTGTCATGGCATGGCATCCCCCCTGTGTGTCATGGATCATCAGAGTGTGGAATTGTCATGGCATGGCATCCCCCCTGTGTGTCATGCACATCTCCAGCTCTCCTGCACCACCCAGGCTTCCAATCATCACCAAATACTCCTCAAGCACAAAGGATGGACCTCTCTGAGCTCCAGGTCTGATTGCCCTCTCAGGCAAAGCTGTGGATGTCACCCCCAACCCTCTCCTTGGGGAGCATGAGGATCCCTTTGCATGCAGCTCTTTATCCCTTGTACATCTTTGTGCATCCTGGCCGGATCTCACTCTGATCTAAGCCTCTGTTCCCAGAAAAGGGATTTAAGGAAGGCTGAAGGCAGGGGGCAGGGAAGCAGGGGTGCTGGAGGCCTGAGCTTTGTGTTCACCCAAGCACAGGATGAGAAGCTGCCCATGGGTACGAGGGGCTGAACCCCTGCACTGCTTCAGCCCGTGGCCACACCACAGCCTGGGAAGGTGACCCAGAGCAGCTCCCTGAGCGAGCCCAAGGACATGGTGGGACAGGCTGGAGCCAGCCCCCTGTGGAAAGGCAGCCTGGGCCCCCAGCAGCTCCAGGAGCCAGCAGCATTCCAGCCATTCCCTGCGCAAACAGCGCGGGATCATCCAGCTCTCCTGTTTATTTGCACAAGATCATTGTTTTGTTGACACTCGAGAACCTTCTTCCTCTGGTCCCCCTTCCCTGGGTTCTAGAAAATGTTAACTCCTGGGCTCGCAGCAGCACCAGAGCCCTCCCAGTGCCAGAGCAGGAAAGCTGATGGAGCCTGGGCAGGCAGCAATGGCCAGAGCTGGGAGTGAGCCTGGCCATGGTGAGCAGGGACAGCTGCTGCTGCTGTGTGCCCTGGCACTCCCTGCAGTGTCCTGTCCCCTCCACAGCAATGCCCTGGCTGCCTCAGTCACTGGTTTTCAGAGCTCACCCACCCCCCTGGCCCCCCTGCCAGAGCCCACCAAAGCCCCTTTGTTGATATTTCGGCTGTTTGACAAAAATACCCTCAGAGCTCAGGATGCTCCAGCCCCAGCCAGATGGGCTTTCTCCAGGAAGAGCACAGGAAATCAGTCACGTTCAGGGTGATTTTATCCCCTGGGTGTCCTCCCACGTTCTGCTGGGCTGTGCTTTGTACTTCTGGAGTTGCTTCATCACCCCTTTGGACCTGCCTTCAAAGACGGTGCCTAATCCCTCCTGGAAACCTCCTAATACCTTTGGCTGCTTCACTGCTTTGTGGCCATGAATTATGGTGGGCCTGGCCAGTCCCTCCTCAGCATCAGCTCTCCTGGCTATTTGCCATCCCCCATGGCTTCAGAGAGGTGTTCAGACTTTAAACAGAACCCCAAAACTTCTCATCCCTGCACATCCACCACTCCAGCCACCAGCCATTGGAATGGCATGCCGTGACTGGGGCACTGGGGAACCATAGACAGTGTTTGGGACCAAAGCAGCAGAGAAGGGCTCTGTGTGTGGTTTCCAGCAGAAGAACAATTTGTAATCCTGCTTTTATTGTCCTGCTACACTAGGGAAACATCACTTTGCCAGGAAGTCGTGCCACAATGATTCACAAGGATTGGGCTGCTCAAGTCAGAAAAAAAAAAAAAAAGAATAAATCACAGAATCCCAGAATGGTTTGGGTTAGACAGGGTCTTAAAGCTCATCTGGCAGGTTTATGTGCCCACAATTCCACCCACCACAGCCACAGCTCCCAGCTCTGTTCCCACTGGAGCAGGGCATCCTCAGGGATCATCACCCCAGGGTCATCCCCACCTGGCCATGGGGACAGCTGTGGCATTGCCAGCTCTGAGAGCCACCACAGAAAACAGGAAAAACCCACCACAAATTCCAGAACTTACATCAAAACCCACTCACAGCACAAATACTGCCATTTCCTCTTCCTTTTTGGGGCACATACAGACCCCATGAGGCAGCTTGGCCACACCAATCCTCAGATTAGGACCTCTTAAAGCATGAGGCTTTAGGGACAAAGTGCAGGTGTCTCTGCAGGGCTCTGCCTCAAAGCAGGAGACTCCTTGATTGCAGAATTGGGTCTGAATAAAGAAGTCTGGTCTAGGAATAACAACACTGGCAGCGACAGAGTGCTTTATATAATGTCCTATAACAAACGATATTACAGCATTACCAGGAGACAGGAGTGCACAGGGAGGGAAGGAACAGACGTGGCAGTGATAAATCAATCTGGAGAAGAAATACCACATGCAATATACTCTTTGCCTCCTTTTGTTGGGGGCTCTGTGGATGTTTGCAGGTTGGAATAGCAGAGCTTGCAGGAACCTGCTCCTGCACTGAGTTTATTGAACCCCTCCGTAAACAACCTCTGCTTTGCACCTCTCCCACTACCCCCACCCGTCTCTGGCAGATGTTGGACAGATGTGCAGCGCTGCCAGGCAGGGGGGGCACCACTCCAGGTGAGATAATTCATCCTTAAATTGCTCCCGATGAGGATAATGTGGGATGTAAGGAAGCTGACAATAAAATTGGTTCTAAAAGTCGCCAATTAGGGAGGAAACGGAGAAAGAGGTGAGCAGAGACAGCGGCTCCCTGATGTGGGCACTGAAAGGCTGTGGTCTCAGGGGGCTGGAGCTGCAGGGCAGAGCTCTCCCCCAGCCTGCACCCCAAAACACAGAGCAGGGCTCTCTGCAGTGGGGCAGGGAATGCTCCCCACTCCTGAGGCTGTTCCAGGGCTGTGCCTATGAGATAATTGAACTTTGGAGGCCTCCCTTCAGCAAGGGGCTTAATCACACATCTCATTTCCAACACTTAAGTGAGTCCATTGACTTCAATGATTTTCTTCAAAGGAACAACAGAGACATTTAAGGCACTGAGCCCTGCTGGATCAGCCCTGAGCTCTCCTCCCAGGGCTTCAAATTGACCACTTGCTTTTATGTAGGGCTGGTTTTTTTCCCTATCTTTGATGCTGTTAATTTACTGCTCTTACGACTTTTAACCAGAGGGAACAAGAGGGCTGCGATTATTTTTTTTTTAACTCTGGAAATTAGGAGGAAAAAATGGTGACCTGTGACTCCATCCCAAGGTATGAGGTTGTCATTCCTCATAAGATCTCCTGGAGTTTCACTCACTCTGTCACGCTGCTCTGGCCAGGAGTTTTAATATTGGCACAAAGGAAAATGATGGGATGACTGCCAATGCTTGGAGCTGCTATCTTAAGTAACATTAATCCAGCATTTCTTGAGTATTCCAGGTGGATTTGGGGTTTCCTCACACTGTTTTGGGGTGAAGCTCAGTGGCTGGTGTGCAGCACAGCTGTGGAGCTGCAGGGCCTCAGCTGTCCCTTCTGTGCCAGACAAATGGGCATTCTGGGGACAGCTGAGGGACACAGCCTGGCCCAGTGCCACAAATTGACCCCGCTGGTCCATGGCCCCTGAAGGCTCTAAAGAATAAATTATTCACAGCCATGACTTTAGTGAGCTTTGGCTTTCCATTCTCTTATTTATCCTTACAGGAAAAAAAAAGCAGCATTCCTTCCCTTTCTGATGGGCCAGGGGAAAACAGGAATGGTTGCACTTTGTGCCACCAGCAGCTCCTCTCCAGCAGTGACCCCAGGACAAGGAGCCAGAGCCTGGAGGGCTGGGTGAGCTGTGCTGGGAGGGTGACACCACGGGCCAGGCTTTCCTGGGATGGGGAGGGAGCAGGAGCAGGGCTGGGCTCCCAGCAGGATCCTGGTTTTCTGGCCTGCAGCAGAGACATCAGCTGGGCTCAGCGAGGAGGGTGCTCCTGCAGACCTTTTCCCTCAGAAGCAGGGACAGGAGCCAAGCTGACAGGGCTGGGTCCCCAGGACCCCTTCCCTCACTGCCATCCCCCTGCCTCAAGCACTCTCCAACCAACTCCCTTCTCTCTCTGCTCTTGCATTTTCTTCTCCTTCCATTTCTGCTCCCACCACGAGTTCCCCTCCCCGTCACCTCCACGCACGCCCTCCCCCCTGCTTTATCTCTGGATACCAAGGAAGATTAGACTTTTTTAATTACAGATCACTTTGGCAGGGGTGTCTCCAAGGCTGGCCCAGCAGCCGGGCTGGCTCAGATGTCCCCATGTGCAGCCTTTCTGCCTGGCTACCCTTGTTTATTCCTCGTTCATTAGCTTCTTTACGTTGCTGGAGATCTGAGGCACTCACATGGAGCAGGAGGCTCGAAGTGACAGCAGTAAAAGGCTCTGCTAGTGAGATTATAGCTGCTCTGAGCTGCTGCTGGCGCGGGTGGGAGCGCTCGGAGGGCAGGGGCAGAGCACTGCCTTTGTGCCAGCTCAAAGGGCCCTGTCAGAGCGCGTCAGGCAGCCTCCTGGAAAAAGGGAACTTTGCAAAACCCCATGAGAACTGGTTAAATTAACCCTTTCCCCGGTGGCCACCCCTTGGGAGGCTGCAGGCAGAGGCAGGGAGCTGCCTGTGCCTGCTCTGGGCCCCACCGTGGATCGTGCGTGTGCCTCACGCTCAGCACAAACCCACTGCTCCCTTCATCAACAGGCTCATTTCTATCAAATCAGGACAGAAACTTGGAAATCTTGCCGTAAGTCAAGCAGAAAATTATCAGTCCACAATCAAAACACTCCCCTTTGTCCTTAAGACATTAATTCTCTGAGCTGGCTCCAATCACACACAGGGCATGGCAGAGCCCTTGGCGCTGGCCTGGTGGCCCACCCAACTCTGCAGCCACCCAGCGTGGTCCTTCTCTCTCTCCTGCCCTGATTCCTGTGAGATCCTGTGGGAGAGGAGCAGGAGGGGCTGCAGAGCCCTGCACATGGCTGGGTGCTGCTGCATCTCCGGCAGCAGCGGCAGCAAGGGAACATTTCTCCAATAAACCAAAATTTCATTTAATTGCCGAGGATTCCTGAACTAGTGGGGCAGAGGAAGAGACCAAATGCTCCTAATCAGCTACTCCACAGCCATCCCTGGAAGTGTTCAACAACGTGTGGATGTGGCCTTGGCAGTGCTGGGGGAACAGTTGGACTCGGTGATCTCAAAGACCTTTTCCAACCTTCTAGACTGTGCAATTCCATGGTTGTACAAATGTCCAAGCTCCCCGTGGCCAGCCCAGGCACAGCCAGCTGTGCTGTCCCAGTGCTGGGATCCCTCAGGACAGTCAGGGTGTCTGCAGGCAGCCCAAGGTTCCCTGGACACTGGGGGAAGAGTCCGGATGCGTTGTCACCCCCCAGAGCTCCTGGGAAAGGGGCTCCTGCTCCCACTCCAGGTTGTTTACACTGAGCCCTGACAGATGGGCCTGGGCTGTGGATGTTTACACAGCATCTCCAGAGGCTCCAGATGGCCCCTGAGCTCCCAGGCCGTGCTCCCCTCGCTGCTCCCAGCTGGGCTCCCGGGCTCTGCCAGCGGGGCAGCATCGGGACAGGGACAGTGCTGCCACCTAAACACCCCTGGGCTCATCCCTCCCCATCAAACACTGCTGGCACCATGGCTGGGGACCCTCAGGTGTCACCACTGCCTTCAAAGTCCCCAGTAAGCATTGGCTGAGGTGCCTGCAAGGCCAGGGAGGAGAGGAGAAGGAAGCTCTGGAGGGTGGGGAACACCCCAGATCCCAGCATCAGCTCCTCGAAAGAAGAAGGGCTGGACCAGGACACTGGTCCCCGTGGTTGTTCTTGGGGGATGGCATGGTGACACATGGCACCAGGGGAGACAAAACCCTGCAGAAGCAATGTCCCCGTGTCCCTGCGCTTTGTGTGGGTGCCATGTGGCATGGTGTGCCATGCTATGGTCTCATGTGCCATAGTGTGATGCCACGTGGTCTGACATGGAACTGCTGTGGTGTCCCATGGGCTGCTGTGCTGTCCCATGGGCTGGTGGGGTGTCCTTTGGTGTGGTGTCCCAAGGAGTGACATGCTGTGGTGCCTCACAGTGCCACAACCAGCCCGTGGCACAGGCAGGAACAGCTCTGGGTCCGTGCCAGCCCCAGCCCCGGGGCTGCCATGGCACAGCTGCTGTCACACACACAGTGCCTGTCCCCCAGCCAGCCTCTGCCAGGAGCCACGAATGCCTGGACTGCTCCAGGGGCCTTTCCCTGGCTTGGCAGAGCACGGGGCACAGCACCCATGACTTTTCCCTTCCCCCTGGCCCTTCCAAACCCACCCAGAACTGGAAGGGGGATAATTGGTCCCCTCCACAGCACCCGGGGGCACACGCGTGAGAACGGGTCCCTTTCACAATTTGCATCGTTCCAAGGGAAGCACATTTTTTTCCCCAAGTCCTAATGAATATTGCAGACTCCAAAGGCTCGGGGAGATGAGTCCTGCCAGGCCGGATCGTGCTCTGCAGAAACACTTTGTCACTTGCTGTTCCCATCACGGCGCTCTAACAGCCCGGCACAGTCGGGCTCACGATTCCGGACGGCGAATGCCTTCAAAGCCCGCACGGCCCCGGCTCCGCTTTCAGGTCATGGAAATGCCACTGTCACTTCGATGTCGAAATGTCCCCAACACGTTGTCAATAGGGATGTGAAATGCCCCCTCAAGGGGAAAGGAGACAAAGGGAGAGGGGCAGCAGCTGCTCCC
>NW_005054456.1:626411-631833 GCF_000277835.1 Geospiza fortis
CCCGGCGCCCCCATCCCCGGGACACAGAGCCCACATTCCCGGGGACACAGAGCCCACATTCCCGGGGACAGAGCGCCCACATTCCCGGGGACACAGCACCCACATTCCCGGAGACACAGAGCCCACATTCCCGGGGACACAGCGCCCACATTCCCGGAGACACAGAGCCCACATTCCCGGGGACACAGCGTCCACATTCCCGGAGACACAGCACCCACATTCCCAGAGACACAGAGCCCACATTCCCAGGGACACAGCGCTCACATTCCCGGGAACAGAGAACCCACATTCCCCGGGACACAGCGCCCACATCCCCGGGACACAGAGCCCACATTCCCGGGGACACAGCACCCACATTCCCGGAGACAGAGCGCCCACATTCCGGGAGACAGAGAGCCCACATTCCCGGGGACACACAGCCCACATTCCCCACACCCACCCAGCACACATCCCACACCCATCCCAAACCCATCCCACACCCATCCAGCGTGCCCCTGGCATGCCACCCCGATTCAGTGCCATCAGGACCTGTGCCAGTCTGTGCAGGGACAGCCAGACACGGGGGTCAGGGACAGCGTCCCCAAAGCTGTTTAATGCCCGGCATGGAGCCCTGATTGCTCGGCTGGGATGGCCACAGGGCTGAGCACGGCAGCGGCAGCAGCAGCCAGGCCTGGGAGCACAGTCCCTGCCCAGGGGCATTCTCGGGAGAGCGGGAATGGAGCTGGCAGCGCGCCGGGGCTGTTCCATTAGCGCTGCTGCCGCCGCTTTGCTGAGCTAAATAACAATAATAT
This sequence comes from Geospiza fortis, assembly GCF_000277835.1. Lineage (NCBI taxonomy): Eukaryota > Metazoa > Chordata > Aves > Passeriformes > Thraupidae > Geospiza > Geospiza fortis. The sequence continues at coordinate 627,203 of NW_005054456.1, forward strand.
CGCTCATCCCCAGAGGCAAGAGGCAGCTCTGAGGAGAAGGGACAGGAAGGAGGAGGCTGCTGAGGCTCATGGAAAGGCCAGGGGTTTGTGCCAGCAGGCACAGCCCAGGTCCTGCAGGTGACAGGGACAGCGTGGTGGCATTTCCCCCTCCACCAAGACTGACAATCCCATACAGGTAACACTGGTGACACCTGGATAATATTTACCAACAGCCCCAAGTTAATACTTTATTTTTTTCATGGTGCCATGACACCACATTTTATGGCAAATCATTGTAAAAACTGCTGTGAGCACTTTATTGCCATTCTCCTACAAAATACAGCGAATTCCACATCCCAGCTGAGCCTCAGCACTTGTGGGGACACACTTCCCATGGCTGCAGGATGCTCATAGGTTGCCACTAACATTTACTACTTGTGGCTATAAATATTTAAACAAACCAGGCAATCGTTGGCCCAGTGAATCAAAATGTTTGGCTGTTGCTGAAGGAAATGTGGGAAGAACCCAAGACAAGGTGGTTTCATCCTTGTCTTCTGCCCCTGTGTGCATGTGGATGCCAGTCTGCTTTGCTCTTCACAAATGGCATAGGATACAGGCAGTTAACCCAATAAATGAAATACTCACTATTATTATTCACCAGGAATGATCATCTCTACCAGGCTGGCAGGAGTGAGGGGTTCCATCCTTCCTGGTGCTGCTGGAAGGGCTCAGGGAACACCAGAAAGAGCATTTGTCAACAGGCAGGGGCTGGTGATCAGCCAGTCCTTGTGGTTTTCCTTTTTTTTTTTAATAATTGACACAATAATTTTCTTCCACACCTCTCTGTACTTTAATCACCTCTAACACGAGCACTTCTTGGGTAATTTGACCTTTTCAATCTCTCTGTGCACGTCCCCCAGCAGCCTTTGGGCTGAGAGCAAAACAAACACTAAAATTAAACGTTGTTTTTAATCCTGGGTATTTTTGGTAGTGCTCTGCACTGCTGCTCCTTATTCCTCCAATCCATTTTTTGGCAATCGTTTCTCAGACACTTTAAACTCCTTCATGCATGAAATGCTCTTTGGGGAAACAGGAGCCAGAGGAATTCTCTGAAACCCTCAGCATCACCTCCCTGGTTTGGGTAATTTTGTTTGTTGGTTTTAAAACTGTTATGAGAAATAAGCTCCAAAGGGAAGTAGCTTTAGTGTGAGGGGTAAATAATTAGAACCTGAAAAAAAAAATCCCATTTTTTCAATACAAAGAAGCAAGAGAGAACTTTGCCATTCCGACCCTGGTCAGAGGAGGTGGTGCCCACACCCCTCAGCCTGTTGGGGACATCTTGACACATGGAGCCAGCAGCAAACCCTCATGGTCTTTATAAAAAAAGAAAATATTTCAAATGGCTAAGTGCTCCCAGGGTGAAATTTGAGGCAGTTTCTCTCTGCAAGGGCACCCACAAGAGCATGGCCATGGCCTCTCCAGCACAGTCAGGGGAGCTGCATGTGCCTGACCCCAGTAATGGGGCAGAGCAGCTCCTGAACAGGTATTTCTTGGGTCATCAAAAACATTTCTTTAGGTATTTTCATCTTGTACAAGGAGTTTTGTAGTAAAATCCTTAATTTCAATTCTAATACAGTCAAATTTTAAGGAAGAAACAGGAATATTGGTTTCCTGGGTTTTGACTTTTTTAATATTAAAAGAAAAAAAAATAGACAAAGAGCAATAACTGAGCACAGCCTCACATAAAAAACCTCCAACATTTCAAGTCCATTTTCTTCAACTGAGATTAAACCAAGCTGGTTTGGTTGGTAGAGCAGAAAGGGGTTTTGGGTTGGAAAAGAGAATGAGAGCATAAAAACATCCCTGACCCCATTCCGTGGGGGAATAGGAACAACAATAGCAGTGAGCTGTGGAACGTGCCCCAAAAGGCAGAGCTCCTGTTGGTGCTGCAGAGCTCGGGGTCTGATTTATGGGATCTGCACACTGAGGGGAGAAGAAAACCCCTCCATGCCCGAGGAGCTCCTGCCATGGTGCTCGGGATGTGCCAGGGCAATGCGGGCAGCGCAGCCTCCTGAGCTCCTGGGCAGGGCCCCAGAGCCCCCGGGGTGCTGGCTGCTCCTGAGGAGCCTGGGGCAGGAGTGGGGTCAGGATGGGGGTCAGGATGGGGGTCAGGAATGGGGTCCCACTCCTGGCAGCGATGGGGTCCCTCCTGCGCTGTCAGGAGCCATCACTCCTGAGCCAGGGCTGTGCCCCACCTCGGGGTGCCACACCCAGGGCAGGGCGGCCTGTGGGGTGCTCTTATCTCCCCATGATAACAAACTGTGGGGGTAACCCAAGCCCTTTCTCTGCTCGTCCCCGTGGCCGCCGGCGTCGCTTCCCCAGCGCGTTGGCTGCCAACAATTCATCTGCTGCCTCAGCTCATTATCTCTGTGGCGCAGCCAGGACGTGTTCTGGGTGGGAGAATTTGGGTCAGTGGGTTTCACAAGCCGTTCCTTGAGATGCCCTGGCACATATTTAGCGTTTGGCATTCCGTGTGGGAGCAGCCACCCATCCCCATGCCCGTGTCTGTGCATCCTCCCTGCCCCAGGCGAGCGTCACGGGGACAGCGAGGGGGGCTCAGGCAGCCCCAGGGAGTGGGTGGGGAGAAGGCTGCAAGGGACAGACAGAGCTGGGATGTTTTCAGTCTCCTCCTGTTTTCTTTTGTGCAAATCTGAATATTTTATCTGGCTGCGTGCATCGTCCCTGAACTTAAAAATAGCCGGGTTCCTTCCTGGTGGAATGGAGCAGTTTGCTTTTCCTAGATTTTTCACGCAGATTTCTTGTTCCCCTCACACCCAGTAATTGCTCCTGGAGCCAGGAGGGCGCGGGGAGGGTGCCTGGCCCTGCACACACACACTCCCCTCCCCTGTGCTGCAGGGACAGGGCAGGTTTGGGCATGGGGTGTTTCCCACCTGCCCAGGCTGGGTGCACGCTGGTGCTCTGATCCCATGGGGTGCTCAGGACAGGCACTGATGGGGAGAGCAAACCTCAGTCCTGCTCTTTGATAACCTGCCACCCCCTCACGAGAGAACCCATCAAGGGCACAGGGCTGGTGGGACACACTGGTCCAGGCCATGGAGTGATTAACACTCAGTGCTTAAAAACAGATGGAGTTTTGGGGATGGCTCCTGGAGCTTGGTTGATTCTCATGATATCTCCCATTCTCTTTGGTTTTGTGCAGGGGGACAATGAAAAACAAAGACTGACAGACTTGCAGACACAAAATCTCCTTTTCCTGCCACTGTGCAAGTGTTAGGGACTGTGACAGGACAGGAGGGGGGGCACACCTGAGCTGGGGTGGGGAAGCAAAGCTGTCTCCAGCAGCCACATCTGGGCTGCATCTCCCCTCCTGGCTCTGGGCTGGCTCAGGCCAGGGTGAGTGAGGAGCCATCACCCTGTGCTGCATTTCCAGAGCAGGTGGCATTGATACGTGGATGCATCTCCTGGCATTCCCGGGAAACCTCCCTGACAAAGGACACGTGGCAGTTTGGAGCCTGGGAGCAGCTCTCCCTCAGCACATGGGGTGAAGGAATGGGTGGTACCACACCGACAGGTGCCAGCACATCCTTCCTTTGTGCACTGTGAGACCTGTGGCCAGAACTGTGCCCAAAGCCATGTCCAGAGCCCCTGGCTGGTGACACAGTGTGAGCAGACTGGCAGTGCTGGTGTGGCCCATCCCCATGGCCTCTGTCACACACTCTGCTCCCCAGCCCTGCAGCCCTGGGAGATGGGATGGCTGAGGACACGTTGCTGGGCCCACAGGGGACAACTGGTAACTGGAAGTGACACGTGCCAGACTCTGTCACCTCTCGCTGGCCGCACACACAGCCCTGCCAGAGCTTCTCTGACATTTCTTGTCCTGGTGTTTATTTTAAAGGAATGTGACATTCCAGCTGTGCAAATGCCCTCTCCTGAGCTGGGGATGCTGTGCTGCAGAGATGCCTGTGCAGGCACTCTGTCCCCATTCCCTGGAAATCCAAGGTCCTGCCACAGGGCAGAGACGGAGCTGTGGTGCCAGCAGGAGATGGGCAACACCTCATCTTCCTCAGCTGCTGCCTGGGCACTGCATGCAGTGACACGAGGGATCCATGTCCCCAAACACAGAATTTTACCCTTCTCCCATCGCCAAAGGAGCAGCAGCTCCAGGCTGGGAGCAGAGGGCACAGGACCCCTCACCCTGGCAGGGAGGATGGGAGGGCTAACCACCATCTGCAGCACCTCAGAGCCCAGAATTCCATCCCACCCCTTCCCTTGCTGGCCTCCCTGTGGGGGATTCTCCTCTCGTGTTCCTGGAGTGCTGAATCCCCACGGCCCCGAGCCCTAGGTGCTCCCGGGCTGGTGTGAGCAGCTCCCAGCTCATTCCCAGCTCCTCGGGTGCTGAACTTTCCCTTCCCCCGGCTCCCCGTCCTCCCCCAGTCTCTCCACCATACGGACACAGCTGAGCAGCTACCAGATATTCAGAGCCGTGAAGGTTGATAAACAAAAGTGAGATAGGACATGGCACCAGAAAGACCTCGGCTAATGGAATTTTTAAGCTACTTAATTTGGGGGCTTGTCAACCTTGACAGCAACCCTTTAATAAATGATGTGTTGTAATTCCCACCCGGTTCTCC
>NW_005054456.1:632200-642348 GCF_000277835.1 Geospiza fortis
TGCCAAGGCGTGCGAGTCCCCCCCAGTGTCTGCAGCGAGGGGACCCCGCGGGAGCGCAGCCCGGCTGGGGGGTGGCAACGGGAGCACCCGGACAGTGCGGTCCCTCAGGGTCCCCACAGTGTCCCCGCAGAACCCAGCAAAGCAGAGAGCAAACCCCCAGCCTGGGGTGCCCCCAAAGGAGCTCCAGCCACCGCGGCGGCATCGGGGCTGCTCCAGAGGGGGCTGCAGGAGGCTGTGCCAGAGCCCGGGCATGGCACGGACCCGCACCAAGTGTGGGGCAGCAAAGGCACCCCAGCCCACTGCCAGCAGCCATGGGGGATGGGGCTGAGGGGGCACTGGGGGAGCCCCTGATCCCTGGGATCTCTGAGAAGAAGGCAGGATGGGTGTCCTGAAGCCTTCTGCAGGAGGTTTTACTCCCAGCAGAGGAGGAGCACGTGTTTGGGTGCGTTTAGAAGAGATTTAAGGAGTTCTGGTCCACTCCTCATCACTGTGTTGTGGCAACTGAGATGTGGCTCTGGAGCTGCTCTGCTCCACACTCCAGCTGCTCCCAGCCCTGGAAGCCCTGTCCCTCCTCATGCCCAGATGCTGCAGCACATCTGTCACACACTGGGCTCACATCTGTCACACACCGACCTGCCCGTCCTCAGCACCGTGCCTGTGCAGGGCCAGGCTGGGCTGGCAGAGCCGGGTGGTGGCACAGTGACACCCATCCCCTGCCAGCCCTGCCATCCTGGGGCTCTTGCTCTTGTTCTGGCTCCTAAAGGCTCCCCAGAGAATGACCCAGAGCAGCTCAGTTTAGGAAGATGAAGTAACTGCAGTAAAACTGAGAAGAGGATGTGCAGCAAACCCTCTGGGCATTCCCCATGGAGGCAGCAAGGAGGGTGAAAACCAGCATCTGTCCCCATGGAGGACAGCCACAGGCGCTGTCCCAGCAGAGCCAGAGAGGATTCCAGAGCACCAAAGGCTGAGAAATGACAGCAGCAGCCAGGGCTCCACGTTCACCGGAGCTGTGGAGCCACTGGAGGGGCAAAGGTGTGAGGAAGAAGAGTCCAGGCTGGGAAAGAGCCAGATGGCAGCAGCAGGGAGCAGATGGGAGATGGAAAACAACGTCCCATGGCTGCATGGAGGGGCAGCCCCCAGCCCCAGGAGCCACGGAGCTGCCACAGGGATGGTGAGGAACCTGCCCAGGGCCAGAGAGGCAGCAGCACCCAGAGTGGGCTCCTGCCCACAGCTCCAGGCTCCTGCAGCACCTCCAGCTCCAGCAGCTGCCCTGCTCTGCTGTGTCCATCTGCTGGCAGCTGGCTGTCCTTGGAAAGCCTCTTTTCTTTGGAAGATAATGTGTTTGACTATGAGGATCTGTGAGAAATTGGCCTTGTCTCCCAAAAACTCAGCCATCACCTCGCAGAGCTCCATTCACAACACAGGATGGGCTGGAAAAGGGTGTCTGGTGTCCTGGGAATGGTACCAAGAAATGGCACCAGTGATGTACCCCAGACCTGGGCTGCAGGATGGGAAACTTCCACTTCTGGTGGCTTGTACTGACCCTTTAGCCCTGAGGCAAGAAATATCCAACTAGGAACATTCGGGGAAATTAGCTGAAAATCCCTCCTAGGTGTGAGACGGCTGAAATCACATCTTAAAGCGAATTTCTCATTTCCCAAGTCATTCCTGTTGCCTTTAGAAAAGAGTGCAGGAGGCCCTGGTCCTGTGGGAAGAGGGAAGGGGATGAAGAGCCAGAGGACAGAGCAGGAGCAGCAGCACAGGACCCAGGCTGGGCCGAGGGGCTCAGGCAGGGCCAGATGGCTCCAAACGCTGCAGGGAGAGACCAGAGCCACCCGGGCCAGCTGAGCCCAGCACTCAGCAGCACTCACCGAGGGTTTATAGCCAGGGAAATGAATTTTTTAAGAGTCCCTCTATGATCTCTGGTCTCTGGTGTTTGGCTGAGCACTCAGGTGGTCTCCAGCCACCCGACTCCACGTCCAGATGGCAGGGAGAGGTGGGGAAAGCAGAGCCTGCTGCAGAGCCTCACTCCCAGGTGTTTGCTCTGGGACCCTCACTCCCGGTGCTTGCTCTGGAACCGACATTCCCAGGTGTTTTCTCTGGGATTCTCACTCCCAGTGCTTGCTCTGGAACCGACATTCCCAGGTGTTTTCTCTGGGATTCTCACTCCCAGTGCTTGCTCTGCAGTCAGCAGCAGCGTTTCTGCCCACCCCACTGTCGGACACCAGGGCTCTGGAGGTGCCAGATGGACACAGCTCATCCTGCAGCAGGAGGAACGCTCTGAGTCTTCTCCCTGTGCTCTGGTGATGTTTTGGGCTCCTCTCTCCTGCAGGGCACCGGGAGGCTCAGCCTGTCCATCCCGTGATCCCGGACAGACTGACAGCTCGCTGGGAATCAGCAGCCTCTGCTTTCCCAGCCACGGTGGGTCAGGCTGCCAGGGAAGCAACACTTCACCACTCCAAGCAATTACTCAGGATTTTATCATTCAAAACTCAAACCAGAGCCTATAAATAACCAGGATCTCTGTCCTAATAGCTGCATTTCAGCGTATTTTTAATTATCATTTTATGAATGGGTGCATTAGAGGATATTTAAATACCACGTCAGCCGTGCTGGTAATGAGGCAGGATTGTTACAGGCCAGGGCTGGCCATATATTACCCCAGTATATACATATGCTTCGACATCACTTTTAAAAATTAGCTATTTCAAGCGTAAAATTATAATTGGTTTGTCTAATAAAAGGATAAATAAATATCTATTTAACTTCATTACTGTCAAAGGCAGGAGGCTTTTCTCCATTGTCTCCTTAGGGTTTTATGGCAGAAAAGCTAATTAGCTGTAATTGGGTGGATCCAAGGCAGGGAAGGCAGGGGCAGCAGCAGGGCTGGCTGGGAATGGGGCACCGGTGGCTTTCCCGGACTGGTGTCCCTGTGTCTGCAGGGATGGGAGTCCTGCTGGCACCCTGGGCAGGCTCTGCACCAGTGCCCAGCTCAGGGGGGTCTCTGGGGTGGTGCCCCTGCAGTGGGGTCACCGTGAGATCCTCGCATGGATTCCTGTGTTTTGATGGTGCCTCTGCCAAGCATCCCTCCATTGTCTGATGGGCACTGGGGTCCCATCTGCTGGCCAGGGCTTGTTCATCCCTGTTTTGGGAGGAATCCTGCTCAACACCCATGCACACATCCCACATTTTCACCTTTAAGCACCAAAGCTCAAATGCCTCCTGACAGCAGCCACCTGCATGACCCAGGCACCTGTCAAGACCCCACCAGCCTGCAGAAGGGATGTGAATGTCCTTTCTGGAGAGTTGCTGGCCCAAAGGAGATGTTGCCATGAGCCCCAGTGACACCCCACACAGCCCAGGCTGGAGCACAGACCCTGCCTGGTCACCCCAAAACATTCTGAGCACCCTGGTGCAGTGAAGGCTGTTCCTGCCTGTGGATGAGATGCTCTGTAAGGTCACTTCCAGCCCAATCCTGTGATTCTGTTCCCTGTTTCTTCCTCCCCCTCTCCCCCAGGATCCTCCCTCCCAGCCCCTGGGAGAGGGATGGTGCCTGTCAGGGGGGCAGTGGATGTCACACACAGCGATGCCTTGTGCCCGTGTACAAATCTCCTTTGCATATGGGATTTGACACAAGGAGAGAGAGAGGAGCAGGCCTGACACCCGTAGCAAATCTCCAAGCTGCCAGCAACAGCTTTCCTTTTTTAATTTTTTAGAGGAAAGGGAAAAGAAGGAAGGTTAATAATTGCACGTTGGCCCCTGGTGATGCGCTGGAGGTGCAGGGGGGGAGTGTCTGTGCGGGGGCATCAGCGCAGAGAACACGGTCTGGGTTTGCTGATCAGTTCTGCTTGTTGAGTGTGATCCAGGGCTGGGAGAAACACCAACAGACAGCGTGGAAAATTAATTTTTAATGCCTTTTATTAGCGCTTAAGCCATTCTGAGAGGATGAAATAATCCCTGTTTAGGAAGAGTGCAAAGGTCTCACAGGGCTGTCAGGAGCTGAGTCACTCCACAGCCAAAGGGATCCAAATGTGTCTGAAACCTTTGGGAGCCCAATCCCCCACACACCCCCAACTCCTGCAGCATCTTCCTACACAGCCACTCAAAATAGAGTTTTCCTCCCATGGAAGGGAAAAAAGAGCTTTGTCTCTCCCCTTCCACCCTCTGTCACAGAGTGCCAGCACTGCCACAGTGCGGGGACAAGCACTGGCAGCAGGTCCTGCAGGTCCTGCCAGGGTGGGCACAATGTCCCCGAGTGATCCTTGCAGGTGGGATGGGCTGGATCCTCCTCACAACGGGCACCAGCTCCTCCATCCTTTGTGGCACTGACGGTGAGCAGGAGGGGCAGAGCTGTCCCTGGGCTGTGGTTCTGTGCCCTGCAGAGCCACCGAGGCAGCTGGACAGGACTGGGAACAGCTGCCACCCATCCCAGGAGCCCCAGCAGCCCCAGGGAGGGGATCCCAGCCCTGTCTAACACTGGCTGCACAGTCACTGCTGTAGGGGAGGCCAGAGGTCAGGATGGTGCTGGAGAACCAGAGCTCTCCATTGCTCCTCCTCTCCCCAGGCCCTGGCAAGAACCTCTTAGTGAGGATGGAAAACAAATTTACCAAGGCTGGAGGATGGGAAGGGCTGGAAGGGGATCAAGATCCGGCACTGGGCAGCCTGGGGCTGTTGGAAATAGGTTTGTTGGCCTGGGGATGGTGCTCACGGGGAGATCTTGGTGGTGCCACCTGGCCCCACAGTCATCACCTCTCCTCCTTGGTGTGGCAGGCACCAACCAGGACCAGCTCTGAGGGGTGTGCTGGCTGTCCCAGGCAGAGGCAGCAGCCACAGCCAGGCACACAGAGCATTCCCTGCTGGGGTCCGTGTCCCTGGCACTGCCAGCGCCCAGCTGGGCTGACAGCCCCTGCACACAGCCTGCCCAAGGCTCCATTTGCACAGGAACATTTCAGCCAGTCCCCAAGGGGAGCAGGGAACTGAGTTTCTTTGCACTTTAAAAATGAGTGTATCATTTCAGTGAGGAATTAACACACCTCCCACGTGAGGGTTGAGGGCTGCCCCAGAATCAGAGCTGCAGCCTGGCAGGAGGGACAGCAAGAGTTGAGAGAATTAAAACCTGTATCATAACACAGAGGCACGAGAGGGGCGAGGCAGAGCCGTGCAGATGACCCCTTTTTGTTCTGGGATGTATTCCCTGCTGCCATCCACTTGCCTTTCAGTGCATGTATTCAGCACTAATAATACATTCCCTGCCCACTTCTGATGAATTTATCTCTGTGTGCTCATGAACGTGTGGATCTTGCACACACAGAGGTGCATCCTGATTCATCCTGCAGTGTGGGTACAGCCCACCTGAACCTCAGAGGTCACCCACATCCCTGGGGGCACCCCAGGCTGAGAGCAGCAGCACAGCAAGGGTGAGAGCCCAGCCTGCACTGCCCACCTGCCCCAGCACCTCCCAGGCTTGGACACTCATTCCAGGGTGCCAGAGGAGGCAGAGGTCTCCCCCCAGGAGGAAGGAAGCTCCAAAGAGCCTCTTCACATGATGAATTTTAACGTTTCTCTCCACGTCCAGCCCGAGCACAAATCCCCTCAAAGGCCCAGCCCAGCGCAGCAGAACTAATTTGAAATGTCAGCAGGGTCAAGCCCGGCTTCCCCAGCCATTAACCTGCCTCTCAACTCCACACTCCTATTTATTTACATTGGCACATATTTATTTAAGCCCCCGATCCCAGCTCCAGGCCGGGACTGGTTGGGAAGGGAGGAAATCCCCTTCCTGCAGGGCCTGAGCTGCTGCTGCTGCTGCCAGGGGGACTCTCCTGAGGGCTCCATGTTCAGGGCATGATGTGCAGGGTGAGAAGGGGGCTCTGCACAGAACTGGCTGCTCCAGCCCAGTTTTCTGGTCATGTTTTTATTCGATCCGTTCCTGTCCAGAAGCAGAAGGCACAGCCTTGGCTCTCCAGGCAGATCTTCCACAGGCACAAACCAGGGGAACTGCTCCAGGACATGGATTCATAGAGCTCTGCATTCCCTGGCTTTTCATCTTTGCTTCTGCTCCCAAGCAGATGAGAGTGTAGGGACTTTGGGAGTGCTTTTTCAGGTGCATTTGCTGCAGAAATTTGATCCCATTCCTGTTTTATTTCTGGCTTCCCAAGCACCATGATAGACCAGGAGACCTGGAGAGGTTCTGATCCCAAACTCCACCTGATCTCTGTCCCTGTCTCCTCAGCATTGCTGCAGCTTTGTGCTGCCCCTGGATAAAGCCAGAATTCCTTCTTCCCTGCTGGGCATTGTGCTGCCCCTCAGGGGCATGTCCTGCTTCCCCCCTGGCCCTGTGCCACTGTCACAGGTGAGCCAGCCCAACCTGCTGGGCACAGGACAGACACCAGCACAAGCACTTCCATGGGAGAAGGACCTCCCAAGAGCACCGAGATCTTCCTAAATGCTTTTCCACCGGGATGTGCCAATGTGGAGATTAAAACCTCCTGCTGAGACATGCCTGGGACCAGCTGGGACTGCTTATGTGTGAGTGGGTGCAGAGTGGGTCTCTGGGAAAAGGGAGCCCCACATGGATGCTGGGGAGGTAGGGCTGGAATGGGGATGGTCTGGCCTGGCTGAGCCAGCCTAGGCAGGGCTGGAGCATCCCTGTCACAGAGCTGGGTCACACCAGCTCCCCTTTCCCTGCCTCGTGCCCAGCAGGTGCTTTGCAGGGAAAGCAGAGGAGCTTGGCTGCTCTCCACTGGTTCCTGCGGACTCACATCTCCTGGATCCCCAGGGTCTGGGCAGGCTGGACCAGCACACCACCAAGTGGGCTGTCCCTCCTCCTCCTTCCTGCTGGGCAGCAGCTTGTGTGCCTTGTGAACACAGCCTGACCTTTCTTTTTTTTAAATTCCTGCTCTCATTGCTCCCTTGCATGTTCAATTCGAGGCTGTGGAGCTGGCTAGCCTGTGGTTTTGAAAAAAAAAATATTTTGAAAGCCCTGGCAGGGAATTAAAGGAGTTTGGAGTAACTTGAAATTAGCAGGACGATGTGAGACAGATGTTGTGAAGGCGGGAAGAGGAGCTCGCTTGCTGTGTCTCCTCTCTGCTGTTGTTTAAAAGACCTTAATTTGATGGCTTTTTTCTTAAAAGGAGGCACCTCTAGGTCAGGATAATGAAATCACATTGTCCTCTTATGATATTCCAGCACCTTCTTCCCTTGCTCTCTTCCTCCTCTCGTGTGCCTGGCTCCCAACCCACGGGGCCGGCGGGCACGGATCTGACTCCTGCAGCCCGAGCTGACTCCAGGCCGCTTGGGTAGGGGATGAAAGGGGAAAAAACAATAAAGAGTGGGGTAGTTCTCCCATTTCCAAGCTGATCTCTGGTGGGATCTGAGGGAGGGCAGGTGAAGGAGCCTCCTCGGGGGTGCTCAATCTCCTGCAGCTGCAGCAATTCCCCTTTCAGGGCTGCCCTGCCACCCCCACCATGTGAGAAATGAATTTGTAAAGAAACCACTGCTCCACCAGGGCAGGGGGAGAGGCTTTTAACGAGGTTAGGCTGCAGCTGCTCCTCCTCAACAGGGCTGGGACGGGGCAAGGAGAGGAGCTTGGAGCTGCCATCAGCAGGGAGAGGGATCCCAAATGCCCAGGAATAAAAGGCAGGACAGAGGTTTTGAGGCAAAAAGCCTTTTGCCAGCAAAGCTTTCAGTGGGTGAAGGTACAGAGCACCTGCCACCTTCCCAGAGGTGGTGGCTCCACTGCCAGGGCTGGGAATAGCCCATGCTGGGCTGGGGCAGGGCTGTTCTGCTGCAAACCAGTGTCCTGTCCTGCTCCTGCCTCCTCCTCCTCACTTCCAACTTCCCTGTGCTTTGGGACCTGCAGCCCTGAGCCCTGCCACAGCCTGACGGTGCTGTGGGATGGGCTCAGAAGGGAGCCCCAGCTCCCAGCCAGCCAGAGGGGTCTGGCCAGGGAAATTCATGGGTTTGGATGCTGTAAATGGTTGTGAGACCCCCGCTCAGCACTCCTCCTCTTGCCCAGGCTGGCTCTGGGGTGCAGGGTTCGTGCAGGAGGCAGCGGTGTCTGCGGATGCTCCAGCTATCCAGGGAGGTCACAATGACAACCAGTTATTACAAACAACCTGCAGGTGGTGTTTTTCTAATATCTGTTTTCTTGTTATTCTCATAAGATTGTTTACAAATGGGCATCTTGTTAATTGGCCAATCAGGTGAAATGTATTGATTAAATGGCCAATCAGGTGCACCTGTATTGATCAGGGTGTAAAAGAAGCAGTTTGGATAAAGATGGGTCCTTATGCCACTCAGCTTCTGATGACTCTGTGGCATTTCTCATTAAACAGTGACACCACCTCGTGTTGCTCACAGCTGGGATGGCATCAGAGGCAAATACCAGCCCATAAATGCAGCTTTATTTGTCATTTGGAAAAGTAAAGTCCTTGTCTCTGTAGCCAGAGAAGCCAGAGACAGCAGGAGTTTGCTCCCAATGGGAACAAGCTCCTCTCCAGATAACTTCAGAAATAACAATGACAGAGCTCCTGAGCACTCCCAGGAGATCAGTGCAGGTTCTTGCTTTTCCCTGCACCTTTGTCCCTCTGTCCAGGCCAGGCAGAGGAGGTGACATGAGTCGGCTGTAGTGACACGACTGTGCTGGCAGAAGGCTGCTGTGGCTGATGCTTTCACCATCCTGGCTGTTTGCTGCCCAAATCCCCTGGTCTGCTCAGCTCTCACCATCCCTCCTGCCCAGGAGGAGCAGCTCAGGCTGTTCCCAGCCTCGGGAACAGAGAGAGGGAAGGGGGGCTGCAGCATCCCGAGGCGTTCTGCTCCTCCCTGCTCTGCCCCGCGGGGTCCTGCTCCTCGTGTGAGCGCTTGTACTGCCTGAAAGGTGCCTCAGGGCTGCTGAGCTCCCACCTCTGCCTCGCTGTGCTCTGGCTGAGTAATGCCAGCGAGGCTCAGGTGTGATGGCAGCGAGCCCCACTGTGCACTCCCTGTCCAGAGGGGCCCATCCAGGGGGCCCTGCAGCCCCCCCACACACAGTTTGTGTGGTGTAAGATGCTGCAAAAGCCTCCTCTCCTTATGAGCACCTGCAGAGATGCTCTGCAGAGCCTCAATGCCTCACAGTGCCCCTGGACCAGCTCTGGAGGAGCCACCTGCTCCTGCTGGTCAGTGGTTCCATGGACAGGCAGCTCCGAGCATTTTCCTGTAGCCCCAGGGCACTTGGCACTGCCCACCATGGCATCCAGGGAAGCCCAAAGTCCCTGTCAGCTTTAAGGATTCATGAGCCCTCCCTGTGCCTCAGGGAGCGCAGGCTGAGACAGGAGGAAGGGCCAGTGGATGTAAATTATTGGGAGTTCTGCTGGCTCCCTTCTGTGGCGCAGAAAGCCCCTGGCTCAGCGCTTCCCCCAGCACTGGTTCTGCTCCAGGCCGTGCTGGGAGGGAAGGAAAGTCTGGGAAGTGTCTGTGCAGAGAAGTCTCCATGGCTGTGTGCAAGCTGATATATAGATCCAGATATGTGTGTTCGTAAAAATGTCCTGCAGAAGGCAATATTTGATCCAGCACAACCTCCAAGCATTAATCATAATAAATGGGAAAGGGAAATAAATGGGAAATGGCTGTTAATAAAGAGGTGTTGTGGTGCTGGTGGGATGAAAGGTAGTGAGCAGATCTCCACTCTCAAGCCCCCTTCTCCACCCTTTCCTGAGCCCACTGCAGCCCTTGCAAGGCCCCAGTTCTGCCCCAGGCTGGGGGGGATGTGCCCCCAGCCCTCCCTGTGACACAGCAGTGAGGGGCAGCAGGGCCAAGCACTGCCAGAAGGGGCTGCAGCACCTCAGTGACTGCCCCAGCCCCCCAGGGACCCTGCTTGGTGAGCTACAGCCAGCACCCCATGGTTCCCAAAGCCTCTCCAGGGAGGATTTGTTGAGGATCATTCAGCTGAATTCCCCTGGCACCATGGCCCCAGTGCCAGGGGCCTGTGCCTCGTCCCTCTGCTCAAACTCCACGAGGGCCTGTGGTGTTTGCTGCTCAGCCCACAGCCAGATGGGCCTCGTTGGAGTCCTGGCCATGCCATGGGGAGAGGGAGCCTGGGGACAGACATCCCATCCCATTGGCAGGGAGGGATTTTAGGACTTCCTGCTGCCCCCACTGACACAGCACAGCCA
>NW_005054456.1:642414-670882 GCF_000277835.1 Geospiza fortis
CCCGTGACCCTGACAGCTCCCCTGTGACGGAGCACAAGGAGTGGGGGCCTTGCTCTGGCACAGAGGGATGTGTGATTTTATCACCCTTTACAGCACTTTGCTCTGGCAGCTTGTCACCAGCCAGGCTGTTAAAATCCCCCTGAGAAATGAGGGATTCATGGCACATTACTGTTTATAGGATGGTGCTTTAACCCCAGACCCAACCCAGCCCCACTCAGCCCCTGTGTCTGAGCTGTCCTTGGGCTGGGAAAGGGACAAGGATGGGGCTGGGGCCAGGAAAGGAGAAATTCTGCCCACCAGTGCCACAACTTACTGGTGCCAAGTGCCAGCAGGAGCTGTGTGTCTGTCCTACCCCTTCCCCAGCGCTTTTGGGGGAGCAAGAACAGGGCATGAAGGGTGGGAGCTGCAGTGTCTTTTCCTGGTTCTTCCCTTACATCCCCTCCCACCATCAAGGAGGGGCAGCAGGCAGGCAGCTCACTGGAATGGCACCAGAAGGGGAGGGCAGCCCTCGGAGATGTTGAAGCAAGTCAGGAATGAGGAGGCACTTGAGGAAATGCAGCGTGTCTGCTTCGTATATTTGACCACACCAATTCCTAACAAAAGAAAACCCGAGCTCATTACACAGAAACATCAAACCAGCCAAGATAATTATCTCTAATTAGTGCTAATTTAAAAGCGAGGTCTGTTCTAGAGCTGAATTGTTGCATATTTCATTAGTTCATTAGATGCTGAGCAGACAATGCAGATAAGAGGATCAGTTCACTGGGATGATATAAATTTCATCCTCCCTTCACTGCAAAGACCTTGGGGGTCCATGTTCACAGCACAGACCATGTGAGGGGCCACGGAGCCCAGACAGCCCCCCCAGATCACTCTGAGCTTCATCTGCTGGGGAAGGCCCCTGGAATGCTGCATTAACTGCAGAAATGAAAGAGACGCAGAGAGAAACGAGCAGTTTGTCAGTCAGTGTTGTCATCTCTCTGTGTCCAAATATCAATCAAATCATTTTGGATCTCCTTTGGTGCCTGGGTGGGGAGGAAAAATGTTGGGCCCTTCAGAGAAATGTTGGGCCCTTCAGATTCCCCCTTGGGACGAGGAGAAGCCTCCCAGGTGGGGAGAGGCTCCAGTGAGGATGTGCCTTGGGCTGTCCCATTGTCCCACCGGCAGCAGAGAGGGGGCAGTGATAACCCAGGGTGAAGGATGCCCATGTCACCTTCAGTGAACTGTCATCCCCTTTCCCATCTCTCCTCCATCCCTTTTTTTCTCTTTTCCACACCATTTTCCATCTCTTCTTCACCTCTTTTCCACCTCTTCTCTGTCTCCTTTCCCATTTCTTCTCCACGCCTTTTCCCCTCTCCTCCATCCCACAGAGCAGTGGAGGTTCCTGATGCAGCAGCTGTCCATCCTGTGGTGTCACACCAGGAATTCTGGCTGTCCCCTGCAGAGCCCCTGCAGGAGCCAGTGCCAGGATGCTGCTGTGGCCATCTGCCCCCTGCAGCTCCAGCAGGCACATGCCCAGCTCAGGTCCCATCCCTGCCCCCTTTCCCTCGTGCCACAGCCCTGCCTGGCCCTGGGCAGCCACTGCTGATGAGACCAAGAGCAAAACTGGGCACTTGAGTGGTGATGTGTGAGCAGGAACGAAGGATTTGGCTTTCAGATCCATTCCAAGATTGCAGGAGAGTAACCCTTGCATAGGCAGGATCCTTGAGAGACTGGAAAATAGCCCCTCTCTGCACACTGCAGGGTTTCAGGCAGATTAACCCAAATTTATGGCTCTTTCAGCTGTAACTGCCACTGGGGCCTGGGCCTGGCTCAGAGCAAGATTTTGTCAAGTGAAAGGCAGAAGAAGTTTTAATCCTCGAGAAGTTCCTGAGCAGAATCCTGGTAATTGAAGGAAGTTACTGCAGGTGTTTGAAGCTATAATTAATCTCTGAGAAAGAGAGGAAAGCTTTGAGTCCTTTGAAGGAGCAAACCTGGGAGCTTTAGAGCATTTCAGAAGGGAAAATTGAACAGGGATGAGCTATGCAAAGGCAGGAACAGTTACTGGTGTCAGCTTTGGGAAATGAGAAGCTGGAATGGGGAGGGACAGTGGGAACCCCCTGGCAAGACCAGGGTGAGGGAGCCCAGAGCAGGAGTGCAGGGGGAAGGGGGGGTAATCAGGGCACCTGGATCACCCCAAAGTACTGGGATCACATTCCAGGCATCAGACCCGAATCCCAGAGCTGGTTAGTGAGGTTCCTGATGGTGAAATGCTGTTTGTTTTCCAAACGATGCTGCAGAGGCTGGAGATGGCCAGGGGAGGAGAGAGCAGGGTGTCAGTGGGAGCAGCACCAAAGAGCCTGGGTACAGCACCCAGAAGAATCAGTGAGTTCATAGCTGCTTTTGCAGATAGGGATGGTAATTTAATGAGCACAAAACTGATTTATTGATGACTCAGGAAGCTTGCCTTGCTAAGGAGACAGCTCATTGCTGCCTGGTCCCTGCTCTCCCTCACTGCCAGCTGGGCCAAAGGGCAGAATTTGGGGAGCAGGAGCTCAGGGAACTGGCACAGGAACAGGTTTGCTCATGTCTGAGCATCCTCTGAGTTCCATTTCTACAGCACCACCCTGAAATCTGCCTTGTTTCTGCTGCTTTAACCATGTGTGTGCTGAGGATGGAGTTGGAGATGCTGCACTCTGAGAAGCCAGCACTGGTGAAAAGGTGCTGAGGTTTGGGATGATCTCTGAGATTCTGGGGAGGTTCTTTCCACAGGCTAGGAACGACTCACCCAAACCATTCTCCAGCAGCATCCTCTGGCCTCACCTGATCCAGGCTCAGGAGAGCTCGAGGTGGGGCTGGGCAGTGACCACACAACCTCCTGGCCAGGTGAGGCTGTCTGTGGTGCAGATATTGGTGAGAGCTCTCTCTGACCACCCTCCCACTGGTGGGTTCCTGCTGCCACCACAGGACACAGCCCTGCCCAGTGGCCCAGGCAGCACAGCTCAGGTGGCAGAGCCCTGGGCATGATGTTTGTAATACAAACCCCAACATCATCAAATCCTAATCCAGAAAACAACATCAAAACAGCTCAAAGTGGTGGTTGGTTGGTGCTGTGCCCTACCTGCAGCCCCCCCTGCTCTGGGTCTCCCTGGCCCCCTTGGTTTTCCTCTCCCCCAGGGAATGGTAGAGGCTCCTCCATTATCCCTCATTGTGTCTCCCTCAGCTGCCACCAGAAGGAATGTTTGGATTTCATGCTCAATATTCTGGATGCAAGCCGAACATCAAAACCTCAGCAGGGTGCCTGGGAGCATCTGAGGGAGAATATCAGAGGAATCTGTTTCTACAAAGGAAAAGAAACCAACAAAGCCTCTGTTTGGGGATGGTCTTTTCATCCTCGCCTGTACATACAAGTAATAACTTTAGACATGGGGGTTTTTTTATTATTATCACCCTTCCTGATATCAATCTCTCTTTTTCATTATAATAAATATTGATTTGTGCTGTTGGAAAATGACTTCCCCACTCAGCTGCTGATCTTCCCACAGGCACAACGATGGGATGGGGACAGTGGGATCATCATTCCCAGGAACAAACATCCTGCTTGTGCCCCCTCTCTGCCAGCAGCACCGGGGGATGCAGCTCAGGGGCAAAGGGGACCACGAGTGACATCTGGGCTCCTCTGGGTGGAGGTGGCTGTGGTGGGGGAGCCCCTCCAAATCCCACTTCTCCCTTCTCTCTCCTGCCACAAGGCAGGACAAACACCTCCATAAACCACTAATGACAGCTTTTCTTGTCAGTGAACATTTTCTTACTCCCAGGCATCTTCAGGGCTCTGGCCTCATTCCTCTGCCATGTGTGTATCATTCCCAGCACAGCTCTGGGGCCACATTAATTCTCTTCCACGTGGAATTTGTTTTGTGCCTGCAGAAATGTGCTCAGGCTGGTGTAAGAAGTGAAATAAAAATAGCTGCTTTCCCCAGAAGAGCTCTCTGGTTATCCAAGATGGATCAAACCCTGGAGCAAAGGGAAAGGTAACACCAGGGGCTGGATTGCAGAGTCAGCCCTCCCTGAGCATCCCAGTTCAGCTGTAACTCAGGGTGGATTTGGAAATGGGGACAGTCAGGGGAGCCAGGGAGAAGAGCATTGCTTGGGAAGAAAGCACCAGGCAGCTGGGAGGAGGAGGAGGAGGAAGAGGAGGAGGGGATGAAGGCAGTTGGAGCAGGGTATCACTGAGCACTGGGCTTGAGTTGTGCCCTATTCTGATGGGAGAGCCATGGCATTGTGAAATCCCAGATTCATTTACAAAAGGTGGGAAAAGCCCACGGAGTCCAGCTGTTCCCCAGACTGCCAAAGCCACCACTGTCCCATGTCCCCAGGTGCCACATCCACATGTCTGTTAAATCCCTCCAGGGATGGGGACTCCACCACTGCTCTGGGCAGCTGTGCCAGGGCTGTGCCACCCTTTCCATGAAGGATGTGTTCCTGTTATCCAACTAAACCTCCCCTGGCTCAGCTTGAGGCCATCCCCAGCACCACACAGCCACAGAGCCGGTGGGACTCTGCAGATGACAGCCCTGTCACAGGAGGGGGGACAGGAGAGTCCAGCCCCCCATCTTCCAGGCCAAGCCCTGGCTGGGATACGAGTGGGAAAATGCAATTTTCCAGCCCAGCAACCCCTGCACCACCTTTGCCTGAGGCTGGGGAGGAGGGAGAGTGAGGAGGGGGTTTGGCAACCCCAACATTTCCAGTCTCTGCTTGGCAAAGAACAGGCTTTGCCCTGGGATGTCAGAGCTCCCAGCCTGAACCATGAGTGCAGCCAAAGTCATTTTCATGAGATATCAACAGGATCTACAGGAATAAAGGATAACAGTGTTTGCTTCTAATGCAGGGAACCCGTTTGAGAGCCAGAGCCTCGGCTGGGAGCACCTGCCAGCCCTGGAGCAAACCACAGGCAATTTCTGCTGGGGAACAAACCCACAACCTTCTTGTTTCACACCCTCTCTGTGCCCTCAGGCCCTCCCAAGCAACGCCTGAGCCTGGGGGGCCACGGGGAGGGAGGGAAAACAATCGTGTTGCATTTTAAGAAGCGATTTTTATCAGAAAGCTGCTATTTATCAGTTTTATTAAAGTGCCATCTCCCAGACTCCGGGGTCACGAGTTAATCTCGGCTTTCATTAACTAAAAACACACGTTTCTCACAGTGGGAGCTGAGAAGTTGGCTGAAGTGAGGAGAACCTGGCAATGATTTCTGCTTCCCAGGACCCTGTTTGGGGGAGAAAGTGGCTCTGGAGGCTTTGCAGCTGATGGAACAACATTGGGCAATCAGCTGGAGCTCCCAAAAAACCTTTTGGGTGCTGTGCCCGGTGTGAATGCCTGCCTGTCCTGCACACCCAAAGGGACATAACCTTGGCTCGGGGGCAGTGCCAGCTCTCGGGCAGAGCCATCAGCTGTGAGCAGCTCCACCGGAGGAGTTTTTGCCCTGTCGGGATCCCTGCAGCATCCCGGCGGGCGGGCAGCCCCATCCCCGGCCCCCAGCCCGGCTCCCCTGCAGGATTTGCTGACACGGACATCCTGCGTGGGTGAGGGAGGCTCTGCCGTGGAGCAGAGCCCTCCAGCAGCCGCTTTCACTCACAGATTTATTGGTGCTGCGAGGAAAACGAAACCATGTGGAGCCTCTGTGCGGAGCCGGGCGAGGAGCTCGTGGAGCAGACGGAAATTTCCTGAAAGGTGAATATGGCAGAGCATTAAAAGACAAATAAATACAAAAGCTTTGCTTTATTCCTCTGTCTCAGCTGTGCTCCAGCTTGCCCCAAAGCCCAGGGAGTAGAAGAGCCCAAGACTTCACAGTGGATAAAAAGCCAAACCAGAGCTCCCTGCACCCCAAACACCCCAATGTCCCCCGGTGCCCACAGCCAGAGGCACATTCCATAAAGGGCATTGACAGGACAGCCTGCCCAGGTGGGATAACCCTACCCAGCCCCAGGGAGCCTGGGGATGCTTTAGGAGTGGAGGGGAGAAGGTTTATCTGGCCCAAATTTGTCTCCTGGCAGCATCAGGAATCTTCCTGGCAGATCCAGAGCATGGCTATTCCTGGGCACCGTCACAGGATTTATCTCCAAGGTGTTCCCTCCTGGAAGTCACTGGGAAGCCAAATCTCCCCTCCCTGCAGCAAGTCAGGGATCCTTGGCCACAGATCCCCTGTCCCACGGAGCCCCTGGCACTGCCAGGAGGGTGGGCATGTCCTGGCCCTGGCCCAGCCTGGCACAGGGCGAGCTGCCCCATGGATCCCATGCAGGGATGGTGTTTTTCCTGCACATACCTCTCCCCGAGCCCATCCCCACTCTCCAGCCTCTCCCCTGCCTGCCACGTTGAGCCCAGATGTCTCCTTTAAAGGGGAACGGCAAAGTTTTGTTTAAAATAACACTATTTAAAAAAAAAAATACAGCCCTTCCAAGATGGCCAGCAATTAATCAGCTCTCCCTGCGGGCTCTGAGCTTGCACACGCATTTGAAAGCAAAGCCCGTGGAGCTGAGCTCCCTGCTCACCTGCCAGCCCCCACCTGGGATTTCAGGTGTGCCCTGCCAGGATCTGATGGAGCCTCGCTGATCCAGACCTGGGTCCTGGCCCAGGCACAGGCCCAGGAGATGCAGAGGGAGAATTCCAAGCTGGAGCTACCCTGCTCCTGCATTCCTTGTGCACAGAGCTGTAGATGCTCAACTGGGAAAGCAGGGAGAGCTGGATGCCCTGCTTGCACATTCCCCCCGTGCTCCACTGCAGCATGAATCTTAGGTCAGAAAAAATGAGATTTGTGTCTTTTTCCCTTATGCATCCCTGTGTGCCTCTCCTGTGTCGCCCTAAACCAGCCCTGCACGGGCTGTGGTGTGGGAGGCAGCAGAGACCAGGTCCTGCAGGGCTGTCCCAGCTCCTCATCCCAAGGGGGAAGGCCCATGGCCCCATCTCAGCCCGGGACAGCTTCCCAAGCCCCAAATCTCTAAACAACTCGCCTCCCCCATGACCTGCTCCCTGTCCCCCCACCCGAGGTTTTCATTTATCAGGAGAATTATTAAAACAGCCATTTCTCAGCTGTCTAACGTTTCAAACCCCGCTCCCATTCATCTGATAAATATTTACAGAGCTTGACATTGTCTTCAGCTCATTCCCTTCTGCAGCAAACAATCCCCAACTCCAGCTTCCCTTCTCCTGGGGCTCACGGAGCTGCAGTGCCCACCCCAGCATGGCCAGGCCTGTGTGCCCCCTCTGCTGCCCTGCTCAGGGGTATGAGGGGGAATTGCCCACCCCTCCTTTGCTGTACCAGAGCTGCAGGGGTGCCCAGCTGGCACTGCCCTGAGCCCATCCAGCCCCCTCAGTGTCACCAACTCCACCCCAGAGCCACCACCCCAACCCTGACAGATACTCCAGGCTGCTCCAAACCCCATCCAGCTTTGCCTGGGACAATTCCAGGCATGGAGCAGCTTCTCTGGGCATCCTGTGCCAGGGCCTCTCCACCGTGGCTCAGCTGTTTCCCCTCTCAGAGCCCATTTTCTGTGGGGCACAGAGGTTTTGTACCTTCACAGCTACTCCTGCCACCCAATATCTGATCATTCTGCAGGCAAAGGAGGAGGCACGAGAAGGTGGAGCGTTCATTTGTTAGACATCATGTAGAAACCAAAACCCGCCAGGTTTATCTGGTGAACTGTGACACAGCTGAGCCCGGCCATGACCACAAGGAGCCCCCTGGGATCCCTGATCTTGACCAGACATCACCCAGGAGCCCAGGCCAGCCTGTCCTTTGGCTGCCAGCAGCTCCACGGGCATCACCTCCACCCAACCCCAGCTGCTGTCACCCCCATGGTCATTAACGTCACACAACAGCCCCTCACCCTCGCAGCCTGCTCAGCCTGTGAGTGACAGCAAACACGGCCACGGCGGCAGCGAAGCCATGAGTGACACAGCTTTAGCTGCAGCTGGGGCTTTGCAGCACTGAAGTGATATCTCACTGCTCTGCTGCGCTGATCCTGTTAAACGCCAATTGAAACCCCGATCACAAAAGAGCCCAGCCCGACATTCCAGCCCGAGGAGCGATGGATGGCAGGGAAGGAAGGGAGACCCGCAGCCTGCCCTTCACTGCAGGGCCTGGAGAGCAGTGAAAGGGGACTTTTTATCTCTCACTCCTCTCCCCGGGCCAATACAGGCCCTGCATTAACCTCCAGGGCTTCCCCAGCCTAAATTCAAACAGCTCAAGGTTTCCAGCACTCCCTTTAGGATACAGCTCTGCAGCCTATGGAGCTGCTCTGCTCTGTGCAGTTTCCCTGGGAGTCAGCCTAAATACTTCATTTCTCCCCCCTTTGTCCTAATTAGAGCTAGCAAAGCAATGAGAACATTATTTACAAATGATTTGAAGCCGAGCTTTGCAGACAGAATTCCGAGCAGCCGGAACACGTTTGCAGGAAGCACGTGTGCCACACTCGGAGTGTGACATCCAGTTATCACCCACCTGGACCCGCTCAAGCTTACTCCCCAAGGACCTTCCCAAGTCAGGGGGTGCTCACAGTCTTCCACCTCTCAGACAAACCCTCAGAAATGCCTTTTCCACCCTCTGGAGGCCAAAACATCAAGTGGAGCACGGGGGGACAATGCAGGGTGCCCCTGTCCCATGGGGTGCTGCCCCAGGACGCAGGGGCTCCTTGCCATGCACCAAGCACAGGGATTTTTCGGAGCTGCTCTGTCCTAGGATGTGTCTGGAGCTACATCTCCTCTCTCCCTGGTCCTTGATGCTCCCCCCAGCTAAACTCTGCCAGAAGAAAGGTCCCTGCCTGCCTGGAGCCATGTCCAGCAGGACACTGACAGCAGAGCAGTCCCTGTCACAGAAAATACCTTCAGAGGAGGCCGAGCAGGATATGAACACATTGCAATCCCCCATGTGCTGCCCTTGAGAGGAGAGGGTCTGTGGAGACTCCAGTTTTAAGCCCCCCTTTCAAAGGCTTTTATTACAGACTTAGTCATAAAACTCTGCCTGGGGCGGATTTGGCACTCGGGGCCTCGGCCCGGAAGCCAAACCCTTTTCATTTTTTAATAACATTTCATGAAAATCCATTTGGCCCTTTGTAACTCAGACAGGTGGGAAAACAATAGAGGTTTCTACTCCCAGCCAGCCCAGCCTGGGGGCTGCTCCCTTCCCCAGGACCCTGAGGGACCCCACAGCCACAGCCAAGGGTGGGACAGGGCTGGCGGCGGTGACAGGGACCCTTTGGCAAAGCCCTGAATTATTGAGGGGTGTGTGAGAGCTGCACATCCAGCCCTGTCTCCAGGTCCATCCCAGTCTCCAGGTCCATCCCAGTCTCCAGGTCAATCTGCTGGAGGCTGGGAATGTTTTATCCACCCTAGAGCTGAGATGGAGGGATGCTGTTGCCCCCCATTGCCTTGCCCAGGATGGGAGCCCCTGGCACTGCCAGCACCAGGCAAGCCCTGTGCCCCGTGCCTGTCCCCACATGTCCCCACAGCCCTTCCCTGCAGCCAGGAGCTGGATACTCCAGCTGCCCATCACTCCAGAGCCACTGTCACCCTAAAGTGACCATCACGTAGAGCTGGAGATGCTGTTCTGGGGAGGGAGGTGAAACCTGAGCCCCGGGAGGGCGACATCAGCCTCGGAGCCCCGTGCGAGGGGCTCCTGGCGTCGGGCTCTATTTGTACAGCTTGTACCTTAATGCTCCCGCAGTTGAGACAATCCGGAGGGAGCAGCAGCTCTGCAGGGAAGAACAGGCCGGGTTTAGTGTGAGCTGAGCCCTCGGGAGGAACAAAAGGCCAAGCACGGTGCTCCTAGTGCAGCACAGCAGAGTCCCAGGCTGTCCCAGGGACAGCAGGTGGGCACAGCCTGGGGACAGGGGACAAGCTGTGCCTGCCGCCTGCCCCTGGAACAGGGATGCTGCAGCCCTGGGAAGGGCTGGGAAGAGGGGTCTGGGGGCACAGGAGTGCCCATGCACCCCGTGCAGAGGAGCTGTGTCCACAGGCAGGCAGAGGGAGCAGCTCCCCAACATCAGCCCCGCGATGCTCCCCCTGCCCTGGGTCACTGGAGTCCCCTCCTCGGAGGGTGCAGGGGCAGTTTAACACCAGATCTGTGTTTGAAAGGTTGGAATTATGAGTCTGTCAGCATTTCCATTATGAGCCCTGATTAATTTGGGGGTACAGGGTAGGGTTAGGAGTTGTCATTCCAGATGTGAATTTTTGCTTTAATTCCCCTTAAAAAAAAGACCAAAAAAACGAAGGGAGGGTGGGGGGGTGTTTAAATCCTTTAACTTTGTGTTTTCCCTTTCAAAGGAAGGAAAATATGTGCCGTCTGGGTCTGCTTTGTTTTCGCTGCAGAGCTCTAAATGCTGTTTGCCAGGTTCATGGCCATGAGGGATTTCACTCCAGCCGGGATCCCCTCCGTCCTGTATGGGCTCACCACATTTTTATCAGGGAATCCTAACTGGGGGATCTCCCTGGAAACAGCCCAGATGAATGGGAAGGGACCTGTGAGCCTCTCGGGGTGATGCTGAGGCAGTGCAGTGGGTACCAGCTGCAGCTGGAAGAGGTGGGTTTAGATGGGATATTGGGAAAAAACCCCTCCCTGAGAGGGTGGTGAGATCCTAGCACAGGCTGCTTAGAAAAGCTGTGGCTCCCCTGCCACTGGAATTATTCAAAGCCAGGTTGGACAGGGCTTGAGCAAGTGTCACCATGGCAGGGATGTGGAGCTTTAAGGTCCCTTCCAGCCTGGATTTTTCTGGGATTTGGTGATTCCCACCATTGGATGGAAGCAGTGTGCTGGCAGCTGAGAGCACGCTCTGGCAATACAGCCAAGGCAGAGCTTTCCATTCACCCAGGCACAGTCTAAAGCCTGTGGAGGGGGCTCTCTCCAGGCTGCTCCATTGCCCCTGGCCCTCATTCAAGTCGGATCCTGCTCCCAGCCACGTGCAGCAGCAGCGCTGCAGGAAGCTGCCATCCCTCCCACCTCTGCTGCTTGGAAACAGCACTGAGAGCTGGTGGGCTCAGGATGCAAGAAATGGGCCCAGAGCTCTGCAGAGACAAGCCCAGAGCACCAGGACTGGCTGCAGCTGCGTGGGGAGGTGGGGGCTGTGCTATGGCCAGGGCCCTTTTATTGCCATCTTTTCACTGGAGAATCTGCCTGGCAGCTTTTCAGCTCCTTGCAGAGACATGGTTGCTGTTGTTGCTGTTGTTGCTGTTGTTGCTGCTGCTGCTGCCAGGAGAAGACTCACAAATAAACTCCCCATTAGTGCTGCCTCGTATCAAAGTTGGCATCAGCGTTTTGCAGCGAGGGCTGAAGGAGCTGCATCTGCTCACACAGCCTTGGGGGCTGTGAGGCTGGCAGGGAGCACAGGGCTGCCAGCACCAGCCCAGCCAGCCCCTGCTGCCCTTGCTCCACTCCCTCCCTCTGTGACAGGGAGGGGAGAGGAGTCAGAGGCAAGTCACAGCTGGAGAACCAGGGTATCCCAAGGAACACAGAGCTGGGAGTGAGGGCAGCTGACAGCCGACCCTAAAACTCTTCTGTCTGTAGGGCCATTTAACAAATAGCTCTAAAACCAATGGCACTGTAAGGTGTGCGACCATGCAGGGTCCTGCAACCCTAAAAACCTGCAGCATCATTGTCCCCAGTCATAACCTCCACACACATCCATCCCCCAGGCAGTGTCTGTGCTTGTGGGGACCCGTGGGGACCCTCCCTGCCACCAGCTCCTTACACCCCACATTTACTCCTGCTCCCTTCACATGTGACACAACCCATTTACTTTCTCCCCAGGGAAATTCATGTTTCCTCATGAGGGACAATACATTAATTGCTGACATGAAGAAAAACTGCAGGAAGAGCAGGGTTCAAAACCTGAGAGTGATCAAGGGAAAGGAAACCCTGTGCAAACACAGGGTATCTCTGGCAGATCTGGTGCTGCCCCTGCACTTCAGCCTCTGCTTGCTGCAGGTCCCAGCAGCAGCAGCAGCAACAGGAGCCCATGTTCCAGGAGGGAATGCTGATGGATAGGTGGCTGCCAAGGAGGCAGGAGGGAGAGGGGAACTCACCTTGCCCTGGGGACATGAGCATGCCAGGGCCCACACCCATGTGCTGCTGTTCCCCACCTCACCCCAATCCCTGACCCCAGTTCCCAGCCCCTATATCCATGATCCCTGACCCCTGTTCTGGCCCCAGTCTTGGGTACTCCTCTGCCCCCTTCCCCTGCAGGTGCTCAGCAGCCAAAACCCCAATATTCCAGCTCTGCACCCTCCCAAAGCAACCCACCGTCCAAAGCAACTCACAGGGTGATCCCCAGAGCTTTGGAAAATCATTCCTTTGGTCTCCATGACTTGATATGATTTAGGAGCCTGGCTGTGGGAATGAAAGTTCCATGTACCCATCGTCCCCAGCTCCAGGGCACAGGATACAACTACAGCTGATGCCACAGTCATGAGTGCCTGGAGGAGGAGTCCAGTGGAGAAGCGGGAATGGCTCTCGGGATCAGCACCGGGAGTGCAGGGAGCACTGGGCCAGAGGGTGCTTGTTCTACACTCTGGAAATTAATATCCAGAAATGAATACCTGTGCTCTTCATGGGGGAACAGGGATAGGATCAGCTCATCTGCTTGCTTTGGGGGCAGCCACAGAGAAAAGGGGGTGAGGTAACTGGACACTGAGGGCTGGTGGGGCTCCCTGACCTCCATCCTCCCCCAGCAGCAGGGTGTGAGCACAGACCCACATGGAATGTTCTCCAGGGCCTGCCTGGAAGGCGGTGCTGGGTGCAGTGGCAGTCTGCTGCCTTTTCCCATCTTTCCTTCCTCTTTTCCGCTGTTTTTCCATGTTTTTGCTGCCGCAGCTCGGAGTGTGGGGAACAGATGGAGGTGGGAAAGGGTGAAGGGGAGGGGGCTTCTCGGTGCAGATGAAATTAGTCATGAAAACACAGTCAGCATGTGCCTTCGCACGTCAGCCCGCACTAAGTGTGTGGGGGTTTATGCTTCCCAAATGAGGTTGGGAAGTGGACAAATAATTGTTTCAGGGTTTGGTTTAGTTAATTGATTTCTTTTCTTTTTTTTTTTCTTCCCAGTGAATTCTCACAATGTGGGAAACTGGAGCAGTGGCCAGATGAAAGAACCCTCAGTGAGAGCAGCACTGCAGCCCAAGGTGGGAGAAACCCATACCAGGCTCTCGTGTGAGCCCATCCCTCCTTCACTCTGAGCTCCCACAGGGTGGGCAGCACAGGGCAGTCCCCCTGCCACCCCAGCCATGTCCCAGGGCTTGTGGCATGTCCTGGTGTGAGCAGGACCATCTGTCAGCCCCGGCTCCCTGCCATGTAGTTGTGACTGCCCGGAGAAGCCCATTAATTAGCGGGCAGGCCGGGCAGGAGGAGGCACCAGCCAGGCAGAGAAAAGGGGTCATTTTTCAAAGTGATGAATGGGAGGAAAAGAAAGTGGAAAGGCGGACAAGGGGAAGAGAAGGGAACTGATTTCCAGATAAAGTTTTCAGGACACTTAAATAAACACCTCAGCCAGCAGAGCAGGGGTGGGGGAGCGGGGGACGTGTGCGAGCTGGGCAGCGCAGGGAGCACTTCCGCAGGACACTTCAAATAAACAGCATTTTAAACCCTGTGTGCTCTCCCTCCAGGGGTTTACCTCCGAGATTATCTCTCTGCAATTCCCACTGTATGTTCAGCTTGGCCCAAAGCTTGACAGCATTTCTAGTGCTACTTTGCCCCCTCAGCAAGGCAGGTCCCAGGCAGGCAGACCCTTGCCCAGCCCTCCTCCCTGATGTGGAGAAGAGTGGCTGCAGATTCCCCGGGGATCCACATTCCTGGAGGAGAAGGAGTGGAGGAGGCAAAGCCATCGTGCCCATCACACTCCACTGTGTTCTGCTGCCTCCTGTTCCTCCCATCAAGAACAAAAGAGCGAAGGAGGGAGAGCAGGAATTGCTGAGCCATTAAAATCAAAAATGAAAGCCCATCAATGAATTAATACAGCATTAAATGTTAATAATTAGGGGATCATAAACGTTTATGGGAACAGATTAAAGCCAAGTTCTGCTCCATTAAGCTGCTCATGTGGTCTCTGCCTCCCACCCACCTCAAGGGAGGAAGAGCCACAACAGGAGAGGAGCCCTGGAGGTGCTCAGTGCTCCGGGGGTCCCAGCAGCTCCAGCCCTTCCAGCTGCCCCAGGGACATCCCTGGGAGCAGGGAGGGTGGATCCCATGAGCTCTTTGGTGGGATTAGCTCTGAGAAGCAGAGCTGTGTGTGCAGGGCAGCACGGTGGGACGCGGTGAGCACCCCGAGATGGGGATGTTCACCTGGAAATTACATGGTCTGAACATCTGAGGGGTGATGGCACCACGATTAATCATCCACACTGAGCCCAGTGCTGTTCATTTGGCTTATTTAGGAAGTATTTGGAGTCAGGAGAGTTGGGATGGGGTGGTTAAACACCAAACACAGGCAGAGTATCCCCTGGGCTACATTTGTGTCCAAGCCCTTCTGCTGTGTGTTCCTGTCAGAGTTAAAGAGATGGGAGGTTTCTACTCCACAAAGAAAAAAAAAAGGTGTTTTATTTTTATCATTTAAGTCTTGGTTCCTTTATGAAAATTTTCTATTTTCTAGCCAAGGACTCCTGTGGAATCAGGGGTCCCACCATCCAAAGTGATTGGATCTTTAAGGACCACTTTTTTTCCTAATCATTTTTTTAATACCAAACCTTTTCTGAAAATATGGTTTTTCAAGCACTTTCATTTACCAAAAAACCCACTGAAATTTTTGTCAACAGCCAAAAAAAATTCATATTTTTATAAATTCTTCAGGAAAACATTCTTGAAATAAAGGAATGTCAGTAGGTCCAAGGGGCTGCCTCTGCCGGATCTGATTTACCTACCAAAATAACCACCTCCAAGCTTGTGCTGGTCTCACAGGAGGAGCAGGAGGGATCTGTCAGCCATCAGAACACCTCCTGGTGATTCCAATCAGAGCTGGCAGTGAGAGTATCCCTGGCTCTGTGATGTTTGGGGGGAGCAGGGCAGCTCTGTTGGAATTCCAGCCATGGGGCAGCGACTGGGGAAGGAGGAAGGTTCCCCACACTGACACAGCTGGAAAACATCCCAGCTTTGGACTGAGGCCACGCTGGTGGGAAGCTGGAGCAGCCAGGCTCTGGGCTGCTGGAGATGGGCAGATTTCATGGGGCTGTCCCTGTTCTGGGATGGGAGTGGGCAGCCAGAGCAGCCCTTTGCTGCATCCCCTGGGAAAAGCCCCATGCAGGGCTGCTTGTCCCTGGGCAGGGAACACATCTGGGCCCCCCAGAGCCCGTCCCAGTGGGATGATGTTGTTGTTGGCCGTGCTGGGGGCTGGGGCTGGGGGTCCACGGCAGCGGGGGCCCTTTGCAATCGAAAGCTTCCTGCTGGGGACCCTTCAAGGGCAGCCCTTGTAGCAGATCTAATTATACAAACAATTTTGTTCTGCTTCTCCAAATAAACACAGTGAGGTCTGCGGGACACGGCACGACGGGAAATTAGAACGGAGAACACTTGCTAATGGGCTCCTTAGCTGCAGGGGTAAACAGATTATTTGAAAAGGCCCCAGCCCCTCCGACAGATCCACTCACTCTGCTCCCCTCTCCTCCCACCCCTTGTTCCTCCCCCCGTCGCACCAAATATTAACCAAGCTTGCAATTTAATCAGATCTCTGAACTGTGAAAGGAGACTTCTGGAGATTCGATTTCAAGGCTTTTCCCTGTTAAGATTTGCATTGAGAAAATTAGATTAAAATCCTGCATGGAAAAGGAAAAAGGGTCTGGAGGCAGGGAGCAGGCATAGAGGGAAGCAGGGAGGAGGAGAGGGGGCACAGAGGGGACCTCAAGTCTGGCTGAGGAGTCAGGAGGTGACTGGATGCCCTTCCCTCGCCAGTATCCAAAATTTGGGGCACAACCCTCCCACTGCTCCCCTGTACTCCCAGCTGGGAGATGCTCCAGATCACCTCATACAGAAAAGTAGCTTATTTTGGGCTGGGAATGGGTGATGCCAGGAGTGGGGTTGGGAATGGGGGACACCATTGGCATGCAAGGATGAGAATCCCTCAGTGCCAGTGAAATGGGAGAACATGATCTCATCCCAGCACAGCTGTGCCCTCAGGATCCACAGCACTACCAGATCCTGGTGCTGGGATGTTGTGGATGAGCCAGGGGGCCCTGGCATGGTCCCCAGTGGTGGCAGTGGCACAGGGTGTCCGTGTCCCTCCCTCTGTGTGCACACTTTATTGGGGTCTATCAACACCCACCACCCCAGCACCTGATTGCAGCCAGAGCCCTGCGAGGGCGCCTTGGCAGGCGCATAATTTGATCAAACTGAAGAGCTGATTGCTGTGCCCACCCCAGCCCTGCCAGCACCACAATGCAGGAGGGCTGCTCCCACCCTGGGCCATGGCACAGAGCACTGGGCAGGGCAGAGCCAGGGACTCCCCTGGGA
The DNA here is from genome assembly GCF_000277835.1 of Geospiza fortis. Taxonomy (NCBI): domain Eukaryota; kingdom Metazoa; phylum Chordata; class Aves; order Passeriformes; family Thraupidae; genus Geospiza; species Geospiza fortis. The sequence goes on from NW_005054456.1 coordinate 658,868, forward strand.
TCAGGGGTCCCACAGCCCCAGAGCTGCCACTGGAGCCCCCACAATGGGAAATCATCCTGTTGTCTACAAGTCTCCTTGGGCAACTACTCCAATTCTGCTCTTTCCGCCTTCATTTCAGTCACACTGAGATCTTGAAATTAAATTTTCTTTTTCCCAGATTAAGAACCTCCCTTTGACATTTCGACAATGGAATGTGTTGATTTTGCTCTCCAAAACTCCTCACTTTTTTAAAACACCCTTCAATCCTACTTTTTAAAAAACAGCACTTCAGAACAAACCAAATGTTTCCCTGCGAGTAAAATGTAACATTTTATTAAATCTGGATCAATTCCTTTTTCCTTCTTTCATTCCCTAAGCCCGAGTTTTTCTCAGCAGCAGCTCTGACCGAGTCCCTCTGCTCTGCCTGAATCATCCCAGCACAGGAAGCTCCAGGAGCAAAAGGTGTTAGGGACACCCAGGCCAGCAAAATTCAGTGAGAAACAGGGGAAAAAAGGAGGGGAAATGGGCTGAGGGAGGGAAACAGGAGCTGGTAAGGGAAGCCCAATATTCCAAGCACACGAGGGCAGGCACTGGACCTTCTGCTTCTCGGGCGGTTGAATCCCAGAGCTGAGTGGTTTCCTCTCCACCTCACCAGGGAGCAGCTTTTATGTTCCACTGAAAAGGTATCCTGCTCAGACAGGCAGAGGCATAATGGGAGAGATCCATTAACCGGGAGGAAACGAGGGCATGTTAAACATGAAATATGCATGGGGGCTCTCGCCAGCTTGTTAATGCATTTGTGTTTGCAAAATACCTCTGGCTGGGGAAGCAGGGAGGGAGAGAGGGATGAGGCAGGTCGGGGGCACCCTGGGCACGGCGTGGACAGGAGGAGGGTGTGGAGAGCAGGCTGGAGCAGGGACAAAGGCAATTTGTGCCTGGTGGGAGAGCAGTTCGGGCATGAAGACCTGCTCGATTCTGCAGAGGGAAATAAGGGCAGCTGCCTCAGCCCAGCCCTGTCACAGGGGTCCTTGGTGCTGGGGGTTTGGGGGGTCAGGCACTGCTTTCCCTTCCTTGCACACCCTTGAGCCCCTGCTCCCCACAGAGGCTTGCCAGCATTTGTACAGGGACCTCAGTGTTCCCACAAAACTCACCTCCACACATTTACTGGGATGTTATGAGATAGTATCAATAATTAAAAATAAGCTGCAGCTGTGGAAAGGGGCAATCCCAGTGCATGAGGTGATGGATGACCCCGGCTGGGGGACAGGACTCACTGAGCCACAGATTTCATTAACTCACCCCGGGTCCCCCAGTCATTCACTGCAGACTAGGGAAGCTCAGTTATTATTCCTGTTGGAGAGCAGCAGAGGATGGGCAGGATGTGGTGACCCAGCAGCAGGACAACCCCCTGGGCCATCCCTGAGCCTGAGTCTCTGCTGAGCCTCCCGGACTGGAGCCCTCCTGTCACTCCAGTGTCCCCATCCAGCCCAAGGCATGTCCCAGTCCCCCTGGAAGTGGCACCACCCTGAGGCCTGGTGTGCCTGGACACCCCTGCTTGGACCTCAGATGGGGCTTGCTGGGAAGAGCAGCTCCAGATGTACCTTCAGAGCTTACCCCAACTCCACCCAGGCCCAGTTATTTACCGCAGGGCTTATACTTTCTTCTTCTTTTTTTTTTTTCCTTTCTTTTTCTTTTCTTCCACTGGCATTAAGAGCCTAAAAATAGCCTAAAAATAGCCACGCTTCCCAGTGCAGCCAGCAACACAAAACCAGGTTACCAGTGCTGCACAACAGCAGCCAGCTTGTTTGCTCTGAAATCAAATTTGTTAAGGCATTAGTCTCCTGTTCCCTCTCTCCTCCTGCTCTCCTTCATCACAGCCAGCCCAGGCTTCCCTGCAGCCACTGCCACAGCTGGCTCTGGGCACAGGGGGGATGTCAGAGAGAGGGACAGCCACTGCCAGGGGCTCAGCATGTCCACCCACGGGCACCTCAGGAGTCTCATTGCTGGCCGTGCCCCATCAGAGCTCATCCCTCAGCTCTGGAGCAGCCTGGGGATGGATGGAAATGGGTGCTTCTCCCTCAGGCTGCAGCAGGGAAAGGGTGAGCAGCAGTGCCCAGCAGGACAGCTTGGGCTGGGGGCTCCTGCCACCCCACTCAGGACACGAGGAGGAAACAGCTCCAAGAGGAGTGACCCTCGGGCTGGGCAGGGGCAGAAGGGAGCTGGGCAGGGGCAGAAGGCAGCTGGACCCTCTGGGAGCTGGGAGAGGCTGTGGACAGGGCTCTCAGTGTGCTCTGACCACAGGTCGTTACAGACCAGTGGGATCCTTCATGAATTATGAGCCGTTATCGATCGTCTTTGCCAGTAAACACAGAGTGACCTTTATTAAAAATACACGAAAAACTCACTTAGGGAAACTCACTGACTTCTTGCTGCTGACAGATTTACACAAAAAGCAGATTTGTCCCACAACAGGAAATGTGGTGAATGAGGCAGGAGAGGGGAGCAAGGCTCCAGCACAGCCAGCACCACATCCCTGCCAGCTCCTGCACACCAGGACCAGCTGCCTGCTCATATGGCAGAGCTGCCCACCTGGGCACCCCCCAGGGCAAGGGTGCAGGTCTCTGCCCTGGGGGAAGCTGCAGGGGAAAGGTGCCAGTCCCTGATGGATGCAGGTCCCTAATGGATGCAGTTATTTGGGACAAGAGAAGGACAGTGCAAATCTGGGAATTTGCTGGGAGCTGCCCACCATTGGTCAGGTCTCCTGGGGTTAGAAGAATTAATTTTGTGCAGTACAATAGCACAACCATTCCTCCTGGCCAAGGTTAAACATCCCAGTGCTGCAGAACAGCCTTTGTGTTTGCCCAACATAAACCCCTTGTACTCCCTCAGGAATGCTGCTGCTCCTGATGTCTTGTCCATGGATTAGAGAAAGGAGCAGCTGTGGCTCAGAACTGGATGGAGATGAAGAGCTCCTCACCCCTCAGCCACTGCTTGAGCTTGAGTGACCCCATGGACCCACCTGTGGGCAAATCACTCAGGATCCACAAGGATTACCAAGTCCAACTCCTAGCCCTGCACACGACAGCCCCAAAATCCTTCCATGTGCCTAAGGGCATCGTCCAAATGCTCTATGAACTCATGGGGCCATGACCACTTCCTTGGGGAGCCTTTTCCCATGTCCAGCCACTCTCTGTGCTGCTCAGGGTCAGAACTGCATCATCTCCAACCAGCAGATCCCACCAGCCAGGGAGCCCACAACAGCCACAAGTGCATTTGAGATCTAATTAATTTATAAATAGGAACACATGGCACCACAAACTCAATGATCTTGGAGGCCTTTTCCAACCTAAATGATTCTGTGGTCCTGTGATCCTACCCAGAGCATCTTCAGGATGATGCCTCAGGAGCTCTCAGCATCCTGGCTCAGGAGTGGGAACCACAAACTGACCTGCAGGTTTCCCTCATCTTTTTTTTATAATTCTCTTTTCTAGACATCAGTGAGAATCTGTCTATTAAAGCTTGTGGGTATTTTTCAGACAGATAAATAGAAACCAATTGGTAAATGCACACAATGATCAATCAATCAATGGCTCAATTTGCACTTGTTTTTTACCCAGGAGAGCTGAGTGTAATAAATATGTACGGAAATGGAAATGATGGATCTGTTCCCAAACCAGCTCAGGTGTTTGGTTTGGGAAGCTGTGAATACCTGGGGCCATGTTTGCTCCTCACCTCCATGACCTGTGCTGTGCTGGGATCCAAGCCAGAGGGACAGGATTTGCATTTTGAGCAAATTTCCCAACTTTGCAAGTTGACTGTGCTCAGCTTCCTGCAGACACCTCTCGGCAGAAGGGCTTTCTGGCAGACAAACCCCCCCTTCTTTCTAGAATCCTCGAAATATTCCATTTTGGAGCAGCCAGAGCAGATGATGGAGGAGAACAGACTCTCCAATCAGTGCCGGGGCAGGAGGGCCGGGAGCGAGCGGATGCGACACAGAATGGGATGTGCAGTGGGATGAGATAAACTCCCCAGCTTGTTTGGGCCCATTATGGCACATTATTCATCAAAACACTCAGCTGAAATCAGCCAGCTCCGGGGTTTGTTAATTTGCTCTGTTTCAAAAAAACCTCAGGCTTCAGAGAGAAAAAGTGCCCAAAATATCTCTTTAGCAGACTGCAGCCAAGTGGTCCCAGAGAGGAGCCCATCATCCCCAGTTATTGCCTTGCTCACATCCCTGTGGAAATTTGGGAATGGTTTCTCTGAGCCGAGAGGGGAGGTGAGGAGCTGGATAACTCTCTGCCTTGTTAAAACATTCAGGATATTTTCCTGCATGGAAAGAGGCTGCCAGGATTAAGTCATCCCAGGCAGAGTGTTATTGCAGCACGCCTGGGTGAACTCCTTGCACAGACAAAGGTGATCCCTGTGTCCCATGGGAGGGGGGCCCTCCCTCTGCCCTGATGCTGCTGGTCAGAGATAAATGAACACAAGACAGAAAACCTGGGGGCTCATGAGCAAATCTGGGTTCTGTGAGCACACCTGGGGTGTCTCTAAGCATGACTGGAGTGTCTCTAAGCATTTCTGGGGTGGCTCTAAGCACATCTGGGATGTCTCTAAGCACATCAAGGGTGTCTCTAAGCACATCTAGGGGGTCTCTAACCATATCTGGGTGGCTGCACCCACTGTCTCCCTGCCTGGAGAGCAGGGATGCTTTCCCAGAGAGGGAAGGCAAGGAGCAGGCTGGGTCCTGCACCATCCACCCTCTGTCACCACCCAGTCCTGTCGCTGTCCCATCAGGGGCAGAGGGACAGTGCCAGGTGGGATGGTGTCTCTGATTTCCAAGTGCTGGTGGTTTTGGGTAGGTTGGACCTTGCTGGAGTTCCTTAGCAACACGAATGCTGACACTTTCCCTGCCCAGGAACTGCAGATGCAAACAAAGCCCTTCCATCAGCCTCTCCATGGCATCCACACCAGGACCCTCCAATGGGAATGGTGTGGGACCCCCACCGTGCCTCAGCAGTGACTCAGAGGGTCCCACTGCAATCCCCACAGTCTGTAGCTCCTCCTGCTACGTTAAAGGGCAGTCTGCCATGGCTGTTGCTCACCTCCTTCCATCCCTGAGGGCCGATGAGCTCCCTTGGGGACCCCATCAGAGCCCCCCGGACATCCAGAACCCTCCTCGAGGCTCAGTCCCAAATCCAAGTTTGTGAACCAAGAACAAACGTTTGTTCAGACTTTCCAGCCCTAGCACCAAGTCTGTGGCAGCACTTGCCAGCTGCTGACATCATTGAGCCCCTGTGTGAACCTCTCTTGTCTCTGCTTGGCTCACCAGGGCTGATTTCCACCAGCATGGAATCTCCAGGCATTGCAGCATTTCCAGGAGAAATCCAGTTTTGTCCTTGTGCTCTCTCAGTCCAGGGATGCTCCAGTGCCACAATTTCCCTGTGCCACCACACAAAGATAAGGGATCCCAAGTTTGGATGGTTTTACTCATGAACTCACTCAGGAACAGTTTCAGTTGCAACCTTTAGGATGAACCCGGGCTGGGACTGCATGGGAACCACGAGGGCTGCAAGGAGCCCCTCTAGATGCAGGCAGTGCCTGATCCACCTTCCTAAAAACATGTGTCCACCTTGTGAGTGTGGGCAAGGCTGGTGGGAAGGTGGCCAAGGCCTCTCCTGTGTCCCCCTCGCCGCTCCCCTCGCAGCTCCCGGGGGCTGCTGGACGTGCCGAACCCGCTGCAGCAGCGGCTGCAAGATGGAGCTGCTGATCTGGTTTCAATAAAATCAGCAGATTGTTTCATGGCTGGATGGGAAAGTTGTGAGGCTCCAGGATTTGCTCCTCTGGCAGCTGGATCCTGTTTGTCCATCGCTGCAGCTCCCACCCCACATGTCCAGAACAGGCTTCCCAGGGAGGGGGTCAGTGTCCCAAGCCTGTCAGGGTGTCAGAGGCATTTGGACAGTGCTCTTAACGTGCTTCAGCTTCTGATGATTTCTGAAAGTATCAGGTGGTTGAAACGGATTAATTTTGTCAGTCCATCCTTGCTGAAAATATAATATTCTATCTTAGTCTTAGTCATAGTCTCTTATTTTTATTTATTATTATTATTATTTATCCTATTTTAGTTCTTATTCTATTCTATTTTATTCTGCTCTATTCTGTTTCATTCTGTTCCATCCCATTCCATCTCACCCCACACTGGGTGCTGCACTGCTCAGAGCACAGTGCCTGTCCTCAGTCCAGGTGGAGGCAACGCTTCAAAATATTGCAGTTTTCTAGGTTTTCTCTACACCTTTAAATTCCGAAAGCATTGTGACTTCTAAGGGAAAACCCAAGCCTTTAAAGCTCTAAAGAGCTGGTTTCCCTCTTCCTATATAAGAGCAATCTTTAAAAAACCACTAAAAATTTAACAACCTTATTGTTTTTTGAAGTACTTTGTGAAGCTAGGCCATTTCTGGGCTCAGTCTGTTATCCAGGTGAACTGGATAACAGCAGGACATAGCCAGGACAGCATCCCCAAGAGCCAGCCTGGTCTTCCTCCCTTACCTGGCTCTATTGCATTCCCAAACTGGCCCAACAGGAATTTCTGCTCCATATTGAAATGAACTTGAGGCAGAAAAGGAGTAAATGTGTAAAGAGAGGGGTGAGCGCTCTGTCAGCTTTGTGCAGTGGAACTCCTTCACTTACAGCCCCTTTATCTTCTGAGTTCTGGCGGTGGCAGAGGCACTGAGTCACTCCCAGAGCCCCCATCCTGCAGCGCCGTGAATCCCAAACCCGCGGCTGCACTCTCAGCGTTCTGCTCCTGCCAGGACAGAAAAAGCGCAGAGCAGGACAGAGCAGCTGCGTTTCGCGCCCCATCAGCTAAATTTCGATGAAATCATTTTGATGAATTGTTTAGGAAGGGAAAAAAGCCCCATTAACTGTACATTTGCTGTTAATTAATAGGCTGCTTTTTCCTCCTCTGGCACAGCACTTCCGAGCTGCCTCACGCTCTGCTCTGAGCGCAGCATCCTGGGGGGCACAGGGAGCTGGGGAGGGGGATCCGGGCAGGGTGGGACCTGCAGCAGCCTGACCCCGGGGAGAATGGCTGTTCCCAGCTCCGTGTCCTGCTCCAAACGTGACACGAGGATGGGAAAAGCAAACAGCCCCATTCTTCTCCCAAACCTCTGCAGGGCTGCCCCATCCCAGTCCATGGGCAGCTCCCCAGGCACTGTGCAATGGCAGAAGGGCAGGCGAGGATTTCCACAGCTTCTCAGCTTTATTATTTTTAGTAAACTCTTTTTGTGTATTTATTTTCTGTATGTATCTTGTAAACATCTCAGGAATGTTATTCCAGGGGAACATTGGCTGATATCCTCCAGGAACCAGACGCTGGGGGTGGGAGCAGGGCAGTGCCCGCCCAGGAACCAGACACTGGAACTGCTGGGGGTGGGAGCAGGGCAGTGCCCGATGCCTCAGGGCATTGAGTGCCCAGGGCTTGCACCAGCCACAGGCACAGCAGGGAGCTGGGATGAGTGAAAAGTCCTGGAAAAATCATTTTCATTCACAACCATTCTGTCAACATGTCCACAGGATGCCATAACACAGAGGAGAGGAGGGAGCAGTCACACCAGTCCATGTTCCACGCAGGCTCTGGCTGCATGGCCAAGGGGACATCCACAGTGTCCCCAGCACAGGCAGAGCCCCAGCAAAGAGTTCAGGCTGGGAGAGCTGGGGGTGTTCACCTGAAGAAGAGAAGGCTCCAGGGAGACCTCAGAGCCCCTTCCAGTGCCTATAGGAGCTTCAAGAGAGCTGGAGAGGGACTTGGAAGAAGGGATGGAGGGACAGGACAGAATGGTTTCCTTTCACCCCAAGACACAAGGAGAAAGGTCAGGAGGGAATTCTTCCCTGTGTGGTGAGGCCCTGGCACAGGTGGCCCAGAGAAGCTGTGGAAGTTCCCTGGAAGTGTTCAAGGCTGTGCCACTTGCTTCACTACCCAGGCCAGAGAGAGGAGCCCTGCAACTTCTGGTCCCAATTAAAGATGGTTTGTTTTGAGATGCAAATAGTTTGTAATCAGAGGGGGAAAGGTGGAAATAGCCACAGCTTAATTTCTACAGTCTAAAATGAATCAGGCATCTGTGGGTTATTTTTTTAAAATATGTATTTCTTTTAATAGGGTGAGTAACTTTTGTGTGGGCTGAATTAGCTCTAAATGAAAGCAAACAAGGCATAATTAGAAACTGGTTCACTTTTTTCCTGGTTTCTTCCCCTCTGGAAGGGCAGCAAGGTGTGCATTCAAGGTGTGCATCTGGAAGGGATGGACGAGCTCAGCAGCAGGGTCCAGCTGGGGGGACGAGGAAGGGACAGCAGGAACTCCCAGCACGGGAGCTGGGCACACACTGGGGACCATCCAGTGGCTTTAAGGCTTCTGGAGGCGCGGGATGAGGCCCCTTTCAGGTGCCAGCCCCACCAGTGGCCGTGGCACTGTGGCTCCCTGTCCCCACAGGCAGACACCCCTGCTGTGGGAACCTGCCTTGCCCAGCAGCAGGAGAAGGGCTGCTTTGCAAAGGCAGCTCCACGTGTAAATCTGGGAAGCTCCCACTTGGGAAGTACATGAGTTTCTCATTTAACGTGGTACCACACTGCATTCTTTCTTTAAAAAGAGCCCTCATTTAACTTTAGGCGTGTTTGTACATCTAATTTAAAATGGGTCATGTTTAATTGATTTCATATATCACTGCTGCCGCCGCCAGCGCAGCCCAGTGATGGTGGCAGTGCTGCATCCCTGGCACAGGCACATGGCTGGGTCCCAGATGTCCCTCCTGCTCTGCCCTCATTCCATTGGCATGGCCACAATGCCAAGTGTCACCATCCCCAGGGAGCTCCCCCTGGCCAGAGGAGTGCCAGGCTGAGCAGGGCAGGGAGAGCCTCTCCAGTCGTTCCATGGCTTCCCTCCAGCTCCATGGTGCCCACACACAACCTCTGTGGGCTGGTGGTTTCCAAATCCTCGGGCTGGGGAGGAGGACGCTGCTTTCAGGGCAAGGCAGGAGCTGGAGAGCTCTCTCCACGTCCCTGACACCCCTGCATGGGTGCTGGGTGAGTTGGGGTCGTGGCACTGCCTGTGCTTCCCATCACCGATGTCCCCAGTGTCCCTGCTGTGGCACCACCACGGCGTGGCACACACCAGCTCCTCAGGGCAGGAGCCTCTCCAAAACACAGGGACAACAGGACAGCAGGGAGGGGGACAGCACTGGGGGACAGGGAGCATCACTGGGGAGCCCAAGTCTCACAGGACATGTGCCCAGTGTGTGTGCCCAGTGGCTGTGCCCACCCTGCAGCCCCGGAGCTGCCCAGCCCCTGCAGCCCCTGCTCCTGTCACAGCTCTCCTGGGGAACTGAATCCAAATGTCAGCAAAGAGGGGGTGATGAGTCAGCTCCCACCAAAGGCTACACTATTACCTAGCAGCTTAATAATGAAAACTGTCATCATTCCTGCAATAAGGAAAGATAAATAAGTTATTAAACGAAGAGCCTGCCACCCTGCCTGGGCAGGGCACCGTGCCAGAGGGATATTAACTGCTGGCCACAGCCTGTCTGTTTGGGGAATGGAGAGGGATAGCCTGAGTGCTCCGAGGAAAAGCTCTTTCCCCTCCAGCTGGCTTGGAGAGAGCTCATGTGCCTGGCACAGCGAGAGCCACCACTCCTGCTCCAGCCACCACTCCTGCTCCCATTCTTACTCCTCCTCAAAGCTGCAAAGATAAATACAGCCCCAGGAAGGGAGATGGGGCTGGAAGGGAGGACTGAGGGTGAGGAGGAGCCAGAGCAGGCTCTGAAGATCTGATCACCCCCAATCCAGAGCAAGGAGTGCATACATGAGAGCTTTGCTGAGCTCTGTCAGTGGGACCCTCTGCTGCAAGAGCACCAAGGGACCACCCACCAGAGCATCCCTGTGGCAGTCCCTGCAGCTGATGCTGTGCAAAGAAGGGGCAGGGGCAGGTTCCACACTGGGCTCTGCTCAGCTCCACAACCAAAACCACTTTCCCCTTCCTGCCAAGCTCCCCTGGTTGGGCCTCAACTTTAGCACCTGTCAATATGTGACACAGCAAAAGGCAGCTCTGATGGGGTGAGAGAAAGGTGTGAAACTGTAAAGGAAGGAGGAAAGAAGTGACCTTCCTTGCCCAGCTGCATTTTACTGGGAGAACATCCACGAGCTGCTCCATCTCTGGCCAGGAATGGTGAGGCCCTGGCTGCTCTGCAGAGCTGAACAGAATAAATGACCTTCATAACACTTTTCTCTATGAAATCCTCCAACTTTCCACTAATAAACAATGTGGTTGTCAGGGCAGTCCAGTCACTTTATCTAAAAATTGCTCCTTCCTTCCTCGCTGAACAGTCAGAGAATCTTCCCTGGACCCTACAGCAACACATTCTCCTCCCTGCTGTCTTCTGGGGGTGTCATCCCCAGACCTTCACCCCCTCCTACATGTGTCTGTGACCTTCTGAGGGCTTAAAAAAATAGAACAGTTATTGTGGCACCCTTCTCTCTCTCTGGGCTACCTCGGTGCCATTTTTAGCCTCAGCACAGCCCCTGGAACTGCGTTTTTTAATCACTGTGTTTACATGCATCTTCTGGAGCAGCTGAAATGTCCTGACAAGCCCCTGGAATCAAAGGCCTGGAGCTGCCCCAGGGGCAGGGAGCAAAGAGAAAGAATCACCTGGGCTGCCATGGGGATGGCCCAGGAAGGGCTGCAGGAACACGCCTGGCACAGATCAGGGGGGATGGCCCAGGAAGGGCTGCAGGAACACGCCTGGCACAGATCAGGGGAGATGGCCCAGGAAGGGCTGCAGGAACACGCCTGGCATGGATGGGATGGGGGAATGGCCCAGGAAGGGCTGCAGGAACACGCCTGGCACAGACTCAGGGGGATGGCCCAGGAAGGGCTGCAGGAACACGCCTGGCATGGATGGGATGGGGGAATGGCCCAGGAAGGGCTGCAGGAACACGCCTGGCACAGACCCAGGGGGATGGCCCAGGAAGGGCTGCAGGAACACGCCTGGCACAGACCCAGGGGGATGGCCCAGGAAGGGCTGCAGGAACACGCCTGGCACAGACTCAGGTGGGCTCCAGGCCATGGCCCTGCACCCACGGTGGCGGCGCAGGCCCCAGCACGCGACACTCCGGCAGCACGGCCTGCAGACACCACAGGGATCCACAGGCAGGTTTCCACTCTGGGCCAGGAAAGAGCCCGTAAAGCTGGTGAACATCTTAAAAATTAAGCAGCTAATGAGGCCCATGGTGCAGCCAAGGGCTGGGTGCCAGCTGGGTGTTGGCTCCACACCGAGCCCTGCCCGTCCCACAGCATGGATGCCACAGTGTGAGGCTGAGGGGATAGGCCCAGGACATGGCCGCTGCTTAAATGGCCTGAGGACACTGAATTCTCTCACCAAAGCCCTTTGCTCTTCCACTCCCAGAAACATTTCACTTCCTGAAAACCTGTTTTCAGGTCTTGGTGCCACGGGTTCATGTCCCCTCGACCACCAAGGGGTGGCTGTCTGGGAAAGGTCAGTCTCCTGTGCCCTCAGGCTAAAGCCAAGGGTTTGTCATCACCCTGGTGCCGTGGTGCCATCTCCTCTGAGCTGTGCATCCTCCCTCCCAGAGCAGGGCAGCAGCAGTCCCGCCCATGGCCATCTCAGAGGGACCTGAGGGCTGGGCTGAGGGCAATTTGCCAGAGCTTAATTTTCCATCCCTCTGTGCTTTTTTGGCTGCGAATAGCACAGCACCCAGTGTGTGGGTGAGTCCCTCGATGTCTCAGCTCTTGCTGCAGGAGAGGACAGCCTCATCCCAGCCCACGGTGCAGGATTTCTTCTCACATCCCACAGGGCAAAGCTGACCAGGGCCATGCCCCCTCTCCAGCCATCCCTCCCTGCTCCTGCTCTGCTCTGGCTGTGCTGAACCAGATCCATCCCTCCTCCAGGTGCTGCTACCTCTGCCCCAGCCCAGACCCTGCTTCCAGGGCACTTGCCCACCTTGGTGCTCCTCTGGAGACTCTTTCCACCAGCC
>NW_005054456.1:671030-681564 GCF_000277835.1 Geospiza fortis
CATGCAGGAATGGCTTTGTCCCAGCTGTTGCTGGATTGCCTGAGTCTGAAGGCTTTTCAGGACAGGAACCTTGTTTTTCTTTATTTATTGATTTTTTCCTGGCACTGGGCAGCAGTGGTGGCTGTGCACAGTCAGTGATGCCACCTGTCCTTTGGGTCCCATCTCCTGAGGCCCTGCCCAGGGCTCCCCAAACCAGATCTGGGAGGGTGGGGATCAGTGGAGCTGCAAAGTGTGAGGAGGGGCAGGAGCAGGGGCCTCCCATTGTCCCGAGGATGCTGCTGCAGTTATTGCTCCTCAGCTCCTGTACCTGTCACAGCCCTCTCCCTCTTTCCTCGGGGTTGAGCCTGTGCCCATCTGGGACCCCTCAGCTTTTCCTGGGGTTTCGCTGAGCTCCTGGTTCCTGCACATTTGGGGCACCCATGAGCAGGGAACTGCTCGTCTTTCCTATCAGGGCTGATGTCAGACCCTATACAATCAAGGGGTTCCATCCCACACCCTGAGGTGCCAGCCCCACACCCTGAGGTGCCAGCTCCTGGTCCTCCCTATTTCCTTCCCCTCCTGGGCTGGTGAACTTTCCTGCAGCCCTTTCCTTCAGCCCCAGCTCCATAAAGCTCCCGATTCATTCCGCAGATATTTCCTGCGCTGGGGCTTTCCGCAGCATCTGCTGGTTTGAAGTGCTCCGTTTATTCGTCCTGGGGGCACCATTACTTTCTGCTTTAGCAGTTCTGCCTGCTCTGAAGTCTCTGCCAGGCTCCATCCACAGGAGAGAAAATTGATGAAAGAATAATAATGATGATTGTTATAAATATATATTTCATTGCGGTGGCCCTTGGTGCACGTGTTCGTCACTGATGAGGAGACCAGAGGGTGAGGGGGTGCTCAGTTCCCAACAGGCTCCCAGCAGCAGATGTGTGTCCTCACCCTGCTGCCCTCCTCCTCTCCTTCCTCTTCCTCCTCCTCCTCCCCCTCCCAAGGCACCCCTGTCTGTTCTCCCCAGAGGGTCTCAGCTCAGTCTTGTGGCCAGAAGAGCTGGACATGTCTGGAGACAGGATTCTGGTAGTGCCTGTGGGACATGTTCTGAGCAGGCTGGAGCCACTTCCAAGCTCATCCATCCATTGGGATGGCAGGAACAGGGATCAGGGGGAGAGAGCAGCTGAGTTGGGAATAGAGCCTTGCAAAGTGGGGCATGGGGAAGAGATGCCCAGCCAAGTCTCCTGGCCTCTGCCTCCATTTCTCCATAGATTCCTGCTCTCATCCAGCTCACTGGAAACATAAATCACCAATAACTTCACCCATAAATGATCCCCATCGGCACCAGCAGCACATTTTCCCTCTCCTCAAGGGATTATCCAACCAGGGATTCTGTGAGTGACTGCATAGAATCTTTCCCCTTCTCTTAAAGGAAACCTTTTTCCTTTGTTTCACCAGCTGTAGATAATCCCTTTCCCTCCACATCCTCAGCCACAGCAGACTGAGGATGCTCTGGGCCAGTGTCCCGGCCCTCATGGCCACTCAACCTCCTCCACTTCCATTTCCTGCTGCACAGAGTTTCAGGTATTTCCTGTAGACACTTTAAAATTCCTCGAGGGCTTCTCTGTTTCACCCACAGTGGGATGGGCTGGAAGCAGGACAGCAGGAGCTGCATGGAGTGGGGTACCTGGGAAGGCTTTGTACAGATCAGCATTCCTTGGCTCATTTTCCCTCTGGCCTTCCCACTCAGAGCAGCCCTCCCCTCCCTGCAGATCAGACCAGAGAGTTGTACATGGGCCCTCCTGGGCCTGAATATCAGTAAATGCAATTCCATCTGCAGCAAGGATAAGGTTACCACTGCTGGCTCATCCCTGCTCCGGCCAGGAGCCATCTGTGTGCCTGGGGCTGTGCTGGGGACACACACGGATGCACAGAGAGCACCAGCCCAGGGGGGTACTGTTACCTACAGATGGAAATCCATCTCCAAGGTACTTGATCTCCCCTAAACTCCTTTGCTGTAACTCTTCCAGAGGACATCTGTTAAATCTCTCCAGGGATGGAGACTCCATCACTGCTCTGGGGAGCTTCTCTCAGTGCCTCACCACCTTTCTGGGGAAGAAATTATCCCTAATATCCAACTGAGCCTCCCCTGGCACAGCTTGAGGCCGTTTCCTCTCTCTGTCCCTGTTCCCTGGGAGCAGAGCCTGATCCTGACCCGGCTGTACCCTCCTGTCAGGGAGTTGTGCAGAGAAAGAAGGTCCCCCCCGAGCCTCCTTTTCTCTGAGCCCCTCCCAGCTCCCTCAGCCACTCCTGATGCTCCCAACCCTTCCTCAGCTTTGTTCCCTTCCCTGGACACACTCCAGCCCCTCAGCATCTTCCTTGTCTCTCCAATCTACATCTTGCAGCCCAGGAAGGTGGGAGGAAGAGGTGGAAATACATCAATCACCAGAGCTTGCACAAATGTAGATGCAAAATCTGGATTTTTTTTATTCCTTATCTGCTGTTAGACCAGTCATAACCTCTGCTGGAGCCCCCTCCCAGCATGGTCAGAGGCAGCAGAGCTCTCCTGTGCCCTCGGGGTCACCATCTCCCTCCCTATCCTGCAGAAGGGAGCAGCTCCCTGCAGAGCCCCATTGCAGCAGATCCTTCCCAAACACTCTGAGATCCAAATGAAAACGGGCAATCCCTTGGAAACCCCACGGCTCAGCTCAAGCAGCAGGTCAGGGATGTTGGCTGAAAGGCTGTTTCAGAGCCCAGAGAGAGACCGTGCAGCCCAGAGAGTCTCAGCTCCCCTTGTTCGCTCCCGAGGAAGTTGGTTCTTATGGCAATTTGTGTTTCAATAAACGTGAAATAAAATCCATTCTGCCCTTTCCCTGCTGGCGTCATCCCCATTTCCCTCTGTTTATCACATCACATCCATTGCCCTGGCAACCACGGCAGCCCAGGCAGGGATGGTGGTGGCACGTGGGGCCTGTGCCAGCCCCACACCCTGGCACCAGGATCCCGCTGTCACACGGGTGTCTCCAGTGGGACACACCTCTGGGAGGGAGGGGGGCTGGAAACAAACCCGAAATGGGATAAAACAGCCCCAGAAGAGGATGCTCCTGGCAGGAGCTGGTGCTGGCCCCAGGCAGCACACACGGGGGTGACTCTGGATGTGTTTGCCTGTGGGATCTGTGGACATCACCCCTCACAGCCTGGCTCTGCCTCCAGGACGGACACAACCAGAGCCCCCAGCTCAGACAGAGTCTGGGAGCACTCTGGGGCCTCGCTCCCAGTGCAAGTCCCTCTCTGCACTCACTCGTGCCCTCACACCTCGCGGGGCCATCCTCTGCCTGTCCCTGCCCTGTCACCCTGCAGTGGGGAGCCCGTTCCCGGTGGATTTGTTCCCTTTAGCCCTGCATCGGTTCGGATTCACAGCTCGCTGTCCCACTGCTCCCAGGAGAGCTTGCGGACCCCACTGAGGACAGCGCAGCCCGCGGGTTCCCCCTGCTCCAGGCTTCGCCTCCATCCAGGAGAGAGTCCCCGAGCAGCGACAGCGCGGCCGGTCCCACGCTCCTCCCGCGGTCTCCGCCTGCCCCCGCGCGGCGGCTCCGGGCACGGGCCCGCACCCACGGACAGACACACGGACAGACCCAGGGACAGACCCAGGGACGGACCCAGGGACGGACCCACACCCACACTGACAGAGGGACACGCACCCACCAGGGAACCGTGGCCAGACGCACGGACAGACCCACAGCAGTGTGAGACAGACGCGGGTCACCGGGAAGGATGGGAAGGATGGGAGGGAAATGCTCAAACACTGGGGGAGATTTACTCAAGAGAGAAGACCGAAAGTATTCAGAGGGTGGGCAGGCCCTGGCACAGGGTGCCCAGAGAAGCTGTGGCTGCCCCTGGATCCCTGGAAGTGCCCAAGGCCAGGTTGGACAGGGCTTGGAGCACCCTGGGACAATGGAAGGTGTCCCTTAAGCTTCTCGTGCCAATGGGGATGGGATGGGTCCAATCTGTGCTGGAAATGGAACCTCCTGGAGTCTCCAGAGGCAGCCCCATCTGGATTGACCCTACAGGCAGCTCTCATGTCTCCCCACCCCACACTCTCTGTGGGTACCAGAACCTCACTGCCACATGGCCAGGAGGGACACAAGGACTGTCCAGCAGCCAAGGGATGGGGCTGAATGCTGGGTCACCAAGCCTTGTGCAAGGCTCCACTGGCAGAGTCAGTGGATGAAGATTAAGCAGCCACAGGGAGTTGCTTCACCTCTTATCAGAAAGCTGCTCTCCCCTCCCCTGCAGTGACTCATGCTCTGCTGAGCCCTTCCCGCCTCATCTGGGACGTGTTACAGCCCTGGACCATACTCCCTTTGCATACAGATGGAGATTCTCGTGGAATGTCTGCCTCTTTCTCCTCCTCCTCCTTTCCAGTGTTTCTGCTTCTCAGGTGTCCCCATCCCAGGTAACACAGCCTGTCCCCTAAGCAGGGCTCCCTTTGGCTTGTCCCCACTCTGGAGCTGGCCCGGGCAAGGGGATGCTCCCCAAAGGCTGCCCCTTTCCAGAAGCTGTTCATACCCGTTTCTGCCTGCTTGGTTGGCTGCCAATCCTCCCCCAGGCCAGTGTGACTCTGCCTGCAAGGGGAAGGAGGCAGACACCCAGATTCCAGCGAGGGAACCCAGATCCTTTGGCTCCTGCTGACAAGCTGCCAGCTGACATTTCTGAGGAGCTGAGCATGTGCCCCTCGGTTGGGAGAGGTTTAATTGAACCGTCTGGGAAGTATACACGTCTTTCAGAGCCAGGGACAGTGGTGACTTGAGGAAGGAGCAGAGCTAAATCAGATGTCAAACACTGATTCCTCCACACATCTCCAGGGACTGACAGCTGGAGTCACTCTCACCATCTGTCTTCCCACTGCAGCCCCCAGAGAAGACACACTCTGTTAGCTGTTCCTCCAGCTAACAATGGAGACAGAGAGAGAACAAATGCACTCATTTCCAGGCCTATGGATTTTCCATTCAGGGATTTCAGGAACACGCTGCATTGGGAAATGTGCTCTGTTCATCCCAGGACACAGCTCCTGTGCTGTTACAGGGACACTGATGAACTGTCTCCTCCCCATCCCCTGCCCAGGGCACCCTCTGGGCAGGTGTGTCTGGGTTTTCTGATCCTTGGAGGAAAAACTGTCTGAAAGTTTGTATTTATTGTTCCTCGTGCTCTCGTCCTCACCCCAGGCAAGCCTGGAGACCAAAGGGGTTGGCCAGAATCTTGGGACATATGATAAAAGCATTTTGTCTCTAGATAGGACACATCTTCTCGGGAATGAGTCCAGGATTAATAAACCATCTTCCAGCAGCCAAGTACCTTGTGTTAACTCAGTAATGAGGTTGTGGGGAATCACCAGGAGGCTGGGACACAGGGGGAGAAACCAGCTCAGAAAAACACCGGATTGGACCAAACCCTTATGCAAACCCTGCCTCTTTCTTCATGACTGAAACCACTTTACAGTTTGTGTTCCTGTCATTCCAAGTTCCCAGGAAAGCAGAAGGGGAAAGCCCCAGGTACCACAGGAACCAACCCAGCCCGGGGGGATGCAGGAGCTGGCGAGGGGGTGGGGGGCTCAGGAAGGTCTGGCCTCTGCCTCCCCAGGGATCCCTGAGCTCTGCCCTGGCCCTGCAGGGACCTGTCCCCACCCTGCCCGTGGCTGGGGCTGTGGGTGGTGCTGCTGGGCTGGATGAACAGGGAGGGAGGGAGGGCTGCAGGCTCTGCCAGCCCAATGCATCCAGGGAGCAGGAGGAGGCTGAGGGCGCCCTCCTGCTCTCTCGAGTTGTCCCCCTCCACAGCAGCTGTTACCAAAGAGTTCTTGTTCCTCACCAGTGCACTCACAAAATGTGAGCAGAGCATCTCTTTGCAGGAGTTTTCCAGGTCACAGGTGTCTGGGGCTTTGGGAAAATGACTCCATGGTGGGATGACATCCAAGAGTGCTCACATTGAAAGGGAGCTGCAATGGGACAAACCCTTCTTCCTAGCTTTGCATATTCATTAATTGTGACTTACAGGCTAAACCTGAGCCCCTCCCTGTGCCGTGACAGCCTCAGCACCCACCCATACCTGAATCACCTTTTTGCCCTGCAGACTCTGGCTCAGACCACCCACGGGACAGCCAAGGCCTCCTCCTACCTCTGCCCTCAGTGTCTCAGGGGAGCCACCTCCCTCTGAGAGTCACCCAAGGGTGTGGAAAGCAGCTGGGAGCAAACCCCAGCTCTGAACATTCCTGTGCATGGAGGGCTCAGCCTCAAACCCCAGCCATAGTGCAGCCGGAGCTGGTCTCTGCTCTGCAGTGTCTCTGCCATGCTCTTCCCCTCTCCTTCTTCCCATACTTGTGTTCTGGCAGGTTTTCCTCATTTTCCCCATCCAGCCACTCCAGATGTCTCTTCCTCAGCCCCTGCAGAGGTGCAAGAAGGTCTCTTTGCACAAGCACGGTGATGCCCTGTCACCACATTTCTCTTCACAGAGAAGAGCAATGCACAATTCTTCCCAAGAATAATTCTGGGTTTCACATTCTCTGAACCTCAGAGAAAGAAAAAGAACAATTCTTATCTCATTTACTGCTCCTGTGTTGTTCACAAGTGGAATGAATCGTGGAAGATTGTTTACCTGAAGGGAATTGACAATTGGATTCTGGTGTGAGTGTTTTGATTCCCTGACCAGTTGGATCCAGGTGTGTGTGTGTCGGGACTGTGGACTGACAGTCACGAGATTTCTGTGCAGTGGAGTGCTTGGCAGATTCAGCTTAGATGTAATGTAAAATAATGTAATATAGTATAGAATAATATAGTATGATAAAGGAATTAATTAGCCTTCTGATAAGATGGAGTCTTCCTCATCATTTCTCCCTTCATTGGGGCATTCCCTGCAAATACAACAAGGCCTCATCTTCCTCCTGTCCTCCCTGTGGGTCCCTGACCCACATTCCCACTCCCACCCCAGTACTTAGCTGTGCCATCTGTCCACAAATTCCTCAGGCACTGCCTGCAGCAGGAGCCTCATTCCAGGGCTGGTGAAAACTCCCAGAGGCTGCAGGACAGAGGGTTCCTGCCCTCACTCCTCAGGAACCCGCTGCCTTTGCTCTGGAAACGCTCTTGGGCAATCCCATAGCGCTGTGGAGGTTAATCCAGGTTCTTGTGCATGAAAACCAAGCCAGAAGAATGGATATTTCAGCTCTTCAAGCTGCAAGAGACAGCAAACCCAAGGGACCAAGGGTTCAGCCAGGCCCCACTCAGAGCAGTAATATTTTATGCAGCACTGATTTGCAGGTCTTTGCATTCACAACAATATTGAAACGACTTTGGTGTCCAACAATGGCAAAACCAGGCTTGGGTGGGATGGGAGGGAGCTCATCCTCTCTGGCAGCTCAGCTCCCTCAGCATTTCACACTAGAGCAGGGAACAATTCTGCAAACCATGAGCTGAAAAGTGACATATCGCCCTCCTTCGTTCTCTCATCCATCAGCTCAAATTTTCCTCATTCCCAGTTCCTGGAAGGCTCTCTTTGTAATTAACTTCCAGGAACACATGAGCCCCACTGTGCTGTGAGTTCCTCAGCAGCACAGGCAGCTGAGCAGGACAATCCATGGGAAGCTGCTGAGCCTGGTGCTGCCCTCGGTGTCCCTGGGTGTGGGGACATGGTTGGGCTCTCCAGGGAGGGCAGAGCCTGAGCACACCCCAGCCCCCGGGGGCTCCTCCTGCGTCAGCCCTGGCGGTTCCCTCAGCCCAGGGATTTTGTTCAATCCAGGTGCACTTTTTATTGGATTTTGTTAAATTAAACATGTGATCCCATTTTATCTGACCCGGCTCTGAAGTCTCCCAGGCCCAGGCAAACTCTGCTGCCTCAGCTTTTCATTTCCATGTTTATTTACTGCCTTTCAGATCGCCTGGGCTGCACGGTGCAGCCTCTGATGAATAAATAACTGGTGCCCTTCCAGGCCAGATTGATTAGATGGATTTAATTAACGAGCCCAGCTCCCCTTGAGGACTATCCCAACTAAAATACTGGAACCAGCCAGTGTGTTACAGAGCCAGGACCTATTGATTTACGGGAATATGAACAAGGGATCATTTAGTGACTTCATCGATGCCATAACAAGAGGCTGCGAGGGGTTGGGTCACAGCTGGTTCATGACAGGGAGATTGTTCCCTCCCACTGCTCGGCCAAGTAGTGCCTGCAAACATCCATCCATCCATCCATCCATCCACCCTTCCCAGCCTGGCTGGATCTGTGCAGCCAGGGGAACAGGGACCAGAGCAGCCGGCTCGGTCTCGGTGGGATTGAGCACACACGGGTGCTGGAAAACACTGGGGAAAAAAGGCAAAATCCTCAGGAGAGCACAGCAGGGGGTTTTCCACACCAAGGTGAAATCTGGAGCTTTGCTGGGAAGGGGGAGCAGGGCAGGAACACAGAACCCACGCTGGGCTGGGGTGGAGGGAGCTGCCAGCACCAGCCTGAGCCCCCGTGTGCCCAGGACCATCTCTCTAAAGGGGACAGCCATGTGACAGGGCACTGAGCCCAGCTGTCCCCTCCCCAGCTCCATGGCAGACGGCAGCTCCTGCACAGACCTCACCCCGGAGAAGGTGCCACATGGGTTTATTAATTAATCCATTAAATTATCGCAGAAGTAATTGAGACCCCGTGTTCCTCCTGCAGGTCCCTCCCTGCCAGCCGTGGCACGGGAGCAGATAACGAGCTGCCGTGGGGAGCATCCAATGCCACCTGCCCTGTCCCTGTCCCCGTCCCCGTGCCCTGTCCCTGTCCCCGCGCCGCCTGCCAGCCTCATCGCGGTGACAATCGTCAGGTTTTAATTAGTCTCCAACACGACTCCTGTCACAAACACTCTGCTGGGTGTTGTTTGTTTTAATTTGATCAGGGACAGGCACAGAGAGGGGGGAAGAAGGAAGGTAATTAAATTTGACTAAAAATCTTGGAATGCCATTAAAGCCGATGTCCTCATTTGCATAATCCGCTCCCCGCGGTGCCCTAAACTGCCACCAGCTTGTTGTGACACTCCCGAGGTGTCCCACAGCAGCCGGGTGGGGATGACCGAGTCCCAGCCAAGGGACAGGGGAACACCCGGGTGTCCTCCTGGGGGCAGGACACCAGGGGCACGGCGACAAGGCAAATATCCAGCTGTGCCTCCAGATCCCAGCCTCGGGAATGCTCCTGGAGCTGTGGTTCAGGCCCCCGCACAAGGCCAGCCGAGCAGGAGGTGGTGTAGGCTCAGAGCGGGTGTCTCTCCTCATTTTGTAGCCTTACACAACAACTTTTGCCCTTTGGTGCTTCTTTTTCCCTACTTGCATTTCCCTGTCTAACATGGAGAAAATGGTGCTCCCTGCTTGGCTGTCCATAGAGCAATTACCTGTAATTATTTCTGCTCATTGGCAAGCTGTTACTAATGATGTTTGCTAAAGGTTTGATTATTATTGCAAATGCTGCTTCTACATCTGGAGTTGGGGCTGGGATGCTGGGGAAGTTTCTGAGAAAAGCAGGTTTTCCAGGGAGGGGCTGTGCTTTATGGAGATATCTCAGTTGGAACCAGAGATTGTGACACTGTTGGGGTGGGGTTTGTTTGGCTGGGGAGGTTTTTGTTATCTTGATAAAATAACAAATGTGATACACTCACAGCAGGTGACAAACAGGAGTTTGATGTGAGAGAGTAAAAATCCTGGATAGTTTGGGAAGAAACATGAAATGCCACCAGCCCCTGGCAGGGCTGCAGAGGCAGGGAAAGCACCCAGGGTGGAACTGCCTTTTCTAGAGGCACTGAGGGAACAGTGAGAGCAGGGCAGGGCAGCAGGAGCTGCTCGCCTGTCAGCTGTCCCACAGCACACAACTGCAGCAGGTGATGTGATGTGCTCCTGCCCTAGAAAGCCTCTCATAGCCCCCAGCAGAAACAGGATGTCATGAGAATGATCAGCACTTGGGAGCAGGATCACATCTGTTGTTACCATGGACGTGCCCTGGGAGTGCCTGGATGCTGCCCCAGCTCTGGCTGCAGCAGCACTGAGGAGGGATCAGCTGAGGGAGGATGGGATCCCCTCCTGACCTCTGCAACCACAGCAAGGGATCTGCAGTGTCCTCATTCCAGTTAAAAACCATGGGACTGGCACAGTGACTGTCACTGAAAGGACAGCTGGAGCATCCTCTGAGCACCTTGCCTGAATATCCTTCCATCCTGTTTTGTAGCTGTGCCACTAAACCCTCCCTGTTTCTAGGAAAGTCTTGGTCTCCTGCTTCCTTCAGCACGTGGGTGTTCCCCTTGCCACCAGGACTGTCTGACTTCACTTACCTTCAAGATCTGGTCAGATCTGTGCAATCTGTTTCCAGCATGACTCTGCCTGTGTTCCTTTTTAAACTTTCAAAGTCCCAGTTAAAGCAATGTTATCTCCCATTTGCCCACTTCCATCTCTTTTCTGCCTGAAGGATCTTCTCCTGCACCTGAGGACAGAAAAGGAGCGCAGAGCCCAGTGAGGTGCCTTGGGCTGGGAGCTGCAGATGGATAATCTGTGTTCTGAAGTGG
>NW_005054456.1:681574-685495 GCF_000277835.1 Geospiza fortis
CCTGCTGGGAGCACTCACCATCCCACAGGACTCATGGCAGGCCCTTCTCCAAGCTGGGTGTGTGATCCCAGCAGGAGCTGTGTCTGTCAGGGTGCCAACACAGTGCTGGCAGGGCTGGGAGCACTGCACGGGTTCACAGCCCTTTCTTTTATGTAAAGATGAATGGTTTTGTCCCAAATCTCTGTCAGCGGAGTCAGGCAGGGAGGATGCCTGAACTCCCATCTTGTCCATGACCAGCCAATGCCTGTTCTGCACGAATGCTGAAATCAGAGTGCCTGTTTGTGTGACTGCCAGGCCAGGTAGGTGGTGTGGTCTTCATCCAGAGACGGGGAAAAAGCTCCAGGGAAGCCAGGCCTGAGTGAGAACTGAGGGCTCATCCCAGAGGCAAACAAAGCAAAAAGGAAAAGCTGGTTTGGTTTGCTCAAACACAAAGTTATCCTGCTGGGAAGGGGCCTGCCCAGCCATGCTGCATTGCCTGGGACATGACTGCAGAGCTCTGCCATGGAGGTCACACCTTTGCAATCCCAGGATATAAATCTTTGCCATGAGGTTGCACAAGCCTTCCCCAGGCCCCTCAGGGTCTGCATTGTAATATTTGCTGGGCTGCACGACCCAGAGGCTGAACCCGTGGTGGGAGGTGTCCAACAGCCCCACATCATCCCAGCCTTGGGAGGAGATGCAGTCCCAGGAGCTGGACCAGGACTGCTGCCAAAGGGTGGGAAATTCTTGGACCACTAACAAAGCTCATGTTGAGAAACACAGCCAGAGTGTAAAGATGCTGTGACAGCAGGGGGTGGGTGACTGGACTGGGCATCACTTGTTTCTCCTGGTTTTATTCCTCTCTCTTCATTAGCATTATATTTTTTTGTATTAATTCCTAAGCTGTTCTTATCTCAACCCACAAAGTTTCCCTTTTCTTTCCCATTTTCATCCCCACATGAGGGTTGGTGGGAGTGAGTGGCTGTGGTGCTGAGCTACTGCCTGGGGTTAAAAAACCCAATCTGAGTGCAGGAGAGAAACCAGTTCACTCCTATCCCCTGAGAGAGTTATTCCAGCCCACTGGAAGCCCCCCAGCATGAAGATACTGCTTAAATCCCCTGGGACAAGAGGGTGTCTCCTGGCAGGGGCTGATTTAGGGCAAGGGGAACATTATGCCCATGGAGACAGGGAAGCTGCAGAGCTGTGGGAGTCCTGTCCTGGCACAGGTGTGGCACAGAGTGAGGTGAATTTGAGAGGGGTAGGTGGGGGAAGGTAGGTGGGGGATGAGGCAGGTAGACTCCAGCACCAGGTGCTACCTGTGCACTGAGAGCTGTGGTCGAGCCTTTAAAGATCCTTCTGCCAGGGCTGAGGTAACAGCCCAAGGATCCCAGGGATGGGCAAATGGTCAGGCTGGACAAGCAGCACTCCTGTGCTGGGGATGGCACACACAGCCAGCTGGGATGGCTGCAGCTTCTCAGAATCATTATTAATTTCCCCCAGATGCACATTTTCAAGTACCTGTAATGAAAGACAACTGTGCATGTTCCTCCCTGTAATTGGGCTGTTTGCACTCTAAATACAGTACAGCTTCTACCTGACTGGCTAATAAGGAATGATTTCCTCTCCTTTTATCTCTAATTAAGCCAAACTGAGCCTGGCATTGCTGCTCTGCAATCATTTCCCAATGCAGGGGTTTGTTAAGTTGTAGGGATTGGCTTTTATAAGGTTTGAAAAGATTAATCTGTAATAATGTGCAGGGAGAAAACATAAATCTCTGTTAATGAAACTTGGAGGATTTCAGTAAGAAATTGATTTTACATGTTAGTGTCTGTAAAGCAGGGGTTGGAGGAAAACAGTTTTGGACTAATCAGCTGATGGTGGTGAGGGGAGTTGGATTTGGGAGCTTGGCTGGGGTGAGCCCAAAAGCCCTGGGATGGCTCTAGCCAGCTTTACAAAGGCTTTGGTGTCTTATTTAGTGTTTGCACCCAGTACAGCATCATGCAGGGGGTGGGGAACTCTTCATTCAATGTGCTGGGGACTTGGGACCTGAGGATGGGGACAATGTGAGGCAGGACAGGGGTCCCTGTGGGAGGGGGGTCCCTGAGAGCTCACACCCCTCCAGCAGTGCGTGCCTGGGTGGCTCTGTGGAGTGCTGCCATCCTGCTGGGGCCCTGGAAGAGGAGATGCCAGCTTGGCCTCCATCCCAGGGTGGGGAGGGCACCCTCTCCATCCCAGTGCTGGAGCCCTGGCCATGGTGGATTTGGGATGAGCCAGGGCTGCCCCAATACCTCTGCCCATTAGTGCCAAAAGCCAGAGCAGTCCTGCTGCTGCCAATCCCAAACTGAGAGAGATTCCTTCCTCTCCAGGCTTTAATCTTGCAGCCTTCATCACCATCATCTTCATCTACTCCAGCATGTTCCACCCTGTTCCCATCACTACTTCCAAAGCAGAGGCCAGAGGTGTCTGCTCCAGGGACTTCAACAGCACAATGTGGCTCTTCTTCATCAGCATCACTGATGCTGGATGCTCATCTTCCTCCTCGAGGTGCTCTCCCTGCTGCAGGTGGCAATGCCAGGAGAGCCCCAAACCCTGGCAAGGCCCTGGAGCACAGCTGGATGTGGAAAATGCTGGGTTTGAGTCTCTTCACCCACACAGGGGCTGGCCCAAGGTCACACATTGCTCAGCACTGGGCTGCTCCAGTGCTGGAGAAGCCCTGAACATGGAGGTTTCCTCATCAGCCAGCAGACCTTGTTAGTACTTTATTAATTGCATGGATGGGAAGAGCAGCCCCAATCCAAGTCAAACAACTGCTGCACTTTCATATGATACAAAACAAAAGTCCCTTAAATACAAAATACCAGCTGTAAGTGAGCATCACCTGATGCTGAGCTCTGACACCAGAGTTATATATTAATATTCCACCTGTACAAGTATTTATAGATTAAAAAAAGAAACACTTTAAAAAAATATCAGGAGAAAATTCACTCCCCCACATGTTAGTTATATTTTTATATATATATATATATAAAATACATATATATAAAAACAGACTAGAGGCTGACTTGTGCTTTTCTTTTTACCAAAAGACAGACAGTTATGGCCAAACTAACACTGGGGATCCCCAGCTCATGGGTCGTGTTGCCTTCCAGTTGGAACGACGTCTGGGAATTTGGGTCCCTGCCTGAATGGAGAAACCAGGTCATCTCCTGAGTGCTGACAGCTCCAGTGAACTGTTCCTTCATGAAGGGAAGAAGGGGTGGAAAGGGGAATGGATGTCTCTGCAGGAGTAGGTGGGCATGGGCCATGTGTAGGTGCCCAAAGAGGGGTGAATTCCAAACAACTGCCCCTCCAGCCATCCCAACTCCCTCTCCAGGTATGGCCCTCAATACTGAAGGCAGCATAAAGGGGGAGCTGGTCTGGGGAGTCTCTCCCCACCTCGATGCCTCTTTCCAGGCATTGCCCCTTCCCACCCAGGCACAGCTGCCCTAGGGCTCCAGAGTGTCCTGCCCCATGCAAATAACGGGTCAGCTGGTTGAGGATGGCCTTGGCTTGGAACATGGTCCATGCACCCCTCCTCTCAGTGACACCCAGTGCAGAGAGAGGGCTTTTAGCCAAGGAAGAGCAAGGCACGGGAGTACAGGGCTGCTTCTTCCACGCATTCAGCACCAATGCTGCAACAGGTTCCGTCTGCCCCTCGACAGGGGCTGGCACCTATGTATCTATCGGCAGCCCCCTCCTCCCAGAACAGCAGCCTCTTCCAGTACCCCACAGTGACTCCCTGGCTGTCCCCACCGGGTGACACCACACACACAGTCCCCTCCTCACTGCCCACCCTCACTTCCCACCCCTGCACTGCGACCTGCGGACACGGCCCCGCTTTCCCTGCTCGCTCCTCCCGCCTCACTCCACGCTCCTTCAGCCCTGCTGCTGCTCCTGGCTTTT
>NW_005054456.1:685738-688038 GCF_000277835.1 Geospiza fortis
CACGTCTGAAAGGACAGAGCATCTTCCTGGTGCCTCAAATCTTTGTCTCGGGGCCGATGGGACTCAGGGCTGGGAAGGAGTCTCGGATCCTCGCCAGCTCCATGGCACAGAGGTGGCCAAAGACCCTGTTATACCACTCGGGAGACCGACCCCTGGAGAAGAGAAGAGGCAGGAGGGGTGAGTGGGCAGGAGAGACCCTGGCAGTATCAGGAAGCAGCACATCCTGCTGCTGCTGCTCCACTCCCTCCCGGAGGATCCCATTACCTGAGGTCAGCCCTGCAGATGTGAGTGGCCCGGGAGCGGCCCATGGCGCCGGGCTCGATGAGGTACTGGGACGTCAGCACGATGGCCTTGACACGTGAGTGCCTGCCCACCGTGGGATCACACAGCGGGAGCCCCACACAGCCCAGGAAAGGAGGAGGAGATGGGGCTGGAGCAGAGGGGTGTAGGACCATGTCTCAGCAGGCTGTTTGGGTCCACTCTGGCTAGCTAGTGACCCAGCCCACACGGTCTTACATAGACGAAAGGAAAAGATCAAAAGCACTCTTTTCCACGTGGGGACGGATGTCCTCTGTTTATTGACTTGCTAGGAGACACCTCAGACTCTGGTGACTCCCCAGGCGAGAAAGAGGGCGTGGCCTGATGGCGGGAGACTTGTATAGCCGGGGGAAATGGGGGGCAGAGGAGGAGGAGGACCACAACCAGTGGGATACCAGTCAGGAGTGGCAAGGGGAGGGGTAACCCAGGAAGAGACCACCAGGGGGTACTGAGGTGGGTGACAGAAAGACCACGTGATGGGGGAAGAACAAACCATGTGATATAACATCAACTATCCACTGCAATATAAGGACCACTCCGTGCAAAACAACAACTAAATGAACTATTTAGTGCAATAGAACAGAGGGGATGTGCCCCACCGAGCCGCCCTCACCGGAGCACCATGCAGTCCCTGCGCGGGTGCGGGGCCATGCTGTCTGTCACGTAGTGGTACACCTCCATGTCCTTGTCCAGAGCCTCCACCACCCTGCTCTGCAGCAGGTCCTCGTCCCACAGGTGACGCTCCCGCAGCACCCGGTGCAGCACCGTGGCAGGAGGGGCCTCGACATCCGTGGAGACCTTCCACAGGCGCAGAGGGTTCCCGTCCCCAACCTGAGGGGACGAGGGGAGGGTCACACAGACTGTCCCACAGGACCCCCAGTGCTAGCCCCTGAGCAGCTTCACTGATGGCTCCCACTGCCATAGAGCAGCACAGTCCCATCTGCTGGCTAGTGAGGGGTGGGGCGGGACCTGCTCTGGCTGCTGGAGAGGTCACCCCATGCACATGTTCTCAAGCCCCTCCACAAAGTGGCATTTACCTTTTTGCAGGACAGCTCCGTGTTCAGGGGCCCTGGCGTGCTCAGCCATCCCTTGAATTTCTCTGACAACTCTTTGAGCAGGTTCTGGACACTCTGCTCAAAGTAGGAGTGTAAATCCTTGCTCTCCCCCTGGCACACCAAGTCAGCCAGGGGGTGGGGATAAGCATCTGCAGCCATATAGGAGCTGCTCAGCTGCAGCAAGATGTCATGGGAGACCTGCAAGCCAAAGGCACACAGATGTTCAGTGAGGCAGAGAGATCCTGTGGGCACTTTGTGAGTGGTCCTGGACAGACAGAGAACCATAACTCATTCCTCAGGGAGTGGGGAGGATGGACATACAGCCTGCACCACCTCCTGCCCCAGGACAGAGCTGGGCTTGGCTCCAGGGCGAATGGCTGGTGGCTGCTGAACCACTGAGGTGCTTCAGGACCAGCACCTGCCAGCAAGGTCATGTCTCCCGTGGGCAGCACTGGGCTGGGACACCATTGCCACCCACCTGGAAGAGCTTCTTGCAGTCACTGATCATGTGGGAGAGCCCCTGCGTGGCAGCCATGTTCTCATTGAGGTCCTTCTGGTCCGGCTTCCCCATGGTGCCCCTCTTGTGTATGGCCCTGTGGGGGATCAGGTAGTGCTGGCACCGGTGGGCACCCCCTCATTTGTGTCACAGAGCAGAGCCAACAGCCCCCCCATGTGTCACCATTCCCCCTCCCACAGCAGGCAGGGAAGGAGCACTGGGCAGCTCAGCCAGCCCTTACCTGGGCGATGTGCTTTCCTTCTTGGACACGTTGAGGTGGAAGATGGAGGGGGCCAGGCACACAGCCAGGTTCCCAGCCGTCATCTGGTTCTCCTCGGCCGAGGCGATGTCGCTCAGGAAGTAGAGCAGGGTCTGCAGCACCTCCCTGTTCTCGTCCGGCATGAGGATGATGGCGGCCTGCACCGCCTGCA
>NW_005054456.1:688052-688970 GCF_000277835.1 Geospiza fortis
TGCGGGCACGGGGCGGCGTCAGCGGGGCGTCCCCATGGCCACCACCCATCCCCTGCATCTAAACAGAGGGACCCCTCCTCCCCAAAGCCCCCGAGGTGCCCCCAGGCCGGCCCTTACACTGGTAGATCTGCAGGAAGGTGTCGGTCAGCTTGCTGGTGAAGATGGGCTCGGGCAGGTCGCGGAAGTATTGCTTCAGCAGGTCGGCCACGTCGTACGCTGACTGGCCCGAGTAGTCCACGTGCTCAGGGCTGGTCTCGTTCATGTGCCGGAGCGCCTGGATCCGGGACTTCACTCCAGACTTGCGGAAAATGCCAACCTGCCAGAGCAGAGCGGGGGTGAGCGGGCACCGGCCTGGGTGGGCACCTGTGGGACAGGCAAAGACTCCCTCCCAAAGGGATCATCCCTGAACCCAGAGGAGACACTGAGTGAGGTATGGCCACAGGGATGGTGCTGGGTTCCCATGGACAATCCCACCCTCCTGCTTCAGCACACACCACAAGAGGTGAACAAAGAACCCCTAAAGCTGTTTTTCCCCCCAAATCCCAGCAGCCACGGCCTCACCTGGTCCAGGCACTGGCTGCGCAAGTAGCGCATGGCCTGTTGGATGCTCTGGGGCAGGGGCTGCCCCGTCCGCTGCACGTTGACGATGGGTGGCACCCCAAAAACCATCTTGTCCCTGTAGTCAGGGACTTTACTGCGCTTCATGAACTTGGGGACAGTCCTGCAGAGTGGGACAGAGAGACGTCAGTGCAATGATCGGTGTCCTCAGCACCTCCCCTCACAGAGGAGCAGGATCCTGGGAACACACACACATAAACACACACATACAAACACACACACACACACACACATACTCACACACACACATATACACATTTCTGCAGTATTTGGAATGCAAGCAAGGCAGTTTCCCAGCAG
>NW_005054456.1:688980-690293 GCF_000277835.1 Geospiza fortis
ATGGCAGCACCTTTTATTAGGCTAAAATATTTTTGTTACTTGGCTATGAAAAGAAACCACTGTCCCACTCTCTTATGTTGCTGCAGCACTTTTAATGCCCCACAAACACCAGCAGCTCCCACAGTGGCAGATGATGCCAGGAGCTCCCTGGAAGCCCGGGTGATGCCAGGAGCCTGGGGCTCAGCTCTGGCTCACACTTGCCAAAGCAGCCAGCCCTTGGTTTAGCTTTTCCCCCTCCACACTCTGAAGATGCCCCAGGCTGGGGACACAGCACGAGCCCGTGGGCCCCTTCCTGGTCCCCCTTGCCCCAACTCACCACGTCCAGGCCTGCTTGTGGGGCACAGAGTACTTCTCCATGATGGCTGTGAGCCGGAGCAGGGAGCACTTCTGGAGCAGGTTGAGCTGGGCTGAGGACTGGCGGTTGATCTCCAGCGAGGCTGAGTTCAGGCTGGGCCGGTGCGAGTTCTGGAAGCTGTGCCAACGCAGCTTTCTGGGGACACACGGGACATTCCCAGCTGAAGAAACTCCCACTGCACTCCAGTCCTTCATGGTTACTGCCACATCACCCTCCAGCACAGCCAAACTGGGTGAGGAAAGCCAGAGAGCAAGAACCCCAGGGAGTACTGGCACAGGGGAGGCACGTACCCGCTGCGTTTACACTCGTTATTAATCAATGAAAACCCCTTTAATCGCGGGTCTGTGCAGGCACACAGGGCCGGCAGCGGTGGCAGCG
Source organism: Geospiza fortis (assembly GCF_000277835.1). Taxonomy (NCBI): domain Eukaryota; kingdom Metazoa; phylum Chordata; class Aves; order Passeriformes; family Thraupidae; genus Geospiza; species Geospiza fortis. The sequence continues at coordinate 689,714 of NW_005054456.1, forward strand.
GTGTCCTGCGGCCACCAGGGCGCACCCGCGCCCCGCGCTGCGCTGCCCTGCCCGCGCCGTGCGGCTCCGGCAGCGCTCCCCTCCCTCCCGCTCCTGCCTTCCGGGGGGGGCCAGCAGTATGGTCTGGTGGAAAGTGTCCCTGCCCATAGCGGAGGGGGTGGAACGAGATGGTCTCTATGGTCCCTTCCCACCCAAACCACCTCGGGATTCTGTGGTACCTGCAGGGTCTCGTGAGGGATGCTCCTACCCCCGAATCCCGGCGCTCCCGCGTCTCGATCTCTTCAGCCTCGTTGAGGGAGTTCCCAGTGCTATCAAAGTCACTGGCAGAGGTGCCAACATCCGACATGGACTGTTCTTCGAAATGCAGGTTGGAGGGTTCCCCTCCCGAGTCCGACTCCTCCTCATCCTCCTCTTCGTCGCCCCCTTCCTCTCCATCCAGGCCAGGGGAGACGGCTTTACACCAGAGCTCCACCTTCTTCTGCAGCATCCCCATCTGCTGCAGGATGTCGTCGAGGTTCTTGAAGTCAACCTCCCCGTCCTTGCAGAAATCCTCGCTGCTGCCGAAGTCCGGCACGTTGTC